>NC_135488.1:116456933-116765828 GCF_052094955.1 Ictidomys tridecemlineatus | reverse complement strand
GGGGTTTTAAATTTTATTTTATTTTATTTTGGATTTGGTTGACTTTTGCCTATGGCAAAGGAAGGAGGCTGGGGTGAAACTTGGCATCTGTTGCCCACCCACTAAACACAGGTATTCTGCAGGTATGTTACATGTATCACCAACCATTTAACATCATTCTGTCAGTAAACTCCTTCAACAGAGCGGTGACTGGAAATCCTCCTACACCATGATAGAAGATGTGGGTGTGGCTTAAAATACCTGCAACATTTCTAACTATTTAACTCTCCTAGCTTCTGTGCTATTTCTGCTATGAGTGCCTGTTTTGCCCACTGGACTGTCCACTCCTCAGGGCCCTGTCACAGCTGGTCTTTGCTCCTATTGGACCCTCATGGAGGCCTTGGGCCTTGATGTAGCAAAGATGAAACAGCTATGGAGTGAGGAGGGGCGGGACCGTCTGCTGTGGATTCACACACACAGCTCATGTCCAAAGGACTCGGGACTTTCCTGGTGCGAGGAAGCAAGGCCTGGGCCCTTCTCTGGGGAAACAGAAGGCAGCATCTCACCTGCACCACCCCAACGCTGAACCGTGGAGTTATGAACGGGACCTAAAAATAGTGTCGTCTGATTACAGCTTCATCTGACAAATGCGGGGCTCTTCAAGGCCTTGCTCTTGTAGACATGGGGCAAAGCAACACGTTCTCAGTCACCTAGTCACACTCCTTGATGGAACTTCAGGAGAACAAAACGCAGCAGGAGGCTGAATCGAGGCCCTGGTTACACAACATCCCCTAAGAACCTCAGTGCCTTTTAGATTAACTTGAGTGCCAGAGCTAAAGCTAGGAACATAATTATGGCTTATATTTTTGTTCACCTGCTTGACAGATAGTTACCAGGAAGAAATTGTCTCCGGCAGAAGACGATTTAATTTTTAGAAGAGAAGAATGAGCAAAGCTCGCCGTGGGAACAAAAGGAGTTCCATTTTCCTTCCATTTCTGCCAACCTGCAATCCTTGATGGTGGGGACCTACTCCAGCCCTGGTCCCAGGGACACGTGACTTGGGAGTCCACCTGGTGCAGTCTACACTCTCAGTTGATCTGCCTGAAAAGGCCCCTAATCAGAAGGACTGCGGCCTTGTAATAACACATTTGAGTTATTATTTAACATCTTCTGTGGAGCGGACACTGTTCTGAGTGCTGGAGTGCAGCAGTGAGGCCCAGGGAAATCAAAAGACGGCTGGTGGGTCCTGCCTACCAGAGTTGCAGAAAGCTCTCCCACAAGCACGCTGGCTCATCACAGCTCCGAGGTCAGCATGGGTGGCCAATGAATTCTACAGAAGCTGAGTGTGGTGGCACACACCTGTGATCCCAGCAACTTGGGAGGCCAGAGGAGGAGGATCCCAAGTTCAAGACCAGTCTCAGCAACTTAGGCCCTAGGTAACTTACCAAGACCCTGTCTCAAAATAAAAAAATTAAAAGCAATGGGGATGTGACTCAGTGATTAAGCACCCCTGGGTTCAGTCCCCAATACCAAAAATAAATAAAAGAAGAAATAAATAAAAGTTTAAAAGAGGATTACAGAAAAATGAAGGGAAAATGTGTCCTCACTAATTTCCAAAATAAGGATTGGAACAATTCTAGAGACCCTGAACTTCAAAGCTATTCGAGTATCTATGGGCACTTTTCAGCACATGGCCATTTCCTACCCTTTAAGCTGCATCGGACAAGGAATAAAAAGAGCCCTTTGTTGAAAAAAAGAATGTCGTCTACTGTTTATAATCTGGGAACCAGAGGCTGACTTAATGGCACGGGTTTAGTTGCTAAGTCAAACGGTTAATTCTCAGTTCTCGTATTTTATTGATTTAGCAGCAACATCTGAACTGGTAGATCACATCTTCTCGGTGAGAGATTCCCGAGCCTCTCAGGACACCCCACTCTTTGTTTCCCTTTTATCCCTCCCATCGCTCTCCTCAGTTTCTTTGGATCAGTTCTTTTCTTATCCTCAAGGTCTCCTAAATGGCAGTGCTCCAAGGCTTCATTCTGCGTCCTGTGCTCTTGACTCCAGTTAACTGGGGAATCTCCCCCAATCTCGTGGTGTTAAATGCCAATTGTGGAGCCTTCACAGAAGAGCTGGGATCAGATTTACCCCCCTCTACGCTCAGTGAAGAATATGTGAACAAGACACAGAAAACAATGGTTTCCGAGCATTGTGCACCAGCCAACACTGAGCTACTCTTCTCCCAAGAAGGAAACTCCAGGAGATAAGCCCTGTATTCACTTCTCCTTTCTCCCTGGAGCATTTTCCAAATGGCCATGCAGAGAAAGAGAGCCCAGAGAGAGAACAAGAGTCTGCTGGGAGAATCGGACTTCAGATCTCGGGGCAGTAATGTATCTGAGATGATGTCGGAGGCAGGTTAAACGAGAAGGGTGGGCTGCGGAGAAGGATGACAAAGAAACCTGCACCAAGTGCATTTCCTTCCACACACACAGGCAAGGTCCAGGAGGCCAGGAAGAGAGCTCTCCTGAGTGTTCAACCAAGGCTCCAAGATCGCCAACCCCGCAGAGATGCAGGGCTCTGCGCCCGTCCAAACGCTGACCTTGCAAACACTCCGCAGCTTCAGTTGTGACCATGCAGAGGTGATGTCACACGGTGATAATCACAGGCTGAGAAGGGGTGACACACTCCATGACAAAGTTTCACTGAGGCACATCTGCTCTACGAGAGCCGGAGACAGGTTTGACAAGACTACAATGGGCGGCCACAGACCTAAAGTGGGTCAGGTAGAAAATTGACATTGTTTTTTTCTTACATTCTCATTTTAACAGTATTATCTAAAACTCATTATATATATATATATATATATATATATATATATATATATATATGCGCTAGGAAATGATAAGTCAGAAAAGCCTTGTTATATAAAATGTCTAACATAAATGAAAGACAATCAACAGGAAAAAATGAATGATCATCTCATGATGTTATTAGTAGAAATATACAAATACATGACCCAGTTGTGAGAGGGATTACAAGAACTTCAGAAAAAAAAATGATATACTAAAGATAATAGGAGGAAAATGGACAGAAAAGACTCAATGAGTTAACATTTAATAGAAAATATAAACTTATTAAATGGGCAAGTTAGAGCTGTAAAGTGTAATATCTGAAATTAAAAACACATTAGATGGATCTAACGGTAAGTTTAGAGTGGCAGAATATGACATTTATAAAACTGAAGAAAGGTCAATAGAAAGGGTTAGACTGCAGCATCAGAGAGGGGAAAAGGTAATAAGAAAACAGGAAAAAAATCAGCAAATAAAACATGCCAGCAAACCTGACTGATAAGAAATAGTAGAGGAAACTTTCAGGATTAAGAAAAAATAACTCCCTCTGGAAGAAAGTGAAAGAAAAAGGGGTGAGAAGTCCAGAGAGGGAATGAATGGGAAGAGGGGAAGACATGTGGGGGAGAGGCAGAAGCCGGATGCATTACCTAAAATATTCAGTCTTTAATAAAATGCATGAAACAAGCAAAGAAACAGCCAAGTGTGACCCCTCTGTCCCTGCTGGACACCGTCATTACCCCTAACCACAGAATATCAAGGAGCAAAGATAAGGCCTGCAAGCCCCAACCAAGCAGGGACCCTGTGGTGTTCTCGGGACCTCCATCTGCACTCTCTCCTCCCATGTTTCCCGTGACACTGGCTGCTTCCTGTTCATGAATGCAAAAAATGTTTGCGTGTGACATAACTTATCTTCCAGAGACACCTGCCAGAGCCCTTCACCTTCTTTCTCATGATACATGCATCTAATGCTTTTTAAACTGGCACCTCGACTTTTACATTCTCATTTCAACAGTATTATCTAAAACTCATTATACTGGGTGCTTTTATCCATTCCACTCACTCTGCATTTAATCTTTTCCTAACCTATCGTGCATGATTCTCAACAGAAAATCAGCAACAAGTCTGAATTAGGCAGGAGGATTATAAGAACATTGGAAATGACAATGATCCTTTAAACCCTGAAACATGCACTTGCCACAGGTATTAAAATAATAACGTTATCTTTGGTAGGCACTCTTTGTTCGGCACACTCATCTTCATAATTACCTCGTAATATAACGCCCCCACTAACACTTCAGAGCAACAAGTCCGAGCTTGCCGAGTGAGCTCCCAAGCTGTGTATCTTGTGGGGATGGAGGTCACTATTCATTTGGTGCATTAATGTTTCTTTCTCTTCTCTAACTGCCAGTCTCATAAGAAACTTACGCTTGGAATTACATGCTAGATTCCTTCAAGATTACTGATCCCTTTTGTTAAAAAGCAGTGTCACCTCTGGACCTGGGTGGCCATCCGTCTCAGGTGCCATGTCGGCAGGCCCAGGCTGCGCGTCTCCATTCTCTGATCACTCTCCAATCTGCATCTCCAAAAGATTGCAAGTCCCTGCCTCGTCTCACTCCTGGTGCAGCTAGTCCCTCAATGGCCCTTACTGAACTAGGGTAATGGCTTACCACAGGACAGAACAACTTAGCACAAAGATCCCATTTAAATATTTACCATACCGTGCCAACATTCTGAGTCTATCAAACACCTCTTAGACACTAGGAAATGTGTTTGGCAATCTCACTGAACACAGCGTTTTCAAACTCTAACAGCTGGGATGAATATGAAGGGGGATATTATGTCACATTTGAGCCACCAAAAGAGCGCCTGAATTATTATGGAAAAATTTAAAATGGAAAAGACCTTGGGCACCGTCTACCTTAGTACTTCCTTCTTGAAGTTTAGGAAATGGTGTTCTAACCAGAGGCAGGGGAACACCAGCCAATTCACAACAGAGCAGGATTAGACATCATTTCTTTCTTTTGTGTTCCCGCTACCCTCTCCCTGGGCATCCCATCATCACACATCCACCACAGTTTATTTGGGGTATGAAGCGCCCAAGATGGCCCTCACTTGCTTACCACTTTTGTTTTTTTAAAGAGAGAATAAGAGAGAGAGAGAGAGAGAGAGAGAGAGAGAGAGAGAGAGAGAGAGAAAATTTTTTTAATATTTATTTTTTAAGTTTTCGGCGGACACAACATCTTTGTTTGCATGTGGTGCTGAGGATTGAACCCAGGCCGCACGCATGCCAGGCAAGCGCGCTACCGCTTGAGCCACATCCCAGCCCCATAACTGACTTTTTGTCTAGAATTATTTTAAAGCAAGAATCACATCATAAAAGTGTCTGTAGCCCCTCTTAAAACTGGCAGAGATCCTGGTGCATAGTAGACATCCAAATAATGGAAATTACAAAAGCAGCTTTCTCCTTGGAGAACAAACTGGGACAAACACCACTGGCAGTCTACCAACCACCCGCATTTCCCTCTCTCCTCACTTGACCTCCATTGGGGAGGCCCCAGATAAGAAGGCACCGCTCTCACCTCTGTCACTTTGTCACTTGGACAGGATGGGTGGGCACAAAGTTGAACAAAGGTTGACCTGCACAGGAGCCAAGCAGCACCCACACAAGGAGGGGAATGCTACTGCAGGACCCGAAGCTCCTGTGCCTGTGAGCCCGAGAGGCCCAGCACTAGACACCTCCCTGGGAGGTCCGAGGGCTGCACCGGCTGGGAAATTAAGCAACGCTTCGTCCACGACAAACAGTGAGGGGTAGAATTTAACTGAGACACGTTGTTCCTGCAGTTCACAGACCTTTTCAAGCGTTATCCTATTTACTCCCTAAGCCAATGTGACAACTGGAGTGAAGCATGTTCAACACATCCCCAAATCCTACAGAAATAGGCAAAGAGAAGCATTTTAAAACTTGTTAGAAAGTTTCACTTCCAGCACGACAGTGCATGAAACTCTTCATTTTTTTTCCCTCCGTGAAACTGGCAAAAAAAATTCATTAGAAACAACAACAATGTCTGTAGAAATGATTCTAAATGTAAACAGGAAATGAAGAGACAGTTATTCTAAACACACACTAAAATTAAATCAGAGCAGCAACAGGCTGAGGCATTCAAGTCAAGACTGCGCTCCTTCCTTCCACCTGGTGGCTCCCTGGGTGACAACTTCACTGTAGAGAGTCACAGGCTGCCTCCCCAGGGGTCAGAAAACCAGCACTTCTCCTCCTGCTGCACTGACGTTCTGCTGAGGCCACATTCTCAGTGAGTGAAGCCAAGCAGAGCACCCTGGTGTCCAGCCCCCACTGGGCACAGAGCTCCACGTTGTCTGGTGTACTGCTGAGAGTCCCAGAGCCTGCGGGCCCTTATCGTGGCACATAGCTGGATGTCACATGGTGGTCGAGGCAAGCCAGAGCCGGAAGCCCCTGGACACACCTAGGCCAAGCACTATTTCTAACGCCGGTGGCAGAGACACTTGCCATTGTCTCCCACAGTTCCAGACATGGGTCAGGGATTTTATGGTGGAGGGTGAGAACTAGGCCTGCAACCAAGGGCTCCACGTCCCCAAATTGCTGAGAGGACATAGAGAAGCTCAAACCTAAGGCTGATTTCCAAAACATTGGAGGCTGCGGTGAAAGCAATTGAGGGGAGAACAGTGGACTCACTGCAGGGTTAGTTTTCTGGAAGCAAAGAGAAGAGGAAGCTCAGAGGAAACCTTCTGGGATCAAAACAAATCTCAAACATTGACCTGGGGACTGCCGCCTCGAGGAGAGCACATTGGATTGGATCAGTCCGTGCAGCACATACCCCAAGGCAGGGATGAACACAGGAGGTCCTTCAGTGAGCAGTTAGCAGAGATGAACAGCTGGCTGTGGTCAGGCAGAGAATTCTGCCCGTACTTGTCATCCACAGTGACTGTGGGCAGGTCCAAGCCAATGGCTTTAAGCAGGTACCAGAGGTTTCATCCTGCAATAGAAAAACAGACTTTGTTAAATAATACCTCTAGTCATTAAAATAAATCAAAGTAAATGACAGCAACCAGCCTTGGATGGGTGACAATACCTAGGGTTGCTACATGTATTTATAAAATCATATGACATGCAAGACAGAAGAAAACAATTGACCCATGCACCAAAAAATTAAAAATAGGGAAAGCCAGCAGCCTGTGAGAGGACCAGCTAGGAGACAAAGACTTCCAAGGAGCCATTGGAACATTCAGTAGGCTAAAGGAAACTACAATTTAAAACGGAAAGCACGGGGCAATGATTCAACATGGGTACAAGGACATCAGTAAGTAGAAATCAAGGAAGCAGATGGAAACTCTAGATTGAAATTCCAGTAACTGAAATAAATTTTGAAAAACTTGCTAGAGGAGTTCAACAATGGATATGAACTGGTGAAGACACTTATAGGCAAACATAAAAAAGAGTTCTTAGATATTATGCAGTCCAAAGAACAGAGGAAAAAAATGCTAAAAAATGAATAAACTCAGAGAAATGTGGGGCACCATTAAATGCACCAAGACACATGTAATGTGAATAACTAAAGTAGAGGAAAAGAAGGAACCAAAAAGAAAAATACTCAAAGCAATAATTACTGGAAAATCCTCAAATCTACTGAAAACATTAACATAGACATATAAAGATCAACCAACAACCAGTAAAGAAAGGTAAGGAGAGCTTAAAAAGAGAGAAAAGAAAGGGAAAGAAAAGTCATAGTAAAAAGGCTGAAAGTCAAAAACAGGTAGAAAATTTGAAAAGCATCAAGGAAGACCCTCTCCTCCCTCACAGGTGAACTCCCGTGAGACTAACAGCCAAGTCCTCCTAAGAAACAGCTAAGGCCTCCAGGAAGTGGGACCACACACCCAAAAGGCTCAGCAAAACCCAACCAAGTCTCCAGCAGTGAGCTGTCTTGGAAAAATGAATATGAAATAAAGATATTCCCAGAAAACAAACCAGAGGAAATTTTGCTTCTAGAAGGCCTACTTTCAAAATAAAAAAAAGGAAGTTCTTCAAGAAAAACCAAATGGCCCCAGCCAATAATGTGAATCCATGTAATAGAACAAAGAGGATTGATAAACTGATTATTTGAGATTAAAAAGCACCATCTATGCCATTTTTTTCTTTTAACTGATTTAAGAAGCAGTTGGAATTAACATACACATATATACACATATATTTGAACATACAGGTATGTGTATATATTAGAAAACAGGAAATTATATAATCATATAATTTGTGTAAATTGTAGAATTATAAAAAGTTCAAACATAAATAAAATATAACAATAATAAATGTATTCACCAACAACAGAACACTGAAATATATACACATACACACACACACAAACACACACACATACACACACACAAATACACTGTTTAGCTTATAACAAATGGAAATGTAATATATTTTTCAAAAATAGAACAAAGAAGGTGGATGAGAGCAAAGTTGTATTAAGCTAAGATGATACCTGGAATCCATGAGAATAATTTTAAAAGCAATAATAAATCAAAAGATTTTTATGACAAAAGCTAGAAATATATACCAATTATCCTTTCTTCTCTTTGATTATTTAAAAGACATAAAATTGTATCAAGTAAAGATTATAATGATGCATTGATGGTTCTGTAACTACAGGTGTAATACCTTAAACAATAGTGTTTCAGAAAGAGGCCAACGAGCTGTACCAGTACCATGTTTCCATACCACAGTGGAACTGGGTTTCCCTAAATCTAATAATACCTATGGGAAGAATCAGAGCAGCTGCTAAGGAAATAACTCAAAATCACAATGGAAATTCATTAAGCAATTCAAAAATGCTCTTAGAAAATATTCACCTGATTCAAAAGAAAGAAGAGACTATCAATGGGGGGGAGAGGACATGTGGAAAGCAGAAAGTAAATTGGCAGCCGTGAATCCAACTGCAACCATCAGCACGGAACAGGAGCGCACGACACCCTCCAAGCAAGGCAGCCATGTCTGCTGGTATTTTCTAAAAGCCAAAAGATAGGCTGTCTACAAGAGACACGCTTCAGCTTCGAGGATATAAACAGATGGAAAGCAAAAGGATAGACAGTGCATCAGGCAGAAGGCTACCACCAGGGGCTGGAGTAGCTGTTTTAGTATCAGACAAAAACATATCTTTAAAGTCTGCTACCAGAAATAAAGATGGACATTGTGTAATTATAAAAGGGTCAGTACACAGGGGAATAGAGAACAGCAAATGTATTCACCAACAACAGATCACTAAGAAACAGGACTCAAAACCTGAGAGCAGTGAAGGATTAAATAGACAGATCAACAATGATAATTGAAAATTTAAATAGCATATTGTCAGTAGTGGATCAAAGAACCAGGTAGAATATCAACAAGGAAATAAAAAGTTTTAGAACCACTATAAATCAGCTTAGCCAAGAGATATTTATAGAATGCACTACCCAACATCATAGAAAAAATAGTCTCAGATGTTCATAAACTCTGTCCAGTATAGACCAAACCAAATTTTAAAATGACAGGAATAATACAAACTTTATTCTCTGATCACAATAAAATGAATGCAGAAATCAATATCAGAAAAATTGAAACACTGAAAGATCTTTGGAAATTATTTTTTAAAAAATTCCTAAATAACCAGTGCATCAAAGAATAAATCACAAGGAAAATTGGAAAATATTTTGAAATGTATAAAAATGAAGACACAATATACTAAAACTTACAGAATGAAGCCAAGGCATTATTTAGAGGAACAAAGAATGATCACAAATCAATAAACTAACTTTCCAGCTTAAAATACAATAAAAAGGTGGCAAAATGAATCAAAGAAAGCAGTAGTAAGAAAATAGTAAAGATTACAGCAGAAATCAATGAACTAGAAAACAGAAAAATAGTAGAGAAAAATCAATGGGGTAGGATTAGAGACAATGATGATGACCAACAGTACAAAATCCCAGTTACACAGGAGGGAAGTATTTTCAGACCTACTGAGGTGTGCCAGATATAGTTACTGGCTGTATATTGTGTGTCTCAAAATAGATAGTATAGTAAATTTCAAATTGTCTTGCAACATATAAACACAAGGTATTTGAAATGCTATAACTTTTTGATTTAATTATCCCACAACATATACATGAATTACAACCTTACTTTCTATTTCATAAATGTCTATAAATGTGAGTTGCAAATTTATAACACAAATAAAAATTTGACAAGATCAGTGGATCCAAAACTGCTTCCTTGAAAATATCAACAAAATTGGCAAAATTTTAACCAGATTTACCAAGAAACAGAAACAGAAGGCTCAAATTACTAACGCCAGAAATGGAAAAGGAGGTATTTCAGAAATAAAAATAACCAAGAGAGAGAACTGAAAAGAATTGCCTGGATATAGGAAAAAACAACAGATCAAATGGATGAGTCCCCGGAAAGGTACAAACTGTCAACAGAGGTTAAAATAGAAAGAGACCATGTAGACAGGCCTGTCATAGGTGAACAGATTGATTAGCAATCTAAGAACTACACCCCCCACACACACACACACACAAACCCAGGCCCAGATGCCTTGACACTTATCTCTACTAAATGTTTAAAGAAGAAACAATGCCAGTTTGTTACAAAGTCTTCTTTAAAAGAATAGGATAGAAAAGAACATTTCCCAACTACTTTCATGCATTGAGAATTACCATGACAGAAAAATCAGATAATGACATCATAAGGAAAGGAAGCCATAGACTACCATTACCTGTGAATGAGAATGCAAACATCTTCATCAATATTGGAAACCAAATCCAGCAACAAACAAAAATAATTAACATGACCAAGTGAGATTCATCCCAGGGAAGCAATGTTGGCTTAACATCCTCAAAACAATTAATATGCTATGTTCTGTCAATAAAGTAATAGACAATAGCCACATGATTATTGCAATCAACAGGAAAAAAAGACACTTGGAGAAAATTCAATAACCTTTCAAATAAAACACAACACTCACAAATCAAAAAATTCAATAAACTAGGACTAAAAAGAAATTTTCTCAATTTGATAAAAAAATCTATGAAGAACTCAGAACGAATATCATATTTAATGGTAGAAAATAGGATGATTTTTCCCTAAAAGCAGAAATAAACAAGAATAATCCCTCTTGCTTTCTTCAATTCACCATTGCAGTTAGTGTTCCAGACAGGATAATTAGACAAGTACAAGAAATAAAAGTGATCAACAGTGAAAAGAAAGAAATAACACTAACATTTATTCATAGATGGTATGATCATGTAAAAAAAACTAGAACGAATGAACAAGCACAGCAAGATTGCAGGATACATGATAAATATACAAAAATCAATTGTATTTCTAAATCTTTCCAATGAAAAAATCCAAAAATATACTAGGAAAATAATTTCATTCACAATAGCATTAAAAATAATAAAATTTGAGGGAACAAATTTTAAAAGTCTATGGAAAACATACAACTTTAAAACATTGATTATAGAAGTAAAAATTAAATCCAGGGAAATATTTCATGTAAACAGATTAAATGATCTAATATTGTCAAGACAGCAATGCTTCCCCAAATTCAGATCTACAAATTCAACACATCCTCTCTCCAATTCCAGTGGACTCTGTAGAAATTAATAAGCTGATAGTAAATTCATACAGAATTAGAAAAGAATTCCAAAGTGTACACACACACACACACACACACACACACACACACACACACACTCACACTGTACTGCTGCTAAGAATGCAAGAGCACACCGTCAGTGTGGAGAACAGCCCAGCATTTCCTTCCTCTGGTGGCTCAGTATGAAATTAGCAGCAACTCCACCCCAGCTGTACACCCGAGAGCAATTAAACCACATGCACACTCCATAACTTGTACATAAATGTTTGTGGCAACATTATTCAGGGCAGCTAAGATGCAGCAGCAACCCATGCACATGCCAGCCAACTAAAGGGTAAACAAAGTGGCTTGCAACCACACGCAGACTTATGATTCAGCCCTTAGATGAATGGAGTGCAGTGGAGCCCTGAGATGAGCCTTGGACACACTGTGCTAAGTGAAAGGAGCGAGCCACAGAAGACCACGTGTTACCTAACTCCATCCATGTGACATGCCCAGGAGAGACAAACCTATAGTGACAGAAGCAGGGTGGCGAGGGGAGCAGAGCAGAGGGCTGTGGCTAAGTGGACGGGTTTGCTTGGGAGGTCAGGGAAAGGTCCTGAGACCGTGGTGATGCTTGCGTGTGTAAGCATTGTGTATAAACACGGCCACTGTTGGATTACCCTGTGGGTGGCTAACTGCGTCCTGTGTAAAGGATATCTCAACACAGGTGTTCTCAAAGGTCGTTAGATCAGATATTACTGTTGACCTACAAATTAGCAAGTATAACTGGCATTTTGTCAAAAGCTTATGTGTGATGTCCAGAAGGGGGCTAACCCTGCAGAGACGTGGGTCTCCTTCAGAAACAGGTGAGAGCATGTTGGCCCGAGGAGATGTTCTGAGGGATAGCCATTTCCCAAATATTGACTGCAATGTGACTTGTGTCCAGGGTCATTTTGGATGGGCTGCTGAGGCCAATAGACAATTTTAGGTTCTCTGAACCAAGTCATTGACAAAAATTCCTTCCATGACTCTTATTCTTTACTAGATACAAAGTAAATTATCACTCAATCGAATTTCAGGCTACACACAGGAAACAGCATATCTAAAGTGTTATGCATTTTGAGGATAAAAAATTATAATTTCCATACAATCTCAAAAAAATGGGAGAGACATGAGGGAGGAGAAGATGAGAAGCTTGGGATAAAGATCAAGACTTGCCCTATGCACATTGTCATCAAGAATGCACCTAAAAATGCACCTGTGAATAAACACCAGTATTTAAAGCTAGGTGGCAAGCGAAAGAAAGAGATGGCTCGAATCCAGGAGGATCCTCAGACAGGGAGTGCATCAGGAAGTGTCTTGGTGGTCCTGGTGTAAGTGTATTCTTAGAGCAGGAATTACCTGTGTAAATGTCAATAGGAGCATTTTAAAAATGCAAGTGTATTTCTGAGGCTTTGCTTTTCTAACAAGGTTCATGGAAAAGTATCATTTCATCTAATTGCTACCCCCAGGTTTGATATTTGGCAGTTTTACCAGAACAATGCCATGCCAGGAAATGTACACTAACCCTGAGACCTCACCTTCATGCACATTGATGTTGGCTATTAGCAGCTCTCACATCTCACAGAAATGTTCAATTTAATGTAACTATGTCACTTAAACATTAACAAGTAGCCAGAAACTGAGGGACCACAGGCCCCCAGGTGCCTGTGAATACTGTGTTTAAATAAATTTACTGATGCATAAAATGAAGCTAAATAACTGCATTCACTCCTGTATCACAGAGTTGTTAGTATAAAAGTGAGATCAAATTAAAAAGTTGGGTAAGAAAGTTACACGATATTTAGAAGGATCTAGAAGAGGTTCACTTTGATTTATATGAAAATAAATAGTAGTGATTCCAAAGCACACGGAGGGAAGGAAGGATTGACTTCAAATCTTCCAGCTAGTAGTGTTCCGATGATGGGCTGGTGGAGCCTCTCTGAGGGCAGGGAATAATCGCTCATTGTCGTTTCCTTTTGTCTACTTCTTATGGAATGCAAATCTCACTGACATCCAAGTGCAAACCTCACATACCGTGCAGTGCGTCGGGAGCACATGGGGGCTCTTTTCTTGATGGCACTGCCCCTTAAGGATCAGGGAAAGATCTCCATTAATCAGCCCATGAAGTTTTGGTGAAAGTGAAGGAGAAAGCAGCCCTGAGTCCTCAGTGCTCTGCAGGAGCTTTGGTTTCACCCCTGGCCAAGGCCCCGGCAGAGGGGAGGGCGGTGATGTCCACAGGTCAGGGCCCCAAGGACCCTCCCTGGGTGTCACCCTCATTCTGCAAGGCCACATCCACCAGTGAGTGATTTCTATCCAGCTGAGGAAGAAAGAGGAGGGCCACAGGGTGATCTTTATGGGTGAGAATAAAGACACTTGAGGCCAAAGCCCAGCCACAGCCACACCTAAGCAAGAGAAACCAGGGACCTAGCCTCTGTGGCTGGGAGGCCCGGTGGGCTGGGGCAGCCTGGGAGGTCTCTGCTGCTCTCACTATAGCCTAAGTTCAGGACATAACTAAAGAGTTAAGAGTCCCAGGCACAGTGCTTACCAGCACGGGGCAGCTTGATTTGGGACAAATATATCCTCTGGGCTGAATGTCTCATTTGAACTTAATGATTTTAATCAAAGGTGCCTGGAGAGGTCCAGCTTGAGGAAGTATTTTACTCACTCTTCCTCTTTTTTTTTTTTGTTTAAAGTTTAATCAACTTCCATTTAACAGCCCTTACAACAGAAGCAACAAATAACAATTACCCCTTTTGACGTGGAAGTATTGAGGTGGGAGCAACTCTGCTCGCAGCCCTTAGGGTTCCCCATTCGCACCTCTAGGATCCTGGCTGGGAAGGCAAGGTCCTGCCCCATCTCTACCCACATCCTCCCTAGGTAAACAGCCAGAGGTGTCTGGAGGTAAAGTTGAAAAGTGGCCCCCAGGCAGACCACCCCAACAGCAACGGGTGAGATGCTGGCTTTTCCTCTAAGGTTCACCATGATCAGAATCTTTCCGATGGGCTCGTGGGAAGTCCACAGTCAACATACGACTCCAGGGACAAAGACGCCCTGTGGGAAGTGGCCTCCAGGAAGCCCTCAGGGCACCACCACGGGAGCTGCTCTAGGTGCAGCCTCCACACCCACCTCTCTCCCCGCCCACTACCCCTGGACACTGACCTGAGGACGGGGCTTGGAGAGAAGGGGTCTCTGGGAGTACATTCAATGCACACCTCAGCAGAGTCTCAGATCCACTCTTGAAAGAGAAACTTTTCCTTCCCAAGAAAATACCATTGAGGCCAGGGCCTGCGCCATCTCCCAAGCCCGTGCAACACAGAACACGGGCCTCCTTCCTGCTCCCAGGGGCTCCCCTCCTGCTCCCAGGGGCTCCTCTCCCTCAGCTCCCGCAGGCCTTCCTGCAAAGCTGCTCAGGGTTCCCAGGACTGAGTCCTGCCCAGGCAGGTGGGATTTCAGAAGGCTCAGCTATGGCCTGGGTTCTGCTTTTTTCTTTGAGGCATTTGTACCTGGCCTGAAATTCTGAATGGAATTCAGTTATTTTCCCTTTGTACCAAAAGGAGGGAACCTGGAGAAAAGAAGGACAATCTCCTTTGGCAGAATATGAGTCAATTATCCTGCAGCTAAAAGTTACCCAAATTAGTATCCCAAAGCAATGAGTTATAGTAGTCCACAGCCATGTAAATCTTGGAATTCTGTGACTTTTGTTAGTGTCCAATCTTTGTATTATGTTCCTAAATTGCAAACTCCAAGAGCCCACTTTTCCTACAATTAGAAACCTCCCTGGACTGTGTGAATCCTGTGCTCTTACTCTCAGATCCTGGCCTCTACCAAAACTTTCTGAGCAGCTTTGCTAAGGATGTGTGTGAAGTCACAGACTCACTCCTTCCTTAAGATACTCACCCTATAGAAGAAACATTCTCAGAAACAAGGGAAACCTGGAATGTGATGTCAACAAAGGAAAAAATAAAGAACCAAACTAATGCTATGAAGATATTGCTTATTAAATAGACAAATAAATGAAAAATTTTCAGAAAGATAAAGTGTAAACAGATCTTCGGAATTCCCTTGAGTCTTTCAGTTTATTAACACATTCTCTTGAAGCTTAAGGTTTATTTTTTGAAAAATTGAACCTCAGAAGAATCCTTTAAGATGTAAACTCCCAGAGGATAAAATTTCATTACTTAGAGGCCAAGATAAAAGATAGTGAAGGTAAGTTTGCATTAAGCCTCAAAGAACACTGGTGAATTCAATTATTAGTTTTCACAAAGAGTTTACATTCATATTTGAGATTAGCCTAAGATGTAAAGTGACGAATTCTAACTTTAATAAGCTTGGGGATGTCCAAAAGTGGAATCTCAATTTAAAGATTTATTTTTACTTTTTGTTACATTAATCTTACACATATTTACACAAAGGAGGTTAAGATGATTTGCAACATTTGGCCGAAATTCACTTGCCGTATGTGTATCAAGGAAGATTTAAATGAAGCTTCTTCCTGCTCACGGCAAACTCTAAAGTCGCAGGAGCCCCTGACAAAGTTTGAAGGTTCATTCAAATAGATGTGCCTGCATAGGGCATCTACTACATACCAGAAATCCTGGGGTAGAAAAACGACTAGACTTTATTCAGGATATCAAATGGCTCATAAATTTGTGGGTAGACATATTATGCATAAAAATAGTACACATGGAAATGGCTAAAATATAGGCTGTGCTTATTGGAAATATGAACAGAGAGCAGCTCACTCGGGTGGGTGGGGGCTATGATCAGGGGTAATGGAGAAGAGCGATTAGGGAGAGTGTCCTCTGAGGCAGTTCTAACGCTGCAGCAGGTGCAGGAAAAGGTTGGCGAGCGCTTCTGAGGGGAGGAGCCCCTAAATGTGAGCCTGTAAATGCAAGTGCTGCTGGGCGCTGGGGTCTCAGACCTGATGAGAAGGGAAACAGGATCAAGGTGGGGAAGGGGACCTACCAGTAGGGCTCTTATCTGGGCTTCCTTTGGGGCAGGGAGACACACCTCCAACCAGAAGGTGTCCAGCTGGCTTCCTGAAAGAAAGAAGGGAGCACCTTGTACTGCTGATTGCAGGAGTGGTCATGCTCATTAGCTTCTGGTATGCTCGCCTCTAGAATTTTGCATTGTGCTAAAGGGAAATTCCTTCAGTTTTTTCAAGAGAACACATACAGGGCACCTGACCTCCACGCTGCTAACGCTGACACTGGCTGAAGATGGCACACACCACACTTCTGGGGCTGCTGTCAGGCCATGAGCCACACCCACACCTGCATTTGCCCTTTGTCTCAGAAGCACTCAGGAAAGCAGGGAGGTACAAGGAGATCTAGGGAAAGGGTAAGTAATAAAAATCCCTCATTTCCAGTTTCCAAGTCCATACACCCATTTGATTCTCACAATAGAAATGACCACAGAGACCCTCTAAGGGTCTAACTTTAAAGAAACTAAATATCTTGCACAAATAGTTTTCACACTTGGTAAGTAAAAGGACCAAATTTAAACCTAGGACTTTGACTTGGAGCAGGATTTCCCCCATGCTGTGATGCAGAAAGGGAGGGAGGGGAGAGGGAGGACGGAGGAACTGTGAAGGTTGAGGAAGAAGCAGGAGCTATAGGATGTTTGACTTTCCTTAGGTTTCATTCCTCTGAATTTCCTCCTACTTTAGAACTGCATGGAGTTGTGGTTGTGGACTGATGAATGAGCAGAGGTTTAATTCCTCCCCACTCAAGTGGCAGCCAGGTGATACGGTATCTTGAGGTCATACTATTCTCTTCATCAGGCAGCGATGTGCATATGAAGGACTAATGGAGTGGGTGGTTTTTCCTACCATTCCAACTCTCCATCTTTGCTGGATAATAAAGGAGAAGTTTGGAACATTTTGTAAGGATCAGATTTTGGCAATGCCACAGATATGTTCATAGTTTCTATATTTTAATAGTTTTTCTCTCATAATTTATACCAAAATAGTATAGGTGCAAAGTCCTTGCTTAGCATTTGGACAGCTATCTTAAGTGACAGCCACCATTTTAAGAAAACTTTTGCTTTTCTCTCTCACCAGTCTCCCGGTTCCTTGCTTTCCTTTCAATAGCCACAAGTGTTAGCACCTAAGTTGCAGGTCATTGTACTTAGCATGTACTGGAAGAGAAATAGATAATAGCTTTGTTTCCTCTGTTATCTTTTCAAATGCTTATTGACTTCCAGAATGAAATATTTTATCACATTCCTCTTTTAAAGCAGCTGGTCTCAAACCAGTCTGGACATTTCAATCACCTGTGGGGCTTAGTTTTAAAAGTTTTCTTCCTCCTGCCACCGATCTCTCTGGGGGAGATTCCCACTTACTCTGTGAGTTGTGATTCCCCAGGTGATTCTCATGATCAGAGAGTGTTAGAAATAGCAAATTAGAGTACCCTATCCATAGCAGCCTATCTGTTCAAATGCATTAGAAATAAGCACTTAAAGGATAATTAAGCCTTCATAATGGTTAAATAAAAAGATGAAATTGGATGCATGTGATTCAGAGGTATATATGTCATGAGGAAGAGAGGCCAATGTGAGCTGAGAAGTCACAATCTTGTAGTATGGTCAGGGTTAGGGTCGGTGTTGTGGACTAGAAAGTGCTATGAACATTCCCACGTGAGTTTTGTGTCCCTTGAAAGCCTTTTCTTCCCCCCTGGAAGGGAAATGCAGCTTTTGAGACGTGACTCTCTTGCTCTCTGCATTTGCTAGCAAATCAGCAAAACTTCTTTTTCCTTTTTTCAAAACTTTGTCCTCATTGTTTGTTTTGGTACCCAAGACAAAGAACAAGCTTTCAGTATCAGAGTGAATAGGAGATAAATAATCTTTTATACCCCAATTTCTCCTAATATCAAAAACAAGTATGTCTTTAAAACAAAGTCACCCATGATCAGGCTTTATGAAATCTTGAGCCTTGAAAACTTGAAGGTCAAATGATGTGTCAAACCCGTAAAGAAGAATGTACCCGTGTCACTCAAACTCCTCAGATGCAGACGAGGACATGGGAGGATGCAGTTGGGGTGCCTTTGGCAATAGACCTCCTGAGTCACTGGAGACGCTGGTGTCTGCAGTTCCTCCTCCTAAACTCCCATTGGAAGACCAGATCACTATCTCTGAGAAGAGGGCCTACCTTTGTTTCTAAAGGCTTTTCATATTATTTTTTTGCAGATGGTCCTATCATACTCCTCTTCCCAAAGATACTGAAAATTGTCTTCTCGTGACCTTATCCATCTGCCTGCACTTATCCAATGAGCTACACTTTAGAGACTACATTTACATATATATTTTCGTTTATTTCTGAATATAATCATCATAACAGCTTCTGCATCATTATTTCAATTTAGTATATAGAAAAGAAAATTGAAATAATCTTAGCATTTCCTGTTCACACATTGATTTGAAGGTCACTTTCCCTTGAATTACTACTCTCAAGCCATTGGAAATCCAAAGCCACCCTCCCATTCCAACAATGGCTTGGGGGCACCCCTGAGCAGGGGGCTAGGCACAGAGACCAGGCAGAGGACAGTGAACCCAACCTCAGTGCTCATGAGCCCAGGGTTCACTTGGGAGGAAAAGTCCTTAACTGCTAAATCGCAGAACAGGTCAGCTGATGTGGTGAAGCAGGAGATAGTTCAGATAACAAAACGTCCCAGATGTGCAGTGACGGAGAGAAGGAGAAGGGAGGGACTTGCTTACACCAGCACCAAACTCAAGTCCCTCTAGTTCTGCAAGAGACTGGGGTGAGCGGGCTTCATGCTACAAGTGGAGCCTGTGCTGGTCACTGCAGGACTTGGGGACTAGAATGACCCTGGAGAAGAGGCCTGAGGAGCCTGCAGTAGTGGAGGACACAACAGAAACTTCAGTTCCAACCCCCTGTGTGCAATTCTTCTCTGGCCGTGTGATAGTCTTCCACCTCTCACAGCCCAAATTCGCTTCACCATCTATGCTAATGCTGAGCGCTCTGGGGTCAAAGTGCACTTGGTTCTGCACAAACTCCCTGGCCACCACTTACTGGTGTTACAGTGCTTGTCACCTGACATTCGCATTACCCGTGAGCATGTGTGGAGACAGAGCATGCAGGACTCCAGTGTAAGGGAGGCCGCTCCAAGAGGAAGCACTGTACACAGGGTGGCTGGTGCTTCCACCTCGCTGACCTCTCCCTGATATTTCCATCTATTTCATCAGAATTCGGATAGAAGGTTGTACAATTATAGAACAATGCAAAAATATCAGATGCAAGACATCCAGAATTAACACAGAATCAAGTCTTAGTTTTATTTCAAGAGTTGGTTCCAACAACAATTACTTTTGTACCTTTTCACCAAAGATCAAATTTAACTAATTGTATTACCAGTGGAGAAAATCTTAGCTACATGGTCCAAGAGATTCATTTAATTTTTAGTAGATAAAAATAAATAAAGAAAAATAAATAAAAAATTTAGTAGATAACCTTATTTATTCTGTATTTCTGAAGAGTGAGATATTCTGATGATATAACACCAATAATTGGAAATTTCATATATAAACAAAAACTTAGTTTTAAAATCAAAACATTTTCTACAGAATATTATGTAGCATGTTTATCAATGCTCTTTCTGTAAATTTGAATAGCATTGCTAATAGCTTAAACCATTCTTCAGAGACGCAGCTAATCATACTTGTGGAACTCCATAATAACACAGCGTTGCTCCAAAGCCTCCTACATCATGTAGAACCATTTTCCTCTTCAGTGGACAAGCATCTATAAGTCCTTTTGTCTTTGTTTTGAAGAGTTTGCATTTTCTTTTTTAAATTTTTTTTTAAGTTTTCAATGGACCTTTATTTTATTTATTTGTATGTGGTGCTGAGAATTGAACCCAGCTCCTCATACATGCTAGGCAAGCGCTCTTCTAACCCCAGCCCCTTGCATTTTCTTTTTATGTGGTGTTGGGGATGGAACCCAGAGCCTGGCGCACACAAGGCAAGCATTCTACCACTCAGCCACACTCCAGCCTTTTTATTTTATTTTGAGTCAGCATCTCACTACTTTCCCAGCCTGATGGCCGACTCCTTCCTCGCCCCAGGAGTCTCTGGGATTACAGACCAAGCCTGGCCGTATTTTCTTTTAAAAAAATAATGTTACAAGGTATCAACTCTTGCTTTGTTGGTGTGCTTGCATATGTCAAGCCGCAGCCATTCATCTTCCTCTTCTCCTGATAGGTAAACTGTGAAATCTAAGGAACAGCTGTTTGAACGTGATGGTTGATGTCAGACTAAGTAGGTAAAGAGTACTGCCCCGTGGGTTTTTATAATAGGGAAGTTGCATATGAGTCAACAGGTGGATTCAAGGGCTCATACCTAGTCTCACTAGTCTTTCTAAAGGTTCTTCCCAGAGTTAGACAGGTAAGACTCCCAGGTGAGTGACTGTGTGATGAACACGGCCTCTCTATATTGTCCTTCTCTATTCATATACTCAAAGGGGGATGACCATGTGGGGGAAGCTCCACTAACTTGTCTATAAAGGCTAAATGCTCTATGGTAATCATCCTTCAAAACATGTGCCTACATCTCATGACAGGTCCAGGCAAGTGACACTGATGGATACAATTCTGTCCCTGTCGACCATCTTCCTGAGAAGGATAACATACATGATCAATGGACTTCAAAAAGACTCCCGAGATGCCAGTGGCCCTGATCCTTTAAAAGCTCCTAGTATTGGAAGCTCTGTGCTTGGAAAAGAACTGACTCTGTTGCAAACAGGGGCGTGGCTGGGTCTTAACAGGTGGTGTTGTTGGGTGATAAGGAAAAGCCGGCCACACCCAACTGCAATGACATTATGACAAGCACTGAGCTGAAGACCTTGCTGCAAAGCTAGAAATGGCTTCAATTACAACTACCCTTTCTGATTAAAAGGATGATGAGGGCCCATGAGCTCCTGTGAGCAGGGTTGATCATGGAAATGGCTGTGGCCGCCTCAGTCCCAGTGGCCCCTAGGGCCCTGATTCTGGGCCACTTTAAATAGAGAAAGCACATGTTCCCTGCCAAGTCCTGAAAAATGAGGCGTGGGCCATGGGCGCTCAGCAAGGACTGGTCCCCTTTTTAACATGCTTAGAGAGTGGGCGGAAATTGGCTTTACGGTGTTATCTTGGAGAAATCTGATTTATTTTTTATCTTGATTGCTCTCACAACTCCACCTCTGGCACATTACCTGGTCACCTTCTCTGTCCTCTGAGGAGCGAGGGTGGGCAGCAGAGCTTGGAGTTTTGCCTGACAATGACATTTTAATGTCCAGGCAGTTTGTCATCTGCTAGAATCTCTCCCTGCACTCAGCCCATCTTTCTTTGCAGCTCCTCAGAGGTAAGACCAGAATCTTAAGTGCAGTTAAAGATAGATTCTGAATCAGTGGTCGTGTTGCGGGTGGGGTAGGCCGTGGAAAAGGTGAGGCATGGAGCACCGCAGGGCCCTACAGCAGACGCTTGACCTCTACCCCACACTCCCTCTACCTTTCCTGCCCCGCAGGTTCTTCTGCCCTCCTCCAAGCTCTGTCCAACTCCTTCCCTGAATTGCACTCTCTCTCTCTGATAGAATAACTGCATGATCCCTGTTGTCCTGGCTAAGCCTCCTCTGACAGAGGCATAAGTGCCAGAGAGTTCTCCAGCAGGAAACCCTCAGCACCTGGGTGGCAAACTCTCCGGCCTGATGAAGTACCACAGGTCCTCCTGGAAAGGGGCACTTCCCCAGCCCTGGGTGCTGGTACAAAGGGACGGACCATTGTTTCCACCAAAAAGGATTTAGCTCTGTTGCTTCTTCTTTCTGGGCAGTTACTGACCTGGTGTGATGAATATTGGAGAAAAATAATAGAAGAACAACTGAATTTCCTAACGTACTTTCTTTTTTCTTAAAATAGCAAGCTTCCATGGATTGTTACCTTATGGACTAGCTGTCTGACTCACTCCTAAGTGATCTAATAAAAGCAGTGCCTTAAAATCATTGGAGCCAAGCATTCCTGCTCTGGAGAGATTGGGTAAGCAAAGACATTACTATTGATTTTCTTACATATCACTGCTTGCTGTGGTCTTCCACATCTCCCCTGGAAACACAGAGGCCTCCCTATTCCTAGACCTGAGAGAGCTTCCTCGCAGTGCTTACTGGTTCTCTGCTTTGTTTCAGCTCATCTGTATTTCAGTCTGTTTAGCAGCAGCTAACAAACGGAAAGCCAGAATACAGAATCCTTTAAGTGACCGCAGATCCTAAAGGACTGTTGGCTTAAAGAAAGGAAATCCCCTTTGTTCCTACTCCACAGCATTGGACCTTGAGTTGCTCTGTCAGACTCTCTATAGGCCTCACCCTAGCGGTCATCAGAGAGAAGTGAAGAAGAACACTGAGAGTTGGCCATGTTGGTACACAAAGAAGTCTGGAGAGGGCTCCTGATTCACAGCCCACGGTGAGATGAGCAGGTCAGGCCACAGCCTTGGCGTATGCACATGTGGTGATAATCAGCCCAATCGTTCTGCAGATGTAGAGATGAACACACTGGCCCAAGGTTCCACAGCTAGTTAGAAGCAGGGCTAGGGATGTGCGTGGGCAACAATGTGAGGAAGGTGCTACCCACTCACAGGTCATCACCCACATGAGTCTATTTTTTGTATTAGGACAAAATACACCTTTCAGATTTGCAGCCATCCTGTTTCACTGCAGCTACTCACCTGGGCCACTGTGGCACCAGAGTGAGGATGGCCACAGCCAAGTGACACTCCTTTCCATACAAAGACAGGTCTGTAGAGCACCTTGGCTGCCCCGAGTCACAGCACAATAGCTCAGACATGAGCGATGCATCTTCAGCAGTTAACATCCTACATCTTCATGGTTAAAGAGTCTCAGGAGTGCCCTTCCTCAGATGAAGGGATGAAGAAAACATGGTTCATATACACAGTGGAATGTTGCTCGACATCAAGAAGAATGACTTAATGACATTTGCCAGTAAATGAATGGATCTGGAGAATATCAAGCTAATTGAAATAAGCCAATCCCAAAAAATCAAAGGTTGAATGTTCTCTCTGATATGTGGATGCTAACAACAGTGGGGTGGATGCTGATGAACACACAAAAAAAGTCTCAGAAGGTGATCCAGAGCTGAGGACAACTTGGCCTCTCAGTGATCAAGCAAGTCTTAACACAGTTTTCCTGACTCATTTTCCCAGACTCCTGCTCCCTCCCGACTTCTCAGATTTGGATTCCAACCAGAACGAATGGGGAAAAGGAAGGAGAGGCCATGCCCACTTTCTCTGAGCACTAAATCAGAACCTGCTCACAGCACTTTCTCCCATCACCTGGTCACATCCAACTCCCGACAAGGTTCCACCCAGAGGAAGAAGGATGGGAGGATCATTATGGACAAAACCGTGATCACTCCTTTGGCAAAAATTGCCTTTGCTAAGGAATTTCTTGAACTGTGTATTAAATAAAGCTGGTTTTATTTCAGTCATATGAAAGTCAATTTGCTAATACTTCTTTAAAAATAGCTGCTTCACTCTCCCCTCTTGAAAAGACAGTGTTCTCTCATAACAAAATTAATATAGGCTGTGTAGCCAAACAGATCTGATTTTGTTCCACTGTTCACTGAACATGTGGTCTAACTTCTAGTTTGCTTATGGACTTCAGTAGATCCAGACTAAAAGAGGAGATATACATAAAGGTGCTGCTCTATAAAAGGACATCAATAAATTAATAAATATTACTTCCTCTCCATTTTTATAATAAAATAGGGAATTAAGTAGCATTATTATGTGACTAAGTTTTACAATAAGCTTATACAAATAAGCTAAGTATGATGTAATTCTCAAGCTATGCTTTTCTCCATAAAGTTGGGTGGTGTCATCAATACATTCTCATTTCTTTGCATCCTCTTAGAAAGTCATTCCAACCCCCTGCACCACCATCTTGGATAACAGTACAGAGAAAACAAGATCTCCTGATGCTGGGAATGTGGTTGACCCATGGGGTCTTTTACTCACTGGCCAGGAAATTGAGAACCCCAATCACACGCTTGGCATTTTCAGTTCATTTTAAGATGTGAGATTCCAATCCCTTATCAAGAAACATTTAAACCTTATTTTCAATAAATTGAGAAATAAGAAATAAGACTTTCTTAACTTATTTTTACATCTCGCTGCAGAGATTGTGACATCACAATTGTTGAAATTTGTATTTTTAAGATGAATCCAGGTCATTTCTTACCATGAATAAACAATTTGAGAAGTTTTACTTGGTCAAAATTCTAACGTCTCACCTCTGAGCATGACTCTTGGAGAAGCAATTAGAAAACTCCTCTCGTATCCCTGATGCCCCACCTGGACAGAGGTGCAGGTCACCAGGATATATCCTCAACGCCCTAGGATCCGTGCTTCATTTAGTATGGATCAGAACATGACTTCAGAGTCAGGACACGAGTCTAAATGGGCAGCGTCAGTGGTATACGTCACACACCAGTCGGCCTCGTCCCCGTTGGCCAACAGAACATCTAGACACAGAGTGTCAGCCTTCCCACAGCTGGCAGCTGGGTTTGCTCCAGGTCCGTGCCCCAAGAGCCACGTGCCAGGGGAAGCACACACATGAACACAAGAGCAGCGCGTGCTGGAGGGGAGCAGGAAGGGGGCGAAACAAGGGAGCTCAGAGTGTGCAGGGCCCGCCCAGATGAGTGGCTGGAGGGCAGGAGAGGAACCTGTCCGACTAAGGGGCTTTGTTCCCTGAGCAGAGGACAGCAATGAGCATGGTGAGGCCCAGGCTTCAGTGCCTGGCTGTGCGGCTGCCGGAAGGTCGGGCTGAGCAGCCCGAGGCTGAGCCCAGGTCCAGAGGGCAGTGCCACATCCTTGTGGGGGTGAGGGAGGCCTCCCCCACTGTGTTTCAGTCGGCAATCTTGCTGCTGTGAAGACTTGACCAGAACAACTGTAGAGGAGGAAAGTGAACTTAAGGGCTTGCGGTTTCAGAGGTCTCAGTTCATAGACAGCTGGCTCCATTCCTCAGGCTTGAGCTGAGGCTGAACATCACGGCAGAGAGTGTGGCTCAGGAGGCGGTTCACATGATGATCAGGAAGCAGAGACTCCACCTGCCAGGTACAAATATACACCCCAAAGCCACTCCCCCAGTGCCCACCCCCGACACCACACCCCACCTGCCTTCAGCCATCACCCGGTTCATTCTAGCAAGGGATCGATTCACTGATGGGATTAAGGCTCTCAAGCCCGATCACCTCTTCTGAATCTTGCATTGTCTCACACACGAGCTTTCGGGGGACACCTCGCATGCAAGCCATAACCTATGCCAAATGGATATTTGGGTTAACTTCAGTCTCTGTGTGATTTTGCTGGAATTCCAACTGAACACATTTAAACAATGTAATGTGAGGATGCCATACCTCAAGAGCAATAAAAACATAAACTTCACTCACTCTCAATTCTCCATAATTTGACATTTTATCAAAAAGCATGGGTTCTGCCAGGTGCGGTGGCACACACCTGTAATCCCAGTGGCTTCTGAGGTTGAGACAGGAGGACAGCTAGTTCAAAACCAGTCTCAGTAAAAGTGAGGCAGTAAGCAACTCAGTGGGGCCCTTTCTGGGGGTCTGGAAACAAGGCTCTGCCCTGTGGAAGCTGGGGAGTAATGCTGTGGGAAGGACAGGTGAAGGACACTCTCAAGTGTTACCTGAGACCAAACACCAACAGCTACTGAGCAGGAGAGTCGTGGATATGAGAGTCTACCGTCACCAACACCAGTGTCCGGGTTAGAGAGATGAGGGCTAATTGGCTAATTATCAAAGAAAAGGAAATGGGTTACTAAGGCCTCAGGGAGTTGCTCTGCCCAGCCCAAGGAATGGTAATGACCACCCCCAGGGCTGCTCTTTCCTGGCCCTTAGTCACTAGGCAGGTGGGGAGGGAGAGGAAACCTGGGAACTATAAAAAGGCAAGACACACACCCACTCCCAGGAGACCCGCTCTGGCCTCCTTCTCTCCAGACGTCTATCTCTGCCTCTCTTTTTAAAATAAAACTTGCTTTCTACAGTACTTGCCTGGGTGTTTCTCGGGCGCTTAATCTTCCACACCAGTGGACGTAGGGCCCCATCCTGATTTGCAAGACGGGTATCACTGGCAGGTCTGGGGCATTCAGTTCACCTAGTTCAATAGGCACATTTTAAACTACTACCAACTTGGTTCTAGTGGCCTGCCCAGTTCCAAGCCACCAAGCCCACTGTCCCCTGCCCTGCTGCAGAATGCAAGGGACGCATTGCGAGGGACATGTGACATTTCCTTAGACAATTGATCATTGCCAGCTCAGGAAGATCCCGGGTTCCATGTGGACCCAACACTCAGGTAGCAGCTGCTCCCCTCCCACACCCCTCACAACCCCGCATTCTAGAACCTGGATCAGATTCCAGGATAAGCTGTGCAAAAAGAGGCCGTCAGGCTGGGGCCCACCAGAGCCCAAGCCCGCCTCCCTCTGTAAATCACAGCTGATTCAGGTTCATATCTGGGTTTTGTTCATCCACATGATGAGCTAAAATGGTAAAAATAATGCCCGATGCGGAGAGGTCTGAGGCTTCAGTGCTCAGGGCCAGCACTGGGTGGCTCCCCACAACATGGGTGACTGGAGGCTCACTCCTTTGGGTGACTCATTCCTGAGTCTCCGCCTTGGTCCCAGCTGGGCAGCAAAGGGCCTGGCCAAGTCTTGCAAAGTGGGATGAACAGTCTCCTGCTGTGCTGCTTCCCTGCTGGGCGCACCTCTGACACACCTGCCCACTGCCCCTTCAAAAAGTCTCTGACACATGGTGCTCACACCTGCACTGCCGGCAGACCCAGCAGGAACTAGCCAGGAGCAGGTGCCTGAGCCAGAGGCTCTCAAGCCACAGAGGGACCAATGGCCCATAAAATGGTCAATGAGAGCACTTTGTCCAGTAATCCAGACAGTGACTCACAGCATCAATCAAATCCACTCTTGTGTACTGTAAATGACTCCTTGCCAAGACATTAGCTGTCCATTACCAGGGCAGGGGGTGAAGGATGGCACTGAGGAAGCAGAAAACGGGACCCGTGGGGTGAGTGAGTGTCCGGATGTGCCCTCTTGATGGGGTTGGCAGCCTGGTAGACAGCTGGCAGGAATGAGCGTTGGCTCCTTCTTGCCCTTCCTCTCCTTTTGCCATATGAGGCCACAGGGCTCTGCCCGCTGGAGCATGCCGCAACCAGGTGCCAGCTCAGGAGCAGAGAGCAGCCCTCACCAGACTCCAACCCTCCAGGGCCTTGACATGGGACCTGCAGCCCCAGAACTGAGGAAAGGAACTCTGTCTTTCCACCTCCCCCAGCCTGTGTGCTATGCAAGAGATGATGTCCTCCAAAGAGGGGACCCAGCAGAGCCGGTCACCTAAGGACAGGAAGGAGGCAACCTGACAGTCAGGATGCTGCACCACCTTCAGGTGCAGGTTCCAGGTCTGTGGCCAACTTGGTCTTCTCTACTTTTCTGTAATTTCACAACAAACATCTTACCTAAGAAATTCTGAGTTTTTTCTTGCAACAATCTAGCCTCAGCCTTGGCTTCCTCAGTCACCATTCTCGTTTCCCCCAGGTGGGCCACATTCACTTTACTAGAGAAAAAGAGTTCGCCTGGCCTCCTGCCCCAGTGGCCTCCTCCACAGTCTTCCTGGCCTGCCTCTCACCACCTAGAGACTGGACCCTCTCCCTTGCTCCACCCACAGCCGCTGGAAGCAGAGAGAGAGAAAGGGGCCAAGAGAATAAAAACCCTCCGAGAGAGCTGGCCCCACGGCCTACTTCTTCCAACTCCGTCTCTCAGTGGTCCAGCCAGCTATGGATGGATTGGTCAATCAATCTGTCAAGTGGACTAACCTGCTGATGAGGTCACGACCCCATCATTGCCTGAAAGTCCACCTCTAAACGCAGCCACGTTGGGGACCATGCTTTCCACATGGGAATTTGAACATTCCAGAGCTAAACCGTGAGAATGTTCTACACTGTTGGGCTCCAGATTCCTCACATGTGAATTGGGAGCTCAGTCCTTGTGTCCACAGGCCAATTTGGGGGTAGTGGGAAGAGTCAAATGAGCATGATGGTGTGGGCTATACATGGCGGGCCTTAACACATCATTTTTAGAACAATTCCTAAAGTGTTCTCCTTGAGCTCCTGCTGTCAGATGACAACATGATTTCGCAGGTAGATAAATATGTTTCAGAACTGTGGGAGCATTATATTAAAACTGGCTATTTTTTAAATTGTACTATCTGCATTTGAGGGGTGACAACATAATTTATTTTAGTGGGAGCATGGATCTTTCACTTGAGAAATACTTTCACGGTCTTGGGGTTATGTAAAGACCTTAAGTAACTGAGCCAAGCAGAGAGGGAAATTGAGGAAAAGGGAGAAAAAATGCCAAAGTTGGTTGGAAACTTCCAGAATCTGGAAGAAGTCTAACACATATTCTCTAAAACATCTCCAGGAGAAACCTACTCTAACCCACACCCTGATTTTGGACTTTTAGCTTCCAAAAGCAATTAAGTCTCTTCTTCCTCCTCCTCCTCCTTCTCCTCCTCCTCCTCCTCCTCCTCCTCCTCCATTATTAATTATAAGCTTAGAAGGAGAGAGAGAGTGAGAAAGAGAGAGAGATGACTGGCCTATGTTTCCACAGCACACTGATCTCACATCCCTGCAGAGATTTTAGTTTGATTTTATGTGATCTGAGAGAAGGTGCGAGGAACATAGGAGAGGGATCAAGCAAAACCAGAAGGAAGACCTCTGTTCTGAGGAGGAAGGAACCCAAACACTCGGGCTGATGGGCCAGTGGCCAGGGAGGAAGTCAGCCACCAGGGAACCCCAGGGGGGGGGGGAGGTATGTGAAAGGAAAGTGACCACAACACTCGGAGCGGTCAACAGAGTTTAAGGATTTTAAGTTATTGCTCGAATTATTTTCATGTCACCTACAAAGCAGTTTTGTAGCCATTGCGGCGGCTTCTCAGTGTTTTCCTGAAGAATGGATCTGTGTGCGCTCTTGGATGGGACAGGGAGAAGGTGCCTCTTTCTGAGGCCCTGGGAAGAGGACAGAGGTGAGCAAGCAAAGCAAACCCCAGCAGGGTGGACCTGCTGATGGTGGAACCCGGGGACCCTCAGGAGCTCTCAGAACATCGGGGCAGGAGTCAAAGCAGGGTCTGCCTGCAGCCACACACAGCTCGGTTTTCTCCTGAACGCCGGTCTGTCTGGGGGATCCTGGAAGCCCTGCAAACCAGCAGGCGCTTTGCACCCCACACAGGGGGGCCCGCTGCCTGGGTGAGGTCCGGGCTGCAGGGAGAACCAGAGGCCGGCTCCCAGCCTGGGACTCAGCTTCTCCAGCTGGAGCACGTCCTGGGTCACCAGGGGAGGGTGTTGGGGCGTGAACAAGTGTGGGGAGCACCGTGGGTGGGCACCAGACTCCCCGGGCAGCTGCAATGGACAGCGCTTCAGGGAGGTAAAGTGGAGTTTATGTTGGCCACGTGGCCTTCCATGGGGCAGTGTCCAGGACGTCCAAGCCTCTGCCCAGCTGGGCTTTCTACCCGCAGCACTCGGTATTAAGCTCTCGGAATTAAGCCGCACAGCTCTTCCCACACTGAGGAGCAACTTACTTCTGGGTTAATGGGAGGTGATGGTTTCAACCTATGAATCCCATTAAGTCTGAATCTCAGTTACTTCCAGAAAATGTGGAAGAAAGGAGGTTGTCATGGCAATCTAGACCGACTCACCCCTCATCAGGGACCCTAGGCCCAAGGCTCAGGACCAAGGTCTCTGTGCTTCATTGTTAATACTGGAATTCTCTCCTTTTCTTCCAGCATTCAAAGAAACCCCTCTCTAGAGTCTCTGTGGGGAAGTGTGTGTCTAAACTGGTCAAAGAGTGTTCTGAGATAGATAGTGATTAGAAATCTAATAGAGAATTTTTTTGCATTAAGAAATTTCACATTGGAAAGGCCTATGATTCTATAACCGTTGAGTAATGATGATTTTTTTCATCCAACGCATAGTTTGAGGTAAACATAGGGATAATTTTCAAGCACATTCCCTTGACAAATGTGTGATGCCAAACTCTGAGCTGTTCTAAATAAAACCCTTTCATTATCTAGTTCAAGGCTATATTTTGAACATTCAGCAAATAAAACACACCTCTCCCACTTGAGAACTGTGTCACAGAATTTAACTCAGACACATTTTTCAAAAAGATTCCTTTTCACGACATGATTACTTACATTATGGGAAGGTGCACATGTGTCCCAAAATGCTTGAATTGAAACTTCAGTGCCAACAGGAAGTTCACAACATCACAAGACGTTTGGGAGAGGGCAGAGGTTCTAGTGTTTATCGTGCTGGTAGAGAATATGACAGCTCAAGAATTATATGCTTTTATGAGCTGTTCTGGCTATTTCCAGCACCCTTTTGACAGTTTGCTTTCTTCCCTACATTTATTGTTTGAAAGAGCACAGGATTTAAGCACAGAATGAGCCGTGGGCTTCCAGATGGGCACACCTCAGGATTCATTCACTAGCAGGGGCTGCGGCATGGTAATTGCTGGTTGGTCCTGACATTTTCTTGATCTTTCTGCTTTCAAACACCATTTGCCATTTTATCTAAGAAAACGTTTCTTCATGAGGAATATATTATTAATATTTCCAAGGGTATAAAATGACCTTCAATCCTATTGACAAGTTCTCATGTATATTGTCTGAAAAATTCATTGAAGATGAAAATCATTAGGCTCTGGAAGCCCTTTTTTAAAGATCAAACCAAGCTGAGAAACAGAGACAATAAAAACCTTTTCCATGATTACGAGTGTGAGTATCCTTGTTGGTTTTAAAAAGGAAAATTAACTTCATATTCAAAGTAACAATACGTAAAGGTGTTGTTTTGTCTCCATGGCACAGATGACCAGAGCAGAATTCTGGAATGTTCCAAGGACTTCCAGGTTCACAGAGCCAATACACTGCAGAGCCATGATTGGATATTCTTTGATTCTGTTAACCTATTCACTGAACATACTGAAAAGCTAATCTAGGCCAGGACTCCCTGCCTCTTTGGGAAGGGACAGGGTGTACTGTCCCTTAGCAAGTTCCTAGTGACACGCAGACAAAGGGGTGCACCTCCAGCTGTCACACCATGACACCATGCTCCAAGAGAAGAGGACCAGTGCTGGAGGGGGTGAGAAAAGCCAGATGGACACCACCCCTTCCCACATGCTGTACTCCACCCCATTGCTCGGCTGGACATTGTTTAGTATGCCCCCTGCCAGTTGACCTTGAATCCAGAACCATTTGCATTCTAATGTCCCAGTCCACCTCCTCGTCTGAAATCCTCCTGTCGCCTCCTCTGGTGTCTGAACCTCTAGATGATTCCTCCTTAGTAGTTCTACATTATGGTGTTCTCTCTTTAAGATGGTTTGGTTTGTTTGTTAACCTGTTTTGTCGTCGTTGTTGTCGTTGTTCCCAAACTGCCCGGCGCTCCACAGGAATTGCTTCCTCATGACTTTAGAGCGCCCTGTTTCGGGACCACGGCCATCCTGCCTCTGAAATTTGCCTCAAGCTCAAGAAGTGGGTCAAATTCAGCTAAATCCATCTGGTCTAAATTCAGAACTGTGTGCAGTTGGACATGATATTGTTGTTACTATTGAAGAATAAAATGGAATAGAGCAGGGCACAGGGGCACACCCCTATCATCCCTGTGGCTTGGGAAGCTGAGACAGAAGGATCACGAATTCAAAGCCAGCCACAGCAACAGTGAGGCACTAAGCAACTCAGTGAAACTCTGTCTCTAAGTAAAAAATACAAAATAGGGCTGGGGAGATGGCTCAGTGGTTGAATGCCTTGAGTTTAATCCCCGGTATCCAAAAAGAAGAAAAAATGGAAAATATAGATATTTACACACCCACACATATATCTGTAGAAGTAGAAGAAATGATAGACATTTCATCACTTTAAAAAAAAAACTAGTCACTTAATTTTTTTTTTGAATTTTCGATGCATACTATTTTCTGATACAGTGATTATTTCCTAAATATTTTTCTCACTTTTCACATATTGATTTAATGAAGGCATTCTGGTATATTAACATTTTAATGTTAATACTTTTATTAAATCATTTCTATGGCACTTTACCTCATTCAGAAAAATATGAGACAGAACCACAAAATTGGCATTCTTACCAATCTGATTTTTCAAGAAAGAAAACTAATTTTGAACGCATGTGAACCATTTCTCTGAATGGTGGCGTGTGCCTGTCCTACCCCCAACGTACCCCACAATGACAGGATGTGTCATTTCTTCCAACTTAGGTTCCCTTCATTTTGTCCAAGCCCCAGTTCCCCTGATGGGTCACCGTCTCCCAGCAGCTGGCTCTAGGGGTGCACATCTCTTGGACCTCAACAGAAGGGCAGACCATCCTGGGGCTCCATCCTTGGCAAGGCCACCGAGGCTCAGCTCCCTGTTAGAGCTGGGGTGGCCCCCACAAGTGTGCCAAGCATCTCCCCCCGGGACAGGAACCCACCTCCTCAGGGCTCCTGGCCATTTTAATCACCTGTGAGCCCTTTGTTCCGGTTGACGGCAGCGAGTAGAAGCTGCGGAAGTCGTCCAAGGTGCAAGCCATAGTTTCTCAATGGGGTTCCATTGCTCATCATTCTCTGCTTTTGGAAAATAACCACTTCCGGGGCTTTAATTTCTTCACCTGAAAAGAGGATAGTAATCTCTGCCCTGCCTCTATCCTAAAACTTTGTAGGATTCTGGGAGAGAATAGATACGGGTGTGCTTGCATGACTGTGACATGCCCAGGCAGTGCGGACAGGGCAGTGGACACAACCTCTGTGGCCATGTACCTTGCTGTCCACAGTCAAGTTCCTCAGTCTCTCAAATATGGAATTCTAGAAAGCATATAATGACTTAGGATTACTACATAGTGCATTATAGACTTGAGAACTGTGCCTTGTCACTGGTCATTCTCTATGCAGTCACCTGGATTAGTGGTTCCAATCCTAAAACTTCCTAAAAATCGTAGGTATTATTCCATTCAACTGTTCTGTTTGGTTCCTAATACAGTCCTGTGCACAGTTTGGCTCTTAGTGCATGCATTGAGGCTGTGAGAAAGATTTCTTTTGCTCCGTCCTAACCCTATACAAATAATAAATGGCGCCAAACCACAGACACCAGCAAAAACCTGATTAATGGAATTATGCATCCCTTCTATCCTGGCATTCGAGGCATCATGCAATATGCATGATGACATGTCACATGCTTCAAATATTATCAGGATGTCCTGGAAAGATTATGTATTGCCAGTAGAAGGAATCCATCAGTGGGAAGGGCTGGCATCACACTGGCGAGCCGGCACCTACATTCCTTGGGAAATGCTCCTCATGTGATCATTTGAAAGATGCAATTTTCCCCTTGGTGGTCAGCATCTCATTCGCTATGACAGACCTTTAATTTGGGTTATTACTCACAAAGTAACACAAACTCAATCAAACTTGCTGGCTGTGGTCGTGTGAATGAACCTGCTAAGGCTTTTCTCCAGGCAATTTGCTCTGCTTTGTAAAGGGGAAGTAGCAGACGGCCTGCATCAGTGAGAGGAAGGACACAGGGCCGCGTCAGAACACTGTGCTCTGTGCACAGCTCAGCACGTCTGGGGTTGGTGGCTCTGGGCAAGGTTCCTCTCATGTATGAGGAACAGGACCTTGTGGGGTTATTCTGAAGAGTCCAGACGACCTGCCCTGGGCCTTGCCTGGCATGTGGCACAAGTACCAGGTATCAAGTCCCACCCTGTCTCCTGGATGCTCCGAGTCATCTTCCCCAAGATCAGGAATCCATCCTGATGAACCACAGAACCATGAGAAGGTCAAGTGAGAGAACGTCTACAAGACAAGGACTCACTCCACTTCACAGCCTCATCCTGATACCACAAGGCGCAGACAGGCAGGACCTTTCTTTTATACGTATCGGTTGACATGAGTTCAGCAAAGTATTTAGAATCTTTTCCATCTAGGAAACATGATAGGTTCTGGAAATTGCAAAATATGCAAAATACAGCCAGGCCTGAGAGTTCACCCTATCCAGCAATTCACAAGGTCATCAAGACACTATTCAAAACGAGAAGGGCAAGGGCAGGGGGTGGGGGGAAGGAAGGAAGGCAGGGAGGAAGGGAGGGAGGGACGGAGGAAAATTGAGCCACCAAATGGCAGGTGTCAACAAACAAACAAGTTGCTGTGAAACTCAGGGCTGACATGGTTGGATCTAGAAGGTCTTCCAAAAGCTCACGTGTTGAAGACTTGGTCCTCCGCACAGCATGTCCAGGGACGGGGTTTAGGGAAGGGATCAGGTCGTGAGGGCTCCACCTCACCAACGGATCAATCTGGTTAATGGATTAATAATTTGAATGGACTGCAGAGGCGTTGAAACCTAGTCAGGTGGTGCATGACTGGAGGAAGTAGGTCACTGGGGTGTGGCCTGAGGACCATGTTTGTCCCTGGCCCTCCCCCACCCCCCTCTCTTTTTGGGTCCCAGCTGCCATAAGCCAAGCCTTTCCTCAGTGGCAAACTTCCTCAGGTCCAAAGCAATGGAGTCAACTGACTGTGGACTGAGACCTCTAAAGCAGGGAGCCAAAATGAACCTTTCTTTTGCTAATTGTTCCTTTCAGGTACTTAGAAAGGTGACAAACACGGTTCCTACCTCATCTGCCTCAGGGGAGGCTTCCTGGAGAGGATGGCCAGGCATGTGAGTCTGGAGGAGGGACACAATTTACAGTAGTAACAAAGGGGAGGAGCTGGAGTTCCAAGGACAGGGAATAACCTGAGCATGAGCAGGACACCAGGACCCATGGGTGCACACGTGCCTGAGGACAACAATTCAGTGCTAACTGAAGTGCGAAAGGCACGATGAGCTACAGCCAGAGACAGACCCAAAGTCAGACACCTGAGCTTAAAGGCCTTGGAGGCACTACTTAATTTCAATCTCACTTGCATTTTAGAAAGATTGTTCAGGATGCAGTTTGGAGAACTGATTTAAGGAGCAAGAAGAAAGATGAGGAAACTGGCTCTCAAAGCCTCTGAGCAAGAGCCGCAGCTGCTGGTAGAGGAGATTTCCTACGGGAATAAGCAGGGGTTGGAGTCTGAAGAGACCAAGGCAGAGGACGGAAGCCAGGATGGTTCCCAGATGACCAGCAGGGGGCGCCAGCCTGAGTACCCAGCTGATGTGGCAACTGCCGGACCTGAGTCAGTGCACACCTGTCAAAGGGTTGCTTGGCTTGGGGGACAGCTGAGGTAGCACGAGGGTACTCTGATGGTGAAGTGCCCAGGGGCACTTCTGGAATTCGCAGTTAGAGATAGCAGATTTGTCTTCATTTCCCACTAGTTAAATTTTGTTCCATAACTAGCCCATTAGCTACCAGTTAGCTGCTCAACAAATGCAGATAAATTGGATGCTTCTTGAATACTTGCCCTGCATTTCTCAAAACAAACCTGGAATTGAGAAAACATTGCAGATCACTTCGCAAAATGGAGATTACTGATTTCTGTTTCAAAATGAGCTTAGACCCCACTATTACAAGTATTCTGTATTTTTCTTGCTTTTGGATTGTAAATGACATATCACACCCAAAGTTCAAACAACCAGCACAGGGAAAAGAGGGTTTCTGTAAAACTTAGGAAAGTCCAGACTTAGCCTAGACATTTCTGAGACGTTGGCCGAAGCTAAAGCAAATCTCATCGCCAAGTTGATATCCAGGAAGACAGGGCTGAGGCTGACACTGAGGGCCTCGGGACAGATTTGCAAGGTGTTTATTCACTTTATTTCCTCAAACACCGCAGCACTCACTGCCTTCTGTTGGGCACCAGCTGAGGTTGGGAAATGGAGAGGACACACAAGTGCAGAACAGAAACAGCCTGCACCGGGGCTCGTGGTGAAGTAGAAGCCTGACTGGTGGAGGGGACGCTGTGACAGAAGGCACGCAGCAAGCAGGTGCTGCCAACCTGGACACTGGTCTTCTGCCCCCTGCCTGTCTGAATCCAGTCCCCTCTGTTGGCTGGTTCCTGGAGTTCCACAATCAACGGCAGTTCTTCCTTATGTCCCCGTGCTAACGCATTCTCTTCAGATATCACATTTTTGTCATTTCAGAGTTTTAAAGGGAGCCTGGCTGTGTGTGCTCTTTCCACCACCTTGACCTGACCTCCTGCTAGTTTCTGATGTGCTCAGAAATCTGCCGCCTCCTGGGGACCACATCTCAGCCCAAGAGTGGATATGGCATTTCCAGTGCACAGAGGTACCTGGGTCCAGCGAGCCCCGCCTCACACCAGAACGTCACCCCCTCCTCACTTCGCAGCGACAAGATTCCTCAGAGTGCACAGGAGCCCCCCCCCCCCCGACAGTGTGGAGGAGCAGACACTGTCCTGAGGACAGACCCCCACCAGCTGGGCCACCTGGGCTTTGGGTTTGGCTTGAGGATACTCCTGGCTCTGAAGATTCCGGAAGTCTGTTGAACTTGTTTCCACAACTGTGTGCATCCTCTTGTGTCCAAATGGGTCAATCATTTCAAAGGCCTACTGTGCTCTTGATGGTGTCCTGCCCCACAGGCAGAGGAGGACGACCCTGGCCCTGCTCAGCCCCACCTGCTCATCCACATCTGGCTTTGCGCTTTCTACCTTTACTCCAATGCAGCCTTTAGAGGACAAGGCCTTACTGTCACTGCTCAGCTGCCCGCACCCGCCTCCACCCTCCTCAAGAGTGGCCACAGCCCAGTGCTGTGAAGGCTTCACTGAGACTGTTTGGTGAGTACACTTGAGGGAATGTGGTCAAGTCCAAATCAAAGATGAAGGAAATAAAAGGCAGAAAAGGGAGGGGAGGAAGGGAAGGGAGGGAGGGGGCATTTCTGACATTTCTAGAGTTGGAGGGAGGAAGGGAGTGAGAAAGGAAAGAGGTATGAAGGGTCAGAGGGAGGGAGCTCTGGAAGGGAGCAGAGCAGGGGGAGAAAATCTCTGTCCCAGTGAGAAATGACCCAGAGAGGACAGAATCTGTCTTCTCAGGCACCTTTGGGAAAATGTACAGAGAGCAGGAAATCAGAAGCTTGGAGGCCCCGGTGCCAGGCATTAATCAGAACCCTATCTCTGCAGCTCCCTGCCTGCTCTGTCCTATACTTCTCAGGCAAGAAAAGGACAATGAAGTTGACAGAGATGAGGTGACTTACTTGCCTGTGGACACACAGGAGACCAGACGGAGCCAAGGTCAGAGCTCTGGATATGCCCAGCTCCCAAACCAGTGGCATGTGTAGAAGAATTCAGAGCCAAGATGGCAGAGGTAGCGTAGGCTGCTGATGGTCTGCAGGGTTCAGAACTGTCTGCCTGGAGCACACAGCCCCCGACGGGAAAGGCTGCCGCGGGGGAAATTATGATTTCAGATGCATGCTGCTTGGGCGACAGTAGCTAATTAGATCAAGACAGGAATTGTGACACACACCATAGTTCAGACTAGCTAATTAGATTAGGATCAATATAAAATCTTCTTTAGACAAAGGTGCAATTGGACATTTCTGGCAGAGATATCTGCATGTTGAGTCAATAAGATAAGGAGAAAAAACACATGTTAAAGAGTGTTTGCGAGCCGGAGTCCTTTCTCTGCTCTCCGTAATGAAGTGAGCAATGCCAGCTCCTCAGGAAACAAGTGAATTCTGTAAATGGAAGAGCCTCAAGCGGCTGCGGGGCTGGGGCTCAGGGAATGGAGGCACCTGGCCTCCTTACTTGGCCTTTTCAGCCTCAGTTTCCTCACAGCTTCAGGAGGTTGGAAACCAGCAAAATGACCCGTAAGTCCTACCTCAAGGCTCAGAATGTTCCTGTCTGTTTTTACAGCCTATCAGGGGGTTGTTATGATTGTCTTCATTTATAAAACATGGAAACCGGGGCTTTCGAGTGACTTTGCCACCAAAATTCCCAGCTGGAGTAGAGAGACAGCGCACAACTGTTGATGGATGATTCCTGTTCCCAGAGCCAGGTTCTGCTGCAGAGCTAGCGTCCTGAGGTTGGGGCATCCAACAGTCCAGGACAACACCTGAGTCCTGTCCCTACTGTGATGGCAATTCACCCAGTGACACTGGCAGGCTTGGAGCCCCTGTCTGCAAGTCCAAAGTTTCACATTAGTAGTAAAGTTCAAGGCCAGAGGTGGCTTTGAAATCCCACTGAAACTATGAAATGGAGCCCCAGGATACAGGGCTGGTTCACACGGACATGGGGTCTGGAGGAGCTGGAGATGGAACCCAGGACCTCCCACATGCCAGGCAAGTGCTCTACCAAGAGCCACATCCCCAAGCCCACACAACATGTTCACAGCACGGGTTTCCCCACAGGGGTGATGGGGGGCTCTCTGTGGGGCAGGCTCCTCTGCACAGGGCTCCCTAGATGAGATGGGGTTCTCCAAGGCTGTTCTCAGACACTCTCTCAGGAACCTCCATGGCCTATATCTCCTTAGGAGAAATTTCTTATTATTTTATTTGACTTCACTTTGAGGAGAATGGACTATTATGTGGTTTTGAACTTAAGCAAAAATAATGTACTTGAAAAATATAGGAATTCATGATTGATATTCCTATATGCATAACTGTATAATATGCACAATGTAAGACTCAAAGTCATACATTTCTTCAGGCTCTTATCTCAACCCACTGCGGACTTGGAAACCAGCTGAACAGAGCCCTGTGAACAAAACCTAGGGACAGAGATGGGAAACTGGGACAGATTTGCAATACTATAAAACTTTGGCTTTCAGTCCTCCAAAATAGTCTTCTTTCCAGGGTCCATCCCTTTCCCTGGATACTAGGGGAGGCCCAGGTCAGGGGCTGGGAGACTAGGGTCTCTGAGGAAGCACAATTTATTAAAAAATGCAGAACTGAATCCAAAATTCATGTTGGAATCTAATACTAAGGTGTATCAGGTGTGTGGGGGGGGTGGGTTCTTCACAGAATGGACTGGCCATGAGGGCTCTTTCCTGGGAACGCAGCCTGGACCACCCTTGCTGGCCGCCCTTCTGCCTACCCCCTGCGGGGACACAGGGCTCAAGGAGTCACCCTGGGAGCAGGGCGCAGCTCCCACCAGGCACCGAACCTGCAGCCCCTTGACCTGAGGCTTCCCAGCCTCCAGAACAGTGAGAAAATATGTTTATCCTCTCCATCAATTGCCCAACCCAGTGGGTTTTATGGCAGCCACACCACTGGGCTGACAGCCAAACCACGTTTCAAACCCAGAAAGATTAAGTACTGACAGGAACAAAGTTCCAAGGTCCAGTCTGGGCAGGAGCTGCATACCCCGGGCCCCGAACCAGACAGGGACACGTGGAGGCAGAGCAGGACAGAGAGAAGGATTGCCTCTGTGCTTTCCGCAGATAGTCCCAGGAAGAAACCCCAAGCTTCCTGTGGAGAGTGGGTACCTGGGGAGGGTGGGGTAGACCTCTTGGAACAGCGAGGAGCAGAGGATGTGCAATGAGGAGTGTGATGAGCTTTGCTGAGATCACAGTGATAGCGGGCGCCCGAGCTAGCTCAGTTTTCCTACTCAGTGACTTGATGGGCACTACCCTGCACACTTTTTGTAAGATATTCATATTTTTAATCAGATAGGTACAAAACAGCTTTACCCCCAGGTCCTCACTAGCTACCTGTTCTTGCATTTCTACTGAGCCCACAAGAATCCATGAGGCTCTGAATATTGTTTTGTTTTGCTGTTTTGTTTGTTACTGGGAGACTGAATGCAGGGACACTTAATCACTGAGCCACATCAATAGCTCTTTTTTATTTTTATTTATTCATTTATTTTTTGAGACAGGATCTCACTAAGTTGCTGAGGCTGGCTTTGAACTTTTAATACTCCTGCCTCAGCCTCCCTAACCACTGGATTACAGGTGTGTGCCATGACGCCTGGTCCCTGAATATTCTTATAATGCAAATTCTGCATCAATTTTTGTGAGTAAATTCTCATGCAAGAGCACTCTACAATGACCAAATGTAGGCAGCAGAACAGCACGATTAAGCAAATGCACACGTGGCACACCTTCCAGCTTCTGATGTATCCACCTCTCTCACATTTTCCCGGAAGTGCAAGTCCTACAACACCTTTACCTATTTCTACAGTCTGCATACTAATTCATCCTCCAGAGGGTTAAACTCTAGCAGATCTTGACCTACAACACAAGAAGAAGGGAAGTCTTAGATTGCAAAGGATGTAAGATAAAAATAAACTTCTTACTTAAAAATGACAGAGCCATCATCCAGGAGAATGCTTCCCAAGATATCATCGCATTTTACACGCGTTTTAACCAAAGGAATGGCCATCTCCGCTGCTCCAGGCGGGGAAGCAGGCAATTTCCTGCAGCTTATCAGAACAGAAGCCGTGGAGGACCGAGCACCTCAGGCCCACCTGGCCATCTCTCCTGCCTTCTGTTATTATTTCCTTCTCCGTGGGTGAGTCTGGACTTCTGGAATATTTCAAAACAAATCCCAGTTCCTCTCCTCATTCCCTCATGAGAGTCGAAGCCCTTTTTGTTTCTGCTCCTCTTTTCCTCACCCTGGGCGCAGGGTAGCTGAGATGACAGCGTCTGAGACTACGTCTGGGCCAGGGCGAGGGCAGACACACGTGGGCCACGTGCTTGAGCACTGAGTCCCCCTGCCCTCTTGGCAGCTTCTGTCACCGTGCGCTCAGTTTCCTTTTTGGTCTCACGTGACTCCGAGAACCGTCTCTGTCCAGGAGGGGTGTCATGGGGTGCAGAGGGAAGACCCAGGAGAGTGGGACTCCCAGAGGGTATCCATTCCTCCCGATGGCAGGTGGCAAAGCAACCAGCACTGCTCCCCTTCCACAGACAAGGAAGCCAGCATTTGGAAAAGCCACGACGCAGAAGAAGGTAAGGCCCAGAACCGGGTTTGGGCTGTGGCCGTGCCTGGCCCCGCAGCTCTAGGTATTTCCCTCCCCCCGCTGTCTCCTAGCCACGAGCCCATGACCACCATGGCTTTTTCAGCTCAGAGAAAGTGGAACCACTAAGGTGTGGAACTCTTCATAGCACGAGAAAGGTCCTTTGAGAAACACTAAAGACAGAAAACGAGGTTTCGTCCCTCTTTACAGAGTCGAAATATTTTTGACGTTTATACCAGAGAGTGTGGCTGACTGCTTAGGAACTGTGACTCTCACTGCGCAACCAGAATAGGAAGAGAACCAGTACAGATCCGGGACAGAGTCCCGTCTGGGGACGCGACGTGCCGGTGGTAGACTGCACACACCCCACGACTCCTGCAGGCTCCTCGCCCGGTGTCGCTGCCAAACCGGCCAGATCGTCCACACCCGAGCCAGCGCTGTGCTGTTACGTGCTGGAGGACGCCTGGCAGATCAGGTGCTCTGGCAACCTTGGTCTAATCTCCATGACTTGATTTAGTGAGTGGGGGCCCCTTCCATTCTGTGACACCAGCATCCCGATTTCTGAGGTAGAAGTGGAAGCTCGCTGAGCCGCCCCGACTCGACCGGGATCACGCAGCCAGGATGCAGGAGGGCAGCATTCCAGCCTGGTCCAGCTACCTTTCACAGTCTGATTGGTCCTATGGAGCAATTTTTAAAAGCAGTCTGGGACAACCATTTTCTCTCTGTCTTCTCTATATGCATCGTCAAAATCTGATTATTAATTTGCAGTATTCTAGCGTCACAAATAAACTGTTTTATGCTGAAGCCACCAATTAAGTTTGATTGTTTCATTGGTGCCGGGGAGATAAAGGCTCTCTGGTACCCCATCTGTCACAAAGCCCTTGCTTAAAAATCGCTTAGCAGAGTCATCATACTCCAATACAGAGATAAAAGGAAGATTTAAAACGCATGATGTGAATCTGTCCTAGAGGCTAATCACATGCGGTGGGAGGGAGAGGAGCTGGTCTGTTGGTGTTATCAGCCATGTATTATCTCCCTCATCTATTTATCGTCAGGCCTATCGTTAGGAAGATTAAAAACCAGTGTCTACAAATAGTCCTGGAATTTTTGTCTTTCATTAGTGACTTATTATGATGATTACTTCAGACCTACTCTTTTCCAGCAAAGACAATGATTTCTTAGTCGGCATCAGGATGCAATCCATAGAGGATTCATCAGGGCTAGGAAAATATTAAATGCTATTTCCAACTACCGCATCCTACTGTCAGGGGCCATCTTTGATAATAATGGCTTTAATTTATAGAAACATAAATAATGCAGCAGTGACAGCAGGAATCTAGGATCATATAAATCTGTCACAGATCAGTACAAATGAGCACAGTTAAATGAAACCCAACTATAAATACATCCATGCATCAGCTCATGATGGAAAAAGTTTACGAAAATAAAAAGAGCAAGAACCAGAATCGCAATAAAAACAGAAGTATCTTTAGTCAGCAGAGGGCTTTCGCCCTGAAATATGAGCCAGCTTTGCATTTTTTGTTTGGAAACCTTGAGATATATGGAATTCGTTTCTTACCAAAAAGAAACCAGTGCCATGCATCTTGGTCTGAGGCAGTTCCCAGGCGAGCTCGCGTATGCGCCCTTTTATAACATAAGAGTAATATCGCCTTAGATTATACTTTCCATGCTCATTGGAATAACTAGATTCATGCCCTTATAAATCACCCTGTGTAGTAGTCTTGTTGGCTTGGATGGGTAATGCTATATTTTTTCCTTTTAAAAAATACATACATTTGCTGTCGGAAATTAACGAAATCTTTTTCCAGGAATGTTCCCTTCGTGTGAGAAAAGTCATCTACTGATGGCAGCTGAACGAAGACTCCTTGATACTTCTTTTCTCTTGTTGGCTTTGTTCTATTGATTCACCAGGAAAAGGCCTCTCGGTCGCTTATTATACAAGAGGAGGAGGCGCATGGGGAACAGTGTGGAGGTAGGCCACGTGGACCCCCCCAACTTCCACACCAAGCACAGCTTCTCAGAAACACCTTCCCTCTGAACGAATGCCTCAAGAAAAAATTAAACCTGGGGCAGGTCACTGCTGTGATGGGAAGGTGACCTTTCCTTTCCATGAGGGACCAGGCACTCCAGGGCCAGCAGGGAGAGGGAAGCACCCCGCCTGTTTAAACGCTGCCTTTCAGATCCGTAATGTCACAGTGTTGACTTGTCATCCACCAGCAGAGAAGTGCAGGAATTTTTAGAAGTCACATTTTGATCTTACTGAGATAGACATCAAGTTCAAGGAGCCAGAAGTGACTGTCACCCAGACAAATCACAGCAGAACATTCCACAGTTCACCAGGACGTGACGGTGAGTTATTGCGAGTTCTTTAATCAGAACTCACACGTAATTCGTGATCGGGATAAAATCTGATAGCATTGTTATGGTCGGAGCAGGTGGGTTGGGGAGCTTTTAATCTCGTCCAAAGAAATGTCACAATACTAGAGTCCCGAACCATCCTGAGCAGTTCCTGAGTTTCTACCAGCTGCTTACAGGGTTGGCCACCCAAGGTCTCAGTCGTGGCCAGTGCCAGGTCCTCTTAGGAAAAGGAGTCCATGCTCTGGGCCCACCAGCACGGCCACCATCAGCCCTTGCCCAGCATCCTCTCCTTGGCGTGAGCGCTGGCTGGGTGCATCCCTGGGTGCCAGGCCTGTCCATGCCACACAAAACCATTCCACAGTTTCCTCTCCCTCCTCTTGGCCCTCTGGCCTCGCTCCCCTCCCCGTATTGGGGAAAGTGACAGCTCACAGGCCTTGGCCCACTGATGGCTGTCAGACTTCACCTGCAGCCACTCTGCTCGGAGGACCTTCCCTCAACACTCTCTCTTCTGCCCCTCACCATCCTTCCTCACATCTTCCTTTCTGCCTCAGGGGACAGCGCTCCTGCCTCTGCTTGGCATCCTTTTATCCACTGTAAGGGCAGCCAGCCAAAGGAGGACACGCTTCATGAGATGAGAGTCAGCTGTCCGTCACTGAGATGGTCGGCCACAGGAGGGAAGCTTTCCTTGGGTCTCTGCATCACTGCTCGGCCCCTTGGCCCGGTTGCTTTGGGCCTGTGGCAGCACAGTGTGCCCTGGTGGGAGCCCATGGAGGTGGCTTTCACCTGAGGCAGCCAGAAACAGAGAGCAGAAGGGGCCAGAGTCCCAGTGTCCCCTTCCAGGACACATGCCAGTGACCTCACTCACTGCCACCAGGTCCCCTCCGGAAGGTTCTGCCCCCTCCCCGTGGTATCACAGGCTGGAGGCCAAGCCTTCAACACACAGTGCTTTAGGGACTTTTCAGATCCAAATTACAGCAAGAGTGAACTGAGCTCCAGAATCCAGCAACCTGGTCCCACCATCAGACTCAGTGACCGACCCGACTTCTGTCTCTGCTCTCCCTTTCATCCCTAAAATGTATTTGCCAAATGCTCCCTGGCTGTACTCAGGGGTCCACCCCACCCCTTCCCAGGTCACCAAGCCCTGCTCCTGTCTGGATTTGGCAAATGGGACAGGAGAGTGACATCAGGTCTTGCTTTCCTGGCTTCTCCCCTGCAGTGCTTCCTGGGGTCCACGGGATTCTTCACAGAAAACACCTGTTCCTTCACCCAAGGCCCCGGGCGCCACAAGGCTCTCCATTCTAATGAAGTCCAGTGATCTGTCCCCTGCCCCTTCCAGGTGGTGGCAGCTCAGTGCATTCTCAACCATGAACTTGCCCCTTCTGCAGGTTCATGACAAGGAAGCGCTCCTTCTGAACACCCCTTCTTTCCCCCAATCCCCTGAATGACACCAGCTGCTCCACAGTTTGTCTTTAGTGGCTTGCTTGTTTGGTTCTGTTTTACCTTATGTACATGTGAGTGAGGTAAACAGTAGAACCTACCCCAGACCCTTAGCACATCCCTACCATGAAGTCGTTAGGGTTTAAATAAGATCTGGGTCCCTAGAGATTCAGGGCCCTCAAATCAAGATCCAGAAAGTTCTCGACAGGCCCCACTTCTCCTCCCCTCCTCGCCATCTGCACAGATTCCCTTGCTGCCTGCGTCAGCAGAATCATGACCCCAGAGGCGCCTCACCCCAGTCCCCAGGATTCCAGAACACGCTGTGCTACCTGGTGGCAATGAGGCTACCGAGGGAATAAAGGATGCTAATTCGCTGGCCTTGAATCAGGAGGGCATCCAGGTGGCTGGGAGAGCTACTGTCCCCAAAGCTCCTCAAAGGTGCATGAGGAGGAAAGCAGAGTTAGAAGGACACACAACTACTGAAGGAAAGGCGGGGTGAGGACCAAGAGGGGCCCAGAGCCAGGAATGTGGGGTCCCACCAGCTAGAAGGGGAAGAAACCACACATTCCACGTTCCTCCTCCAAACAACCTTATTTAATCTGAACTTGTGACCTTCTATGCAGAAGCTGAGATCCATAAATTTTGAGCCATAAGATTAATAAGGAATCAGAACAAATATAAAAAGGGGGATGCTATTATTTCAGAATGTTCCTTCCTGTGTCAAAGACGCTCAGAATATGGGTCTCACTTAGAAACTGGGGAAAGCCGGGAGCAGCAAGCTCGGCCTCCATGTTTGCCCTCAGTGGCTTTTCCCAACAGCAGCAGGACCCCAGGAGACGGCAGGAGGGCTCCTTCCCCTCTGATGCTCCTGCAGGCCCAGCTCGGCCATCAGCTCCCTGTCCATGTCCACACGTGCTCTGTCCTGGCTGATCATGCCCACACTTCGCCCACCAGCTCCTGCCCACGCTCTGCAGGCTTCCAGCCAAGCCCAGCAGGTCTGCATGTTTGATTTGGCTGACAAATCAGTCTCTTCAGTGGTCCATCGAGAGTCCTTCTTTAAGCCTCCTCCAGTCTGCCAACAGACCTGTGTGGTGCTGAGGGTCCCCCATCTGAGAGCCCCACTCATGCCACACCAGCAACACAAAATCAATACTGTAGGAAAACACAACTTCTCCCCTTAGTGATGAGAGGACAACTGTGTGTGTGTGTTGTTGATGTAGGGTGTGCTGTGTGGGGAGGCGGAGCGCACGGGTCCAGGAGGTGTGGGGTGTTGGGCATGCGGGTGTGGTGGTATTGTAGGGTTGTGTTGGTGCATGCTTGTGTGGCAATGATGCAGATTGTGGGCATGGAATTTGGGGCGTTTGTGCATGGTGATGTAGAGTTGTAGACGTGGGGTGTTGGGGTGTGTGTGCGGTGTTTAGCCTTGTGGACATGGGGGACGCCCATGCTCTTAGCTGTGTCGACTCTTAGACGTCATCTGCCTGTAGGCCTGGGCCTCTCTCCCCTTGTTCATTCATACACTGACCCCTTCATCTCCTGCACATTCTAAAGCCAGGTTTAGGGACAGGTAGTGTGAAGCCCAAAGCCTTTCTCAAAGGGGCAAAACATACATAGCTTCCAAGAATCTCTCCCTTCAGGGTCCCTCCTCACATCCCCCCAGGTCCAGGAGCTTCTCCACATTTCCCGCTGTGATGGCTGTGGAAGGGACTCAGCACCTGGATCCCCACTTAGGAGGGTTAGTCCCTGAAGCCTGTGAGCAGTCCACTTGAGAGTTCTGAGCTCCGAATCTCAGCCGCCACCCACAAACACAGCCAGCGTCGGCTTTCCTAGACCCTGACACTGGGTGGGACAAGATAACCTTTTCAGGCCCACAGTCACGTTGGACATGAGCGTGGGGCAGATAGGACAAGGAAAGACCACGTCTCTAGACTACGAAGGATGCCATGATCGCCGCGCAGCTGAACCGAGAAGACGGTGAAAGAAGGAGAATTTAAATACCCACAAACAACACTTAAGGGAAAGAAGGGAGCAAGAGGAGGCCACAGGAAACATCACACTTGCTGTTTTTGCTCTGAGAAGGGGTCTGCCCATTACTGGGGCTGGCCATCCTTCCCAGCCTCCCAAGGATCTGGGAATACAGATGTGCAACACCGCACCCAGAAGAACACATCTTTAATCCCCCGACTCCTCTGAGCATTGCCCTTTATGACTCCTGCTACAGAGGTTCCTCACCTTCCCATTGTGACTTGAAAAAATGCCACAAGCCAATTTTACATGCACAGGTATTCAGGCCCCTCCGGTCAGTTTGACAAAACACATAACCTTGCAAGTGTCCTGAACATGAATAACCGCAAATGAAACAAATGCAGACCTAAGAGGGAAATGTTCTGTGGAAGCAAAATGCAATGGAAACGCGCTTTTCAAAAGCATACGGTTTGCATCACCCAAGGTGAAAATTCTTGATTCTAAACCTCGTACAGCAGTGCTGATGTTAGCAGTGGACACTCAATGTTTTTGCTTTCTAAGAAACACTGCTCTAGCAAATTAAAAAAAAAAAAAGTGAGATCTTCCATATTGTCCGGTCCAGCTTATTCTGTTTCCATTCTGGAATTCGATTCCAACATGGTAGCACCCTCCACCTCCATGTTTGGATTTCCACTTGTGGGTGGGAGCAGGAACCAGGCCAGAGAGGGACTCAGCATTAAAGGACACCTTGATACAACAGAGCAGCACTCCCAACCCACAGTAGCTTTTACTGCATGCATTTATGCAATTCCTTAGTTAAAGATTTACTAGACTGTGTTTGGTTTTCATAATGCTGGTTATTTCTTTGCTATCTTTAGGGATCCCAAGTTTAAAAAGAAGAAGAAGATCGTATTAGGTGAGTCCAGATGATATCTGAAGGCAATATTCTGATTCTCTTAAAAAGAAAAAAAAATGGAGAGAAATCGCTTAGGGCCAACTTGCTGTTGATCACTTTTGAAGGTTTCTAGAAATTTCCAGAATGGACTTTAGGTTTATCTATAATTAGTATCATAGACAAGATATACACAAAGACAAGTGATATTCGAAGCATATTATTCTGAATTCTGGCAGGAGTGAGTATCTGACGCAATCTAGACTAGCTGCAGCAAAGGGGAGTACACTATACACAGTAAGGGAGAAGTTTAAGGTCAGCACAGATTTCATAGAGTCGCTTGGCAGAATCTGGACCCCAGGTACCTCTCAGTGCCTTCGGTGGGCTACTGGAACTTTCTTTGAGTATCGTGGTCTTCCTCCGAATGGCGAGGGGGGGGGCGAGGCATGACAGACTGCAGAGGAGTCCTGAATCTCCCCACGTCGCCTCAGGGTCTTGCTCTCAGATGCTTCTCCCTGAGGCTGCCATTGGCAGACTGCTCCCAGCCCTCAGCCTGGGTTGGTCCCTGTATTAACCACCCTGGTTAAAAAGGCAGAAAGCAGGAAGTGGCCAGTCCAGACCATACTGGGTGGAAGAGGTGCCCAGGAAGAAAGACAGGGCCTGCTGGGCAGTGGGAGAGACCAGACTCCACCTCACACAGCCCTGGAGCACCTGACCTCCAAGGAGATCTTGTGCAGTGTCCCCAACAAGTAAGTTTCATGAGCATCATGGATCCCAGCTGTGAGGGCGCTCCTCCAGGGGCACAGCCCCAGGGCACGGCCCCAGGGCACTGTGTCCACCTGCTGTGGGGCCTTACTTCCATGTGGGTTGGGTAGGCAGGTGCAGTAGGGCCTTGGAAGACAGGGCCTAGAAGAACCAAGGCAGCCGAGATTGCTTTCCTCTGGAACTGGTGAGTACAATTTAAGATGCCCGCGGGAGGCCTCAGGACCTTTGTGCTGCTTGGGTCACACTGCTACCCAAATGGCACGCACCCGCACAGTCCACTGCCTCGGAGGCTCTGTAAAGTGAGGACCGCTCCAGGAAGTCACTCTCCTATGCCCCTCCCTTAAAGCATTGTGCCTGAGCACACCAGTGACAGAAAGCGCTCTGGACCCTCCAGCAGGTCTCCCTGTCTCTGTTTGCTCAGGGAGCTCAGGGGAGTGTGAAGCCCTGTGTGAAGCCCTCAGGAGCCCGGCATTGACATGGAAATGAGTCCACAGTGAGACTGGTCTGCCCTGCACCTGATCTCCATGTCAATACCTGACTACTCTGTAATTTATGTACATCGGGGAGTCAGAGAATAGATGCTGTTCTTATCACTGCTGAACACATGTTAAAATTTACTCTGAAATGGGTCTGCTCCAATTCAACTTGGTAATGGAGGCTTGTGTACTTTTCAAGTTGATTCACATGCAAACTATATTTTGAAGCTATTTGTCTTCTTTCAAAGGAAATCCTTGCCTTAAAAGATGCCTCCAGAGCCAAGCCTCTGGTTTCTGCATCCAAAGGTGCAGGCCAGGACTCAGGTAGCGGGATCCAGGAAACCAGCCGCGGCATGGCAACTTTAGGGACAGGTCGCCTTTCCCCACCCGGTGTTCCAGTGTCCTCACTGCCTTCCTTCCCAGGTTGCTGTGGGTGATGACTTTGGCTGTGGGTTTATATTTGGATCAGTGCCATGAGTGGTGTCTGACTGCCCAACACGAACCCTCCCATCAGAAGGACCCAAACGCCCTGCAGGGCCCTAGACAGAGCAGAACTGCTGGGTTAAAGGCCTTCAGGCCAAGGAACCTGCCCAGTGAGCAGCCCTTTCCTGCCCCTTTCAGATGTCACCTGTTCAGCCCTGGACTTCCTGGGACCCATTCCCAAAGCCTATTGTGAGCTGGGTTCACGATCTGTTAAGACTGAGCAGGCTGAGAGAACACATGTCTGTGGAGTCCTTCTGCAACCTCCTTCTTTAGCATATGTCATGCACTAGAAACTCTATAAAGTGTACCAGTGGAAGATGCAGCTAAGTTGAAATCAAGCTGTGACCTCCACGGTCCACGGAATTCCTCTGGACATACTTCATGAGACGTTCCTTCAGGTGTTACCCATTTTTTTTTTTTAGATACTGCAAACATGGCATTAGGAGGAGGATGGAGATCCTGGGATGAAGACGCCGTTCATTTGGGAATGGAGACCTGGATTCTTGCCTGACCAGCTGCCAGGTGGTGCTCCCAGGTGACCCACTAGCCTCCCTCTCGGGCTCAAGTTACATGCAAGATAGGACATCTTAGCTATTTTAATCCTTATGCAATGCTAACTGATGACTGCTTTCATTTAGGGAAATCCAAAATGGCAGCTGGCTTCCGGCAGGGAGAAAAGGGAAGTTGCAGGATCCTAAAGAACTAGGGTTCCTGTTCAGGAACAGACAGACGGGAATGGTGGGGACACAAACATAGAATAATTCTACAAATGGGCCACTGTGCTGTCTCCCACATGCTTTCTTTTCCAAGAAGCCATTTACCTGCAGTCCTGTCTGGCCTCAGTGGGCAGAATCTGTCACATTCCTCAGCAAATTACCTATTAGCTGAAGGAGAAATGCAGGCCCCAGATAATGTTGATGGGAGGAACCCAGGAGACTTTTGTGACCAGAACCTGAAACTCTGGAAAATAAGGAGAGTTCCTCCTAACTCTAAAATCTGTAAGAATGTGTGGTTGAGAAACCAATTAGAACAGGTCAGCACAGGCCAAGGTGACCCAGAGTTGCCATGGCAGTGGGGACTGGAAAGTCTGATGTCACCCTGCTGCCAGGCGAAAGTCAAGAGGTGGACCTGGGTGGGACTCTCTGGAAACTTCTCTGGGATCCTCTCTAAAACTGGAGTGCAGGAGAGGCCATGTCCCTCTCCTCTCTGAGAGGACCCCTCTCTCCCTGGAGAGTGTCCCCTGTCCCTTTCCCCAGCCCTTCAATAAACTCCTTCCTGTTATTCTGAGCGACGTGTCTGAAACCTCTCTGACTTGACCCCAAGAATTGGGGTTGGAAGAGGGGGGTCTTTGAGCTGCCTCAGTTTCTTGGAAGACCCCAGCTCTGTGACATTCCCCCTCCCTTCTCTAACTGTATCTCTTGAGCTTTCGATGGTGTGCAGTTAACATGAGGCAAAGGGAAACACAGCAAAGTCTCACATGTGCTGTGGCTCAGGGGGGGTTTTGTATGGAAGGCCGCCCCGGGGCCTGGCGGGGGTGTCCACTTCGCTTCCAGAGGGGCAGACTGAGCATCCTTGGCACCACACACATCTAGTCCCACCACTGAGTGGAAGTCACCAGTGGCCAGCCGGGGAACTGCTCATTGCTTCCCCTTCCTTGAAAGGATTCTTACAAATAAAACTTAAGGTTCCTCACTAAAATTAGAAACCTATTTTTACTAATTAAAAAAAAAAATGCCATAACCTTGCAACTACTGTGTCTCCACACCACAGCGGGTGGGCAGAGTGTGCCATCCTGATAGGGAGACTCAGCTGTCCCCAAATCCTATCCAACTGAAGGAAGGCAGCATGGCCCGGGGACATTCCCTGGACCTTCCTCCTCAAGGCACCTCCATGAGTGACCGGGCAGCCAGTATCTCCCAAGGGCCAGGCTCCCTGTGACAGGGCCCACAGGCCCTTCTCTCCTTGCACCTGCAAGTCACACAAGGTGTCCTGAAACCCTGGGGCTGCGTCCACTCTCAGGCTGGACTCACACGGGAAGCTGTTGGGGCCCCACGTGCCCAGCAGGACCAACACTGCTTCTGACACCCAGCTTGGCCTTAGGTTATCCGCCAGGCCGCTCTCCTGGAAGCTGCCCTGGTGGCTTGTGACGAGAAGTACGCAAGGTGCTGAGGCCATGTCTTCTGACAGGAACTTCAGAAACTTGCGTGAGCATCACTCGCAGGCGCTTTCTTTCTTGCAAGGAAGTCTGAAGCTTAAAGGAGCAGGATTCATGACACAGGGGTGGGGCTTGGAGGCGGAGGACAGGCATCTGTCCAGGGCAGAGAGGAGGAAGCTGGCCCCATCTGCAGCTGCTGCAGCTCACAATTCTTCTTCGTGAACATTTCTCCCCTGTTTTGTCTTCTTCATCTGCCCCAAGACATCTCTGGCTCCGGAGACTGATTGATCTAGTCCAAACACCTATTTTATAAACAAGGGAATTGAGGCCAAAAGAGTCACAGCTTTCCCAGCCATCCTGGGGAGGGTGCGGTTCAAGGACCCGGCTCTGCCTCCGCATCGCCAGGCCAGGCCGGTGCGCCAGAGGGGAGGCAGCGCCCCGGGTGTTGTCCCCCGCACTTCCCACACCTGCTGCCCCACCCACGCTCTATTTTCCTCCTTGGTGTGAGGTTTCGTGGGTTTTCCGAAGCTCTGCACTACTGACGGGACAGGTGTATGTGAGCCACTCGGACATCCCTGTTCCCTAGGTGGCACCCCGTCTCTGCCCTAGATGCCAGCAGCACCTCCCAGATGCGTCAACCAAAAGTTCTCTCACGCTTCCAAGTACCCTCAGGGCTGAGAGCGACCTGAGTTATTCCGTAACGCATAATAAGTTGGCAGTGTGTGACTAGTGTTTCGTTTATAAAAAAGGAACTATTGTAAAAGGAGTGGAGTGTGTTTGAGTGTGTACATACGTGCAGTGTGTGTGTGTGTGTGTGTGTGTGTGTGTGTGGTGTAGGTGGAGTGGGTGGGTGTGCCCCTGTGTGTGGTGTGGTGGGGGCAGTGCCTGTGGTGAGGGGGGTGGACGGGGTTGTGTGCACACGTGTCCCTAAGGGTCCCTGAGGGTCAGAGTGCTTCCTGCAGGCTCTGGGCACCTCCCGGGACCTCTCCCTTGGGCTGTGGGCTTGAGGGCTGGGAGCCACATGCTCGGGCCCATGCCAGCCCCAGGGAGGAGGCGGGTAGGCACAGGGGGCTGCCTGGGCACCCCACTGCAGAACCGTCCGCATAGCACCTCTGCTCACAGGCTCCCGAGGAAGAAGGACCTTCCTGTTACTGCGCATCCCCGTGTAATTCTGAAGAACACTCCTTGACACTGTTAGAGGTTTTTCCTGCTGAGAATAGTGGACGTTTCAATCTGACTGTAATCCCCCACCACAACTTTTTCTGATTTGGAAATCAGCAGCTTTTGCACTAAACCACACTCTCCCCCAGGAATGGGGCAAGGCCCAGGCTCCCAAGAGCAAGGGATGGATCTTGCCACCCATTGCCAGACCCCAGTGTCCCTTACATGGAGGCAGCATGGTAATGATAACTCTAATAAAGACACCCCTCCCCGGTGCTGGGATGGAACCCAGGACCTCACCCTGCTGGAGTGCTCTGCCACTGAGCACCTTCCCAGCTCGATCCACTCTCCTTATTGAAGGAAAGGGGAGATGGCATGAGTGATGGGGTGAGAACACCAGCTCTGTCCCTCATCTCAGGGGGTCCCTCATCACCTCTTGCCCTGATTTCCCAAAGGCAGATGGTGGTAATGATGAAAACCTCTGACAGAGGCTAGGGAAGCCAGGACCCGAGCCCAGGGCTGACCATCTCCAAAGTCCTGCTGCTTCACACTCTACTCCATAAAGCCCAGCTGTTTGTGAATCTAGCCTTAAAGCCACTTCATATTGAGCAGGCACCTGGATGACAGGGCCAAGCACAGTCATCCCCAGATGGTAGAGGGCAGGGGACCTGAAGGCCTGAGACTCCTCCAGAAAAATGTCTCAGATAAACACAAATTTGCATCCCTTCTTATGGCCTTCCAGAGGGGCCGTACCACTCCTTGTAAATTCCTCTTGAGTGGCACCCAGCCACCATCTGCAGTCACCCACTCACCTAGGCCAACCTTCCTGTAGCAGGAAGCTAGCGTAGGATGAGTAGGAATGAGCAGACGACTCCCAGAGCCAATTAAAACCAGGAGATTTGCATTAGGAGACCTAACTGCCTGCTTCAATTAGGAGCCTCAGCTGTCCCCTTCCTGCCGAGGAGCAGAAGCATGGGGCTGGGGTTTTCTAGAGAGGAGGTGTAATTGCACACAAACTGGAGTCAGAAAGCAGTGAGTCTCTTGATTCAAACTGCTGACATGGGGGCGAGGGTCAGAGACGCTGGCCATACAGAAATGTTTGAGAAATGCCCGTCAGAAGAAGATAAATGCTTCCTTTCCACTGGGCGCGCTCTCTCTTTAACTCTTCTTGGTCCTGCCTCTGTGAGACCCCGGCAGCCCCTCGCAGCTGTGACCTCTCTAAACTGTCAGCCTCAGATTAACTGATACTTCATCAATTTCGCCTGAACTGCATTTGCAACCCAGTCTCAGGAGGATGGCCGAGTGCATCCAATGCCTCGCATTAGCCAAGCCGAGCCAGATTGCCTGCAGAACCAGGGCTCTTCCGTGTTCTCCTGATGGCCTCGGCGGCAAGCCTAGGGGGGCTCAGACCGGAGGGGAGGGGGGGGGACGCGGCCTCTGATTATTCCTTGTAAATTTTTCATGAGGACAGCTGCCCACGCTCCCCTCCTCCCGAGCTGCCCTCGCTCTCCTTGTGCTCAGGCCTTCTGACAAGGCATGAAAAACGAGAATGATCGGGTCTCAGTCCCCATTAGCCAGGAAGTGACTGATGGGAGGATGTGAGTGTGTGTGACTCAGGCTCTGGGGAGGGGCAGGGCTGAGGGGAGGGTCCTGGAAACAAAAGACCAGTCAGAAATGGATGAGTCTTAGGTGCGTCTGCAGATGGAGGCCCTGCCGTGGGTAGCTGGCCTCTGCTGCACAGATGGTCCTGGCCGATAAAGCCAGCCTGGTCTCGGCTGGGCTGCTGGCTCTGCAGACCCCTCCACCCTGGGCCAGAGAATGGGGGCCCTACCCCAGCCTGCCCAGCCCCCTCCCTCTGCAGAGCGCTGCCAGCGTGAGTTGCAAGCTCCCTCCCAGGACGACCAAATCACCCAAATCAAAGCTGAGCAGGATTAAAGTGCAGAGATGGGGGAGGGAAGCGCATCTTTATTTAAATAATAAAAAATATTCATTCCTTGGGAAATCTGAGCAGCTTACAAGCATTAAAATCCTATCTCCTTCCCTACAGTTCCAATCCAGAGCCAGCAACCTTCTCTCTCAGGCACCAAATCATGCAGATGTCCTTTTGGTGCCCCCTTTGAAGTGACATGTGCTTCAATTTATTTTTAATCTTCTAAGTGATGTCAGGACTGCCGCCCATGCGGCTCCCTGAGTCGAGGCTCCTCAGGGCTGTTGAGCTGGGCCGGGCAGCTCCACTCACGCCCAACCCGGTGCTGAACCCAGAATCCACAGTCAGAAACCGACACGGGCGGGGGTGGGTGCCAAAGAAGATTGCACACAAGAGGGAGATTCATTAAGAAACTCGTGGAGGGGCACACCTTGGAAATCTTACCTTTGAGCTCAGCTGGGCCTGCTCAGGCGGGAGGCCAGGGCGGCGCTCTATGGAGCAACAGTGCCCCCCAGTGGCCACCTCTCCCAACTCCCTCCCTCCCTCTGCCTCCTCAGTGGGCTGGGAGATGACCGGGAGAAAATGAGTTGGTAGAACTCTTTGCCCTGAATATCACATCATTAAACAGTTATCATGAAGGAAGGCCTGAGACTGGTTCAGAGCCACCGTGAGGGGAAAATCAGCATTTCCGTAAAAGACAGAACCGAAGAATGTTTTTTTGTTTGTTTTCTTTTGTTTTGGGGGTCCCCACAAACAGCTATCCTGGCCATTACATCTTCCAGGCAGAAATAAAATTAAATATGTTTACCTAATTGCTTAATTAATTTGAGTATGCGTACCGAATTCAACTCAAATATCTCAACAATTAAAATCCCCAAAACAGAAGAAAATGGCAGGAATTCCACTGGATTTGGAGGTTAGACAGACACAGTTAAACATCTTGCTTTCAGGTCCACCTTGCCCAGCTGACAAGTTTGGGCAAGTCACTTTGCCCGTCAATGTCACTGTCTGCTCCTCTGTTAACAGATCCCCTACGAAGGCGATGACGTCATACCAAGGCAGCCAGCCTGTGATCCAGCCTCCTTCTGAACTCCTGCCACATCCCTCCCCCCACCCCGTGCCATTATTCATGCTGCGCCTCTCTCTCCTGGGATGTCCCTTTCCTGGTGTCACACCTGGACTCACGGCTCAGACCTCCTCCTCCACTGAGCCTCTTCCCACAGCTAGCTCCAGCCTCAGTCCCTGGGACATGGTCCTTGCTTCTTGTCTCCCCAGGTTCCTTGGCCACAGAGTGAGCGAGCGTAAAAACTCCAGGTGAGTTGTTGGTTTCCAGCTTAGAAAGCCCTGAATTTTAAGGCAGAAAGTGCAATGTCAAGTACCCGAACCCAGAATCTGACCTGTCTGTCCTTGTCACTCCATTGACCTGAGCATCGCTTAGCTTCTGTAGACAGTTTTCTTTTCTTACATAAAAGTGAAAGCTTGGACCAGAAAAAGTTTTTTTTTTCCCCTAGAAGTCTTTAACCAGTTATTTACTGAAGACTTTCAACAAATCTCACACAGTGTGCTATTTAAAAAAAAAAAAAAGTAATGGGTACTATAAATTGCTGAGTTAAACCATGTAAAATTGCTGGGTTTTTTTTCCTTTTGGCTTGAAGTCATCAATGGTGAGAAATTTTATAAGAATGATCTGAAATATCTCTTCCGTGATCCTGAGATCACTACATTGAAGTCATCGGCCGCTCACCCAGCCTGCCCACAGACACTGAGCCAGCGTCTCTGCCACAGGAGGCACTTCAGCAGGAAGGACTGACGGATTGATGGGCACAGCATGGCGCTGGGCCCCACCCTTGTGAGTGTTGGACTGTGGGATGGACCAGCCTGAAAATCATAGGTGAGAACTTTCCTGACACCTGAGGGGAATCATACGTGCGAGGAGAGCAGAACGGGAGCCCACTGTCCTCTGTGCTGATTAGTGTCCAGTCGCAGCTACCTCAGACACTCCCCGTTTGCCAAGAGCACCAAGCGGCGTGTGTGCCGTGGTCCTCACGTGGTTTCCTGCAGTAGGCTTTCGGGGACCCTCTTCCCCATTTTATGTATGAGAAAAATGAAACTTATAAAGGTTTAGGAACGTACCAATAGTCACCCTGCTATGAAATGGCATTTCTGGGACTTGAGCTTCCTTCAGAGTTCCAGCAAGTGTCTCAGCCGACTCCCTTCTTTGTGCTCCACCAGTGAGCTGGCGTGGTGGCAGGAATATGGTTCAGGGCCTGCCCAGAAAGCCCAGCTGTTCCAGCCATTTGCTCCCTCACACACACACGCACATGCACACACACACACACACACACGCACAGACTCAGACACACATGCACAGACACATGCACACACACACACACACACACACACACACACACACCATCACCATGAAGATGTAGTGAGCTGGGCTTGCAGGTCCTGGAGCAGCCAGGAAAGGCAGGCACACGGGTACTCAGAGGCTGACTCACACCACAACCAGCAAGTTGGTTAACACAGAGCTCGGATGAGTTGAGGTAAGGTAGACACAGTGCACAGCAGTCCGCATGATCTAAGCCTCGTTAGCACTGCTCCCCTGCCCTGCAGAGCAGTGGGTGACCCTGTCTCTGGCCTCCACAGAGTGCGGACCATGATAACCACCAGCAGGATCCATTAGTGCAGGTGTAGACACCTTACACATCCAGAGCCCCAGACAACACAGAGCGCCACCCCTCAGGACTCTGGGCAAGCTCCAATCCAAGTTCCTCAGAGGATTATGAACACCTCAAAGTGTGTATCTACATCTTGTTTGTCTTTAAAGATGAAATATTTTTTAAAAATGTATTGAGAATAAGAAGGAAAAAATCATACATTTGCAAATGCTTGAGTTCAGAATCTGAGGCACTATCAATGTGTCTCCTCTAAATACACACAGACATGGTTCTCCAAAAGCACACCAGCGGCCCCCAGCACTGGTGTCATCACACAGGTGTGCCCGTGCTTTTGCAGGTGGGTCACTGGGGGTAAGAAGCCAGGATGCTTCAGGGTGTCCCTCTGTCTGACCACAAAGCACCCCACCAATGGCTGAGGGTGTGCTCAGTGAAGGTTTACCGTCTGGGACAGTGTTGTCTGTGTGTGTGTGTGTGTGTGTGTGTGTGTGTGTGAATCTATTTGGTAGAATAATCTGAGAATACAGAACAATCTACTCAGAATTTGTTTATTCATTAATTCTATGTATGTTCTACTGAAGGTGCATGCATTGTAAATAAAAAAGAAAAAGTTTTAGATTTTTTAAAAATTTTTACTTCTAAATGTAAATGAAAATGTCTGTTTCATAAACACATTTCAAGTTAAATTTTCAGTGTAATGCCTGTGATAAAGGTGATTTCCGTGTTGCTTTCACACTGGCTGTAATGGAGAAGGTCTAGGTGCAGTCTGTTTTAATATTCAATCATTCTCATTGCTGACACATACACATCACAAAAGTATGTAAATCCAACTCGAAGCAAACCATGTGCTGTGATTCCCAATTTGGATCCCATATTTTAATCCCGTTCAGCAATTACTGGGAGATCTGTCCTTGTGCTGATTTTGTTAAAATTCAGCTACTAGATTTTCCTTTTTCCCAGTGCCACCCAGTTTTCTTTTCAAGCACATTTAAAAGTTAGGGGACTTTTAGAATTTTGTGACTGGGGTTCACTCTGTCTCGGTGTCACTGTTTGCTTCTTTGTTTTGTCTTCTCCATGTCCTGGTGGAGATCTACAGCAACAGCCCCTCACCCCATTCTCCCCATAAACCCTGTGCTTCTTTTCTGGCCCGTGCTGCCTGGCACGCTGCTTTTTAGGAAGTGACTGCACACTCAGGCTTTCTCCGAGACCTGATGGGCCAGGACAAGATTGTGAAGACAGTGTCATCCAGGCTGAGAGCAGCAGAGGAAGGAAGAGAAGGCAGCACATCTGGGCAGGTGCCCTCCAAGTGCCCTTCCAGTAGCCTCCCGACAGTCCTGTGACATGCCGTCAGCGTCTGTGCTGTATACTCAGGAAACAGGCCCGAGTTACCAAGAACTCTGCTGAGGGCCAAGCGGCTGTGGACCACTGGAACCCCAGTACCCGCTCCGCCACACATGGCTGGCAGTTTCATGGTGCATGTCCCAGTGCCTGGCCCTCCAGATGTCCAGGAGGAGACCATGTCCTCACTCCCCAGAAAGAGGAAATGAAAAGCTATCACCTCCTCTTGATGAGAGATTCCATCAGCCAAGCCCCAAGGTAGGACAGCAAAGGCCTCTGGGCAGTGGGTCTTCCCTCCCAGACTCTTCCTGCTGTGACCAGAGATGGCCCCAGGGCCTCATTTGTCCACACCCTAGAAGAGGCAGAATCAGTTTCCAAGCAGCGTTGCTGACAGCACCCCTGGCACAGCTCCTGCTGCCGTAACCAGCATGGTGGCCATGCCAAGGGTGGCTCTCGTCAGACCCGGACCTGAGGATTGCTCAGAGGGAGGCACCACCACCTGGAACAGATGCCTCCATACCTGCCCGATGGGGACGCACAGCATCCACATTCCCCTCTACGGAAGCAGATGTTCTCTCTGGCTGCTGGCCAAATTGGCATCTCCGCCCCGCGTGGCAGCAGGTGCAGGCGGTTAGGCTTCGGGAAGTTACTTGGACTCTCTGAGTTTGTTTCCTCTGGGAGCAGAACGGGTGGAATGGAACAGTAGGGCAGAAGGGAAGAGGATGCACATGCCCCTGCCCAGGTGCCGCAGGGACTGTGACGCGAACGGAGAGGGCGTGGTCACAGGGGGCACTCAGGACTGTGTGTTTGACCTGTGCACTTCCTCCCTCGGCTGAGGTTCTTAAGAAGTTCCAGCTCAGTGGCTTCACTGTGACACCGCCCATTCATTAGTAGTCCTGTAAGGACTGAGTGTCAGAGGCTGTGAGAGATGGCCCCGGGCGTGTCCCTTCTTAGTTAGTCCAGCCCATTGGGGGGCAACACGGAATGATGAAAGGAGCACAGGATTCAGGATCTAGTGCCACAGGGTGCCTCCTGGCCACGGTTAGCCATTCACGTGACCTCAGGCTGTCAGCCTGCTGAGCCTCAGTGTCCTCTCCTGATGGAGGACAAACAGGGAGGTTGGCCAGTGGACTTGGGCTGTTTAGCAGCAGCTGACCAGGACACGGTTTCAGGAGGACGATGGCCAACATCTCATTGGAGGGTTCTTCTGACCAGAGGAATCCGAGCCACCCTAAATAGCCACTCTAAATCTTAATATCAAAAATAATTAAGCCGGGCTGGGGATGTGGCTCAAGCGGTAGCGCGCTCGCTTGTTGTGCATGCGGCCCGGGTTCAATTCTCAGCACCACAAACAAACGAAGATGTTGTGTCCGCCGAGAACTAAGAAAAAATAAATAAATGTTAAATTTCTCTCTCTCTCTCTCTGTCCCCCTCTCTAAAAAATAAAAATAAAATAAATAAAAAAATAATAATTAAGCCACCCTAAATCTTAATATCTCAAATAATTACAAATAATAAAACGCAAACACTCAGAAACATATGTACAAAAGTGAAGCCCCTGCTAGTCTAGTCCCCATGGGTTCTTGAACTAGACAAAGACAAAATGGTGCCAGTGGATTATTTAAGGGGGTGCATCAAATGCAGGGGAAAGGTTTCAAGGGTGGAGTCTTGCTTTCTTATGTCTTGCAGTCAGCAGATTGATTGACATCTTGGCAGGTCACACCCATCTTGGGATCTTAGGCAGAAGTTGAGGGGGAAGTTCACCTGCATCAGGCGATCAATCCTTGAGGGGTGCTACAGGGAGTTCCCAGGGCCAGACCTGTCCCCTCAGGAGGCTACTGCGCACAACAGTCCACACACAGCCCATGGACAGCTGGTGACAATGAGGCATTAAGGAGGGTGACCTGGAGGAAGAAGATGGCGGCGAAGGGAGTGCATCACCCCAGTGCGCCGCATCACTGAGCCAGTGAAAGAAGATATGAAACGGCTGAAGGATATCTTGTTGGGAATTTCCAGTGAAATTGAGGCGCTACAGAATCTAATAGACAGGTTTCCATCGTGCGAGGTTCGGCAGTGGGAGCTCCATTTCTCTGCACGGAGGGTCGCATAGCCTGATGGCTCCGCGGCTGGTTGTCTGTGGCGCGCGCTGGGGATCGGCAGGGTGCCGGAGCGGGAGAACAGCGAGGAGAGGGAGAACAGCGATACGGATTCGGAGGGCTCCTGCCAGTGATACATCAGCAGCGCTTGGTGCGGAGTTCCGGCTTGAGACAGAGGAGAGAAGCGGTGGTTCCAGTCACCGGTCTGACCACGGAGGACGGCGGCCGCCATCTTGGAGAGATGATGTAATCATCCCATTGTTCTGCTGATCTCAGCTCATTCAGCTACGGAACAGGTGAATTCAGGCTGGTATTTGCCTGCGTCTAGCAGACAGATTTCTTGCTCAGGATCGGGACTAGGGATCCTGTGGAGAATACTCTTGAAGGCTCGTGCCTGGCAAGGCGTGAGCCGGGCACTGAGCAGCGGGACTTGGGTTCCCGGGACTTGGGTTCCTGGGGCTAACCGGGCCCAGGTCTGAGGAATCTGCGGAGACTGCCTGTGAAGGCAAGCTCCGAGTGGAGCGTGCGCTGAGCTTGGGGTGACTGGGTTCTGACTCCCGGGGCACAGTTTTGGCCTGGGGCTGGGGAACCCGTGGGGGTCGCTTGCTGGAGCCAGCTCCCAGCGGAGAGAGTGTATCTGGATCAGAAAGGCGGGGTTCTTGCTACCTAAGCTGCTTTGGCCCAAGGCTAGGGAACCGGCGGTGACTGCTTCTCGGCCAGGGTCCTGCTGGGTGCTGTGGGGGCAGATTGGAGCTTCCACCTGCGCCCAGAGCAGGCCAAGTGACCCGCCGGCGTGGTATCATGAAACCCCAAATGCAGCTGGGGCTGAAGAGAGAAGCCGCCCACGCCTAGAATAGGACCAGCGACCCACTGGCAAGACAGGCCAGGTAGCTTGCCAACGTGGTGGACACGTAACACTGAGGCAGTCACGTCACACTGGTTGGAGTGGGGGTGGAGCAGGGTGGCCGCCCGGGTCCAGAGGGGGCTCAGCGACCCATTGGAGAGGTAGTCAGGTACCCCCATTGGGAGTGGGGGCTGTGCAGAACTGCGACCCCACCGGCCTAGAGGTCTGCCAGCGTGGTAGACACGTCACACCAATTGGAGTGGGGGCACAGCAGAGCCGCCACCCACATCCAGATCAGGACCAAGGACCCCAGGGCGTGGTAGTTACGTTACCACAATTGGAGTGGGGTCAGAGCAGAACAGCCACCAGTGCCTGCAGTGGGGGCAGACCTGCGACCAATTAGCGTGGTAGACAGACCACCCTAATTAGGGGAGGAGCACAGCCACTACCCACCCTGCAAGGGAGACTTCCCAACTATACAAGAGCAATATAAATAAATAGGAGGTAAATTTCAAAAACACAACAGTTGCACCAAGCAGAAAGAAACGCGAGCAGTATGAAAAAACAAGGAAAGAAAGGAGCACAAGCAATGCAGGTCAACTCAACTTTAGAAGAGGTAATAGCTGCAACAGATGGAATGTCAGATAAAGAGTACAGGATATATATGCTTCAGATGATCTGGAGTCTCAAGGAAGACATGAGACAGCAAAATCAGACAATGAAAGATCACATTGACAAACAAATCCAGGAAGTAAAAGATCAATTTCACAGGGAGATAGAGGTAATAAAAAACAAACAAATTGAAATCCTAGAAATGCAGGAATCATTAAACCAACTTAAAAACTCAATTGAGAATACTACCAGCAGATTAGATCACTTAGAAGAGAGAACATCAGACAATGAAGACAAAGTATTTCAACTGGAAAAGAACATAGACAGCTCAGCAAGTCTGCTAAGAAACCATGAGCAGAACATCCAAGAATTATGGGACAATATCAAAAGACCAAATTTAAGAGTCATTGGGATACAGGAAGGCACAGAGCTCCAAACTAAAGGAATAAACAGACTATTCAGTGAGATTATACAAGAAAACTTCCCAGACTTGAAGAATGAGACAGAATCACAAATCCTAGAAGCCTACAGGACGCCGAATGTGCAAAATCATAAGAGATCCACACCTAGACACATTATAATGAAGATGTCCAACATACAGAATAAGGAGAGAATTTTAAAAGCTGCAAGAGAAAGAAAGCAGATTACATTTAGGGGTAAACCAATCAGGATAACAGCTGATCTCTCAACACAGACCCTGAAAGCTAGAAGATCCTGGAATAACATATTTCAAACACTGAAAGAAAATGGGTTCCAACCAAGAATCGTGTATCCGGCGAAATTAAGCTTCAGGATAGAAGATGAAATTAAAACCTTCCATGATAAACAAAAGTTAAAAGAATTCGCAGCTAGAAAACCATCTCTTCAAAAAATCCTTGGCAAAACATTACAGGAAGAGGAAATGGAAAATAACATTGAAAACCAACAATGGGAGATAGGACAGTAAAGGGGGAAAAATAGTCAAAGAGGATAACAAATCAGGTTTAGAAACATCAATAAACAAATATGGCTAGAAGAACAAATCATATCTCAATAATAACCCTAAATGTTAATGGCTTAAATTCACCAATTAAGAGACACAGGCTAGTAGAGTGGATCACAAAAGAAGACCCAACAATATGCTGCCTACAGGAGACGCATCTGATAGAAAAAGATATTCATAGACTGAAGGTGAAAGGTTGGGAAAAATCATACCACTCATATGGAATGTGGAAACAAGCAGGAGTGTCCATACTCATATCTAATAAAATAGATTTCAAGCCAAAGTTAATCAAAAGGGATAAAGAAGGACACTTCATACTGCTCAAGGGAACCATACACCAACAAGACATAACAATCATAAATATATATGCCCCAAATAATGGTGCGGCTGTGTTCATCAAGCAAACTCTCCTCAAGTTCAAGAGTCTAATAGACCACCATACAATAATCATGGGAGACTTCAACACACCTCTCTCACCACTGGACAGATCTTACAAACAAAAGTTAAATAAAGAAACTATAGAACTCAATAACACAATTAACAACCTAGACTTAATTGACATATATAGACTATACCACCCAAAATCAAGTAGTTACACTTTTTTCTCAGCAGCACATGGAACCTTCTCAAAAATAGACCATATATTATGTCACAGGGCAACTCTTAGACAATATAAAGGGGTAGAGATAATACCATGCATCTTATCTGATCATAATGGAATAAAACTGAAAATCAATGATAAAAGAAGGAAGGAAAAATCAAGCATAACTTGGAGAATGAACAATAGGTTGCTGAATGATCAATGGGTTTTAGAAGACATCAAGGAGGAAATTAAAAAATTCCTAGAGTTAAATGAAAACACAGACACAACATATCGGAATCTATGGGACACATTGAAAGCAGTTCTAAGAGGAAAATTCATTGCTTGGAGTTCATTCCTCAAAAAAAGAAAAAAACAACAAATAAATGATCTCATACTTCATCTCAAAATCCTAGAAAAAGAAGAGCAAAACAACAGCAAAAGAAGTAGAAGGCAAGAAATAATTAAAATCAGAGCTGAAATAAATGAAATTGAAACAAAAGAAACAATTGAAAAAATTGACAAGACTAAAAGTTGGTTCTTTGAAAAAATAAATAAAATTGACAGACCTTTAGCCATGCTAAGGAAGAGAAGAAGAGAGAGAACTCAAATTACTAACATACGGGATGAAAAAGGTAATATCACAACAGACACTTCAGAAATACAGAAGATAATCAGAAATTATTTTGAATCCTTATACTCCAATAAAATAGAAGATAGTGAAGGCATAGATAAATTCCTTAAGTCTTATGACCTGCCCAGATTGAGTCAGGAGGATATAGACAACCTAAACAGACCAATAACAATAGAGGAAATAGAAGAAACCATCAAAAGATTACCAACTAAGAAAAGCCCAGGACCGGATGGGTATACAGCAGAGTTTTACAAAACCTTTAAAGAGGAACTAACACCAATACTTTTCAAGCTATTTCGGGAAATAGAAAAAGAGGGAGAACTTCCAAATTCATTCTACGAGGCCAACATCACCCTGATTCCGAAACCAGACAAAGACACTTCAAAGAAAGAAAACTACAGACCAATATCTCTAATGAACCTTGACGCAAAAATCCTCAATAAAATTCTGGCGAATCGGATTCAAATACATATCAAAAAAATTATACATCATGATCAAGTAGGATTCATCCCTGGGATGCAAGGCTGGTTCAATATACGGAAATCAATAAATGTTATTCACCACATCAATAGACTTAAAAATAAGAACCATATGATCATCTCGATAGATGCAGAAAAAGCATTCGACAAAGTACAGCATCCCTTTATGTTCAAAACTCTAGAAAAATTAGGGATAACTGGAACATACCTCAACATTGTAAAAGAAATCTATGATAAGCCACAGGCCAGCATCATTCTGAATGGAGAAAAATTGAAGGCATTCCCTCTAAGATCTGGTACAAGACAGGGATGCCCTCTCTCACCACTTCTGTTCAACATAGTCCTCGAAACACTGGCCAGAGCAATTAGACAGACGAAAGAAATTAAAGGCATAAAAATAGGAAAAGAAGAACTTAAATTATCACTATTTGCAGATGATATGATCCTATACCTAGCAGACCAAAAAGGGTCTACAAAGAAGCTATTAGAGCTAATAAATGAATTCAGCAAAGTGGCAGGATATAAGATCAACACGCATAAATCAAAGGCATTCCTGTATATCAGTGACAAATCCTCTGAAACGGAAATGAGGACAACTACTCCATTCACAATATCCCCCCAAAAAATAAAATACTTGGGAATCAACCTAACAAAAGAGGTGAAAGATTTATATAATGAAAATTATAGAACCTTAAAGAAAGATATAGAAGAAGACCTTAGAAGATGGAAAAATATACCCTGATCATGGATAGGTAGAACTAACATCATCAAAATGGCGATATTACCAAAAGTTCTCTATAAGTTCAATGCAATGCCAATCAAAATCCCAATGGAATTTCTTGTAGAAATAGATAAAAGAATCATGAAATTCATATGGAATAATAAAAGACCCAGAATAGCAAAAACAATGCTAAGCAGGAAGTGTGAATCAGGCGGTATAGCGATACCAGACTTCAAACTATACTACAGAGCAATAGTAACAAAAACAGCATGGTACTGGTACCAAAACAGGCGGGTGGACCAATGGTACAGAATAGAGGACACAGAAACCAATCCACAAAACTACAACTATCTTATATTTTATAAAGGGGCTAAAAGCATGCAATGGAGGAAGGATACCATCTTCAACAAATGGTGCTGGGAAAACTGGAAATCCATTTGCATCAAAATGAATCTGAACCCCTATCTCTCGCCATGCACAAAAGTTAACTCAAAATGGATTAAGGAGCTTGATATTAAATCAGAGACACGGCATCTGATAGAAGAAAAAGTTGGTTATGATCTACATACTGTGGGATCGGGCCCCAAATTCCTCAATAGGACACCCATAGCACAAGAGTTAACAACTAGAATCAACAAATGGGACTTACTCAAACTAAAAAGTTTTTTCTCAGCAAAAGAAACAATAAGAGAGATAAACAGGGAGCCTACATCCTGGGAACAAATCTTTAATCCACACACTTCAGATAGAGCCCTAATAACCAGAATATACAAAGAACTCAAAAAATTAGACAATAAGATAACAAATAACCCAATCAATAAATGGGCCAAGGACCTGAACAGACAGTTCTCAGAGGAAGACATACAATCAATCAATAAGTACATGAAAAAATGCTCACCATCGCTAGCAGTTAGAGAAATGCAAATCAAAACTACCCTAAGATACCATCTCACTCCAGTAAGATTGGCAGCCATTAGGAAGTCAAACAACAATAAGTGCTGGAGAGGATGCGGGGAAAAGGGCACTCTTGTTCATTGCTGGTAGGACTGCAAATTGGTACAGCCAATTTGGAAAGCAGTATGGAGATTTCTTGGAAAGCTGGGAATGGAACCACCATTTGACCCAGCTATTCCCCTTCTCGGTCTATTCCCTAAAGACCTAATAAGAGCATGTTACAGAGACACTGCTACAACGATGTTCATAGCAGCACAATTCACGATAGCAAGATTATGGAATCAGCCTAGATGCCCTTCAATAGATGAATGGATAAAAAAAATGTGGCATTTATACACAATGGAGTATTACTCTGCATTAAGGAACGACAAAATCATAGAATTTGGAGGGAAATGGATGGCATTAGAGCAGATTATGCTAAGTGAAGCTAGTCAATCGTTAAAAAACAAATACCAAATGACCCCTTTGATATAAGGGGAGTAAACAAGGACAGGGTAAGGATGAAGAGCTTGAGAAGAAGATTTACATTAAACAGGGATGAGAAAAGGGGAGGGGAGGGGAGGGGAGGAGAGGGGGGATAGTAGAGAATAGGACAGACAGCAGAATACATCAGACACTAGAAAGGCAATATGTCAATCAATGGAAGGGTAACTGATGTGAAACAGCAATCTGTATACGGGGTAAAGTTGGGAGTTCATAACCCGCTTGAATCAAACTGTGAAAGATGATGTATTAAGAACTGTGTAAGGTTTTGAACGACCAACAATAAAAAAAAAAAAAAAAAAAAAGGAGGGTGACCTGAGCTGCACTTGCAGAGCATGGGACAGGCCTAGGAGGGGCAGGTTCTGAGCAGCCTGAACCCTGCAGCACCAAAGGTCACTAGTGACCAGAAAACTCTGGCAAAGCCAGGCCACATACTCAGGCACACCCTGGGCCTTACCCTTTCCCTAGCCTGAGTGTGATGCAGCTGCCTGTTCCCCAGGTGGAGGGACGGGAAGAGACCACATTCAGTTAGCTCCACGTTCCTCGTGAACTCTGGGCCTCACAGGAAAGAGCAGGGGTGGCCCAGGTTCTTTCTCTACAGAGAGTGAACCCAAGCTTGGGTAAGTGTCCCCAAGAGCAACTGTGGGTCTGGTACCTACACAGAGTAACTTACTTAGCTCTAACTCCAGCCCTGATAATTAGGAATCATACCCTGACCCCATGCTGTCAGCCAACAGGGGGTGAGACAGATGAAGCTCCCCAAGCAGGACAGAAGCAGCCTGAGAGTGGGCAAGAGAGAGTGCTGTGCCTGGTGCCCCCCTGCCCCACCCCACAGGGGACTGTAGGGCCAGGACCCTGCTGGAGGTGCCACATGTAAACCAGTGTTGTGTGTGCATCATGTGTGCATGTGCTGTGTCGCGTGGTGTGAGCGTGCACCTGTGCTGTCCAACACGTGTGCACCTTGCTTGCAAGACCACTATTCCCTGCAGCATCCCACTTGAGACTGGTAGGTGAGACATTTCCTGGAAGGTGCTCCCAGATCCCGATGCAGGGTTCAGGGGGTCTTCATGGCTGGTGTAGGCAGAGGATTTCTGCCTACCCCTGGGGAGAAGAGCAGTTTGTTCTGGTCCTTCAAGCTATTTCTGCTATTTCTCAGCTCAAAGCCTCATGTAAATAATCTACTTCACCCATACAGAGGTACTGATTGTCCCAAACTCTGCACCCAAGGGTTACTGTCAAACTCCAAAATGGCCACTGGGAAAAAGCTAGGCAAGACAGACCATTTGGCCAATTAGGCCAATACCTGGGAAGGAGCCTGAGGTTGGAGGGCCTTTTCTTTTCTTGCCCGTTGCTTCTTTTGGTGGGTACTGTGGATTGAACTCAGGGACACTGGACCACTGGGCCATATCCCCAGCCCTATTTGTATTTTATTTAGAGACAGGGTCTCACTGAGTTGCTTAGGACCTCGTTTTGCTGAGGCTGGCTTTGAACTCATGATCCTCCTGCCTCAGCTCCTAAGCTACTGGTATTACAGGTTTGTGCCATTGTGCCCAGCTCCCCTTGTGTTTTGAGACATGTATCAGGCTATTTTTTTCCTTTCTTTTCTTCTCTTAGGGGCCATGATTGCTCCTTGGCTGACAGAGATGTGGCTTCTCTGCTTTGACAGAAGAGGGTCTAGCCCTGTGCCCGCTCTTCTTAGCCCCATGCCTGCTGTGCCTGCAACCCGGCACTATGGGTCAGAAACCACCTGGCAGTAGCATCCAGGTGTCATTGGCTCAGCCCTCCCTGTCTCTCCCCTGGGAACTCTTGATACAGAGAAAAAGTAACCTCATTGGTCTTTTGCATTGTTTAGTCAAAATTTTTAATAAAAAATGTTTTCTTGTATGCTTAATTTGGCACAGCTCATAAGAAAATAATTCACGTCTTTTCATTTAAAAAAAGAAAACAAAACGATTTATGGTGCTTTTTTTTCTGCATATAGGAAGGATTTCCCATGAGGTTAAGCATTTCACAAATATCATTCAGAAGCTGGTAGATTTTTAGAATAAAAATCCCGTTGTAAATCACCCTAATGAAAAGGGAGCTCCTTAGGAGGCTTTGACTCCAGCAGTGCTGCTCCTGCAGGTCACCTCTCTGAGCCCCTTCTTCATTTCTACAGCGAGGATAATGATGGCACCAGGCCCCTTGGGGTTTCAAGGAGTGACGGGGCACCGGGTGTAGCAGACTCCGCTGCTTTCCCGGACGTGGCCAGCTCTCTTGCTAGCCCTTCCTCTTCTAGGGTGGAGAGGCCGCCCTCTTCCTACCTCATGCACAGTGACTGCTGCCTCCCAGGCCCAGGCCCCCCTTTATTAGCTAAGCTGGGGGGCAGCTTAGCTGACTGAATGTGTCCATTCCCTTCTTCCACTCCAACCAGCTTCTGGAAGGTAGGGGAGGAGCAGGTTGATACAACCTCCAGACGGAGGGAAAGCTACGTGCTCTCCAGCACATGCACCCAGTGACAGCTGGCTTTCCAATAAGCCCTGGGTCTCAGGGACTCATTCAGCTATCCAGGCCATGCTGTAAGGAAAGTGTTACTTGGATTCTGATTTTGAAGATGAGGCTCCTGAGCCAGGGAGATAAGGAAGCTGTCTAAGATCGCATGGGTGACACTGCTGAGCTGGGACACGCAGCCTGTCTCCGGGCTCTGAATCTCTGCAGGGCACAGGCCCAAAGACCACTTGGCAACTTAAGAGAATTTGGAATCTCAAGTTAGACAATGTGAGTCTAGACAATGTGACCTAAGAGCTATTTCTAAAACTCTTGGGTTTTTGTAAAAAAAAAAAAAAAAAAAAAAAAGAATTCATGCACTCATGAAGGTGAAAATAGTGTGTAAATTCTAAAATGTAAACTGTGCCTGGCGCGATCACTGCCGTTTCTCCTTGGAGACCTCCCGTGGCTGCTTCACACCAACTACTCCCCAGGGGATCCCAGGGTTCATCCACCACCTGCACGCCCAGGGCTGAACCACTGTCCCCGCCAGTGCAGGTCCCTCAGCTGCCCCATCCAGCACTCTCCCGTGTGGTGTGCACTCGGCTTTCATCTCCACCCGACCCTCCTTCAGATGTCACCGGGCTCCGCTGGCGTCTTCACGCCTCTCCACAGCGCTTCTGGCTCTACCCGCAGCAGTCCCAGCCCAGCCCTTCAGGTCAACAGACCAGCTCACCTTCCCGCACAACGTCCACACCGCCGCCTCCTTTGTGGCACACTTTGCCACAGAGGGGACTCCCGCGTCACTGCACTGTGGCATGGTGGTTTGTACCAGGAGTCTCTGATATTGCAGGATGCAACTGTGGCAGAAAAAGTCAGCACTTAGTCATTAGAACGAGATGTTCTTCTGGGGTTAAATGCCTTGCTTGTGATTTCTGATCACTAACAAATGAATCATTGAAAATAACTCTGCATTGTTCTGGCATGGAAACGTCAGTCTCCACTGAAGAAGGTCCCTGGAGTCTCACTCCTTGTGGACAGGAGAATGACTGTGTAGGCAACAGGGCATGGCTGGCCGGCAGCTTGCGCCCCTGCTGGCTTTGCTCCCTGGAGCGCCCAGTGTTGAGGCATCCTGCGGCCAAGCCGCCCGTCCTGCCCACGCACAGCCCAGCCTGATTCTCTGGCTCAATTCCTGGAGCCTGGAGTTCCATGCTGAGTCTCTCATGGCATTAGCAGGGCACTCAGGCATCCCTCTGTGGAATGACAATTCTATTATGTACAATTGAGTATACATTACTCCTTATTTTCATGTCATTAGCTTGGATAAGGCTATTTCTAAAGCACTGAAGTATGTGAAAGTTACTTAGGGGCAGAAAAGGCTGAACTGGGGAATCAAGATGCAAAGTATGAGTGGGTAGAAATGTATTTTAGCAATGCATTTATATGCCAATTAGGATAATTAAGAAAATGTGAAAAGAAACCTCATGTGTTTATTTATTTCCACATCCACTGTTGTCTGGTCAACACAGGATCAGCATCTACCTGTAGGTCACTGCATTACCGTGGTCCTGTTATGGAGTGATGCTGCGTAGTCCTGCCACTTACGGTGCCTGGGCTGACACCTCACCAGGAAGAATAAACCTTACAGGCCGGTTGGGAAGAGGAGGAGTTCTTCCTGCTATCTGTAGCCTGGTTTCTAGAAATGACGATTGTCATACTCACCAGTTATTGACTATTTGGGCACCGTGCTTAAGAACATGAGCTGTGGAGCTGGATGGGCAGATAACCGGCCATCATCCAACTCCTGGCTCTACCGTGCATCCTTGAGCTTCTTCGCCTGTAAGATGCAGCTGCTTGTAAACTGCCCACTGCATGAGGTTTTCATATAATTAAATGAGATTATTTATGAAGAACATAGCTCACTGTGTGACACTTGATAAACATTTAACGCTTGTTGCTTTTCATTGCTGGGTTATGGATTTAGGCAAACCTAAACTTTTCGAGCCTCGTGGCTTCATCAGACAAGAGAGCTGGCATTGTAAAGGAGGCCTTGGGTGTGTGCCACCACCGAATGTCATCTCCAAGGTCAGAGAGGCCCCAGAAGGGTGTTGCCAACGTGGGTGTGAGGTAGAGTGATGTCACTGGAGCAGCCCGGCAGGAGCAAAGAGATGCCGCTGTCGGGAGCCATGCACGGGCTGTGTGTGAGCTATGCCCATTTGAGCGTATCAGGGGGCTGGCCTGCCTGAGCTGTGTGACGTATGTGTGCCTTTCTCTCGCTCTGCCTTTGACCCCACACAGCACCTGAGATGGGTGTGGCTTTCCAAGACGTCAGTCAATCTGCTGACCACAAGACATCACCAAGCAAGACTCCTCCCTTCAAAACCCAATCCCTTGCCTTATTTGGGTGGAACTTTCTAGAATGTCTTTTCCCCAGTAAATAGAAGGTTTCAAGTGTGCTCGCTCTCTGGCTCCTTCTAACCCTGGAGCTGACCCTTGGGTCACTGAGCCATCCTGCCTTAGAAACTTAGGTCTGTGTGCTGCGTGGTTTCTTTGCTGTATTCTTGGTTATTGATACAGCCAGTTCATTTGAACCCAGTTCATATCGCCAGCCCAGCCAGCAGGCGATATGCAGCCACAACAAAGAGAACTTGATCCCACTCCCCAAAGCAGCCTGAGTGGACCCCTGTGCCTAGGAAGAGGGGAAAGGCCTGTCCTCTGGCTTAAGTTGGTGGTAGAAGGAGGGTAACTGGGTCAGCCAGCAAGCCAGTGCAGGGAAGGCACGGAGGGCTTCCCTGGCAGCTGTCCCAGCTCCCCTGGAGCTCAGGTAAGGCTGTTTCTAAAGCACTGAAGTATGTAAAGGTCCTTCTGCTATGTCACCCTCTGCTTCTGGCTTGGTGGCATTGGTGACACTGATCCATGATCACTGCCCATGGAGTGACCCACAGGTAGCTATGTCCTCCAGCTGCTCAGAGAGTCCTTGGCTGAGCTCACCCACAATGTGGTGGAGAAAGAGGGCAGTGACCCAGGGACCCAGCATGGTCTGGGGCACTACACAGATCAGGGGACTGGAGAATGGCATGGATGAGAGAAGCTGCTCCTGTTTCCAGTGTGCAATGAAGTCTGCACTTTTGATTCCCACAATCCCATATTAACTCTTTAGTCCTCCAGGTAGACCCTTACAAGTAGAGACCCAGGTGAATGTTAGAGAGGAGATACCACAGGTTTCCATCCCAAGTTCCATCTTGTGCAAGTCCATCTACCAAGCTGCCATCAGGGGCGGTCAGCATCACCGGGATGCCCCTGGAGGCCTGGAGGAAATTTCCGCCCTGGCTAGACAGCCACTCCCTGCACAGGGCCACCCTGGGCTCCACAGCACCCTGCTCGGAACTGTTGCCTGGCTGTAAATGAAGAAACTGTGTCCTCCAATCCTGCCTTAGAAAAGAGGGATTTTCTGCCTTGTTCACTTTACCTTCTAATAGGCAGTCTTGAAAGAATGTTAGGGACAGAAAAGGAAAAAATAAGACAGACGGAGAGAGACATCATGTTATATTGACACAAGTTTCCACCAAAATTACCTGGTAATTCACCCTGGCAGATCAAGAACAGTGTCTGTTTACTACTGTCACAGCAGAATTTCCCCCTGAGATTTGCCGGCTGGATTCCAGGAGGTGCCAACAAGGGTATCCAGTGCAGGCCTCCCTCAGCTGTCAGGCCTGCGCCGCACACCGCCCGCCGTTACATCCTGTAATTAAATCAGCGAGCCATTCAGGCTGTCTCTGCCTCTAAATTACATGAAATGAGGATCCTTCCAATTGCGGCTCACATGTAATTTGTGCTGCTGCTCTCTGACTTGAGGAATGGCCAAGAAAAAGAAGGGAAGTCCATTTGGGAATTTTATTCAACCAGGGAATGCCAAGAGACACGAGACAGGGGGAGCTATAAACAAGTTTAATAAATAGGGCCTCACTGGCCGCGAGTCTTGCCCAGATGGATGCAAGAAGAGAGGATTTAGGACTTTCTCCTTGGCGCTCATATTTTTAAAGAATGGACTCCTACTTCATTTTCCATGTGGCAAATGTGTTATCCACAGTAACAGACTGAGGGTTTTTCATGAATTATTAAGAATCCAGGGAAGAAAACTCTGGGTAATTACTTCAATTTGTCAATAGAGAGGCAACTTGTGACCACAACAAGAAGATTTGAGACAAAAATCAAAGAAAAGGGAGATTGCACGGCATAGCTGTTAATAAGAAGTTGCCGCTGCCTGCTTCAAATGCTAACCCTGCCCACTTATTAACTGTGTCACCTTAAGCAGGTCATCCAGCTGCTCTGCAGGGCAACACCCTTATCTGTGGAGTGTGAATTGGCAAGTAGCTTACACGCCCTCCCCAGAGATTACTGAGAAAGTACAGAACCCACAGTGAGCATGCAGGACTCCATAAATACCGTCCCGTCCGTTATTAGAGCTCCACCACTTGTGGGCAAGGAGGAGACTGTCAGGATTGCAGAAGGACCTGGATTTGCCCGTGAAAGAGCTCAGAGTTGAATGTTCTTTCTCCCACTTCCTAATCTGTGACCCTGAGCAAATTAAACTTTGCAAGAAGCTTCCTAAATTGGTGCAAGGAAAATGCTGAAAACGAGACCCAGCTTTGAGAAACAAGCACAAAGCCTGCCATCCTGGTGAGGGCCGGGGAGCCTGCGCTGCTCCTCCAGGAACATGAGCAGGCAAGAGCAGGCACAGAGCTCGTGGCCCCTGTGCATGGAGAGGATGAGCTCAGCAGGATCGCCTGCTGTCCTTCTTTGCCAGGGGAAGTGAGGACCCCTGGGAGGCTCTTGAGGGACCAGGCCCTTGCACAGCCCTGCAGACATGGGGACCTCCTCAGGGGACAGCCCTCCCCTGTGGCCTTGGGATCACACAGCATATGTCTGCTTTGTTCATCTTCTCCTCGCGGTTGATCCTCTGTGTGTGTCCAGTGCCACAAGGTCAGCTAGACAACACTCTGAAGCCATGTTCATCTATGTATCCTGAAACCACCTGGCAAAGAAACAGTCCTGACCTCTTCAGAAGAGAAATACAGGGCCGATCTGGAGGTCTCTCCCAGCCCCCTGCACTCTTTATGGCATTTTTCCTGTGGGATTTCAACAAAAAGTGTTGCACTGCCTCCGGGCCCTTCACACTATCCATGTCTGATTCAGGTCTCTGTCCCCAGGGAGGAACAAGGGCCTGGCACACAATAGGCTGTATGTCTAGCTGTCATCTTCTTAGGGACCCCTGTTCTACATAGATTTTTCAATGAATTGAAGCAAGGGCTCTCCAGAGGCAGAACTGAAGCCCCTGTGCAGATTTTTGGTGATTTCTGGTTCTGTCCTCAGGATCCTACACTGGGTCACACAATTGACCTGGACCCTCTACCTCCATGTCTAATGGGCCTTACCTGAGTGATCCCATCTAACTATCCAGATTGTGAGAGAAGCAGTGCTGTGACTTCCCGCCTTACACAGGAGCACACTCTGGCTTGGGATGGTGATCTGTCCCAACACCCTCTGCTCTGGAGGGCCTGAGCCACTTGGACAAAGGGACAGTCTCATTTCCCAGAACCATCATGATATTTAGTATCCACAATGACCCTGTCAAGTCCTTTCCTATGCATGGGTGGGCAGTGGGGATCCCTGTGAGCATCTGACCCGAGTGATGCCCAGGTCTCACCACCTCAAAGCCCAGGACCCTCCCTTGTCCAGTCACAGGCTCAGAATGCACTTGCTTGTGGACCCCAAGGACAGGCTGTGCTTGTCCCCAGAGCAGAATCAGAAAGATTCAGAGCTGGAGGCAATGTGGACACAGCCATAAATCCAATGCCGTCAAGATAAGAAAGCAAGGTGTTGAGAACTCCCAGTCTTCTGCAGTTCCCTGTCTGTAAGGAAGAGAAAAGCACAGCCCTACGAAATCAGGCCAAAGTCTGAGCTTGTCTGTTTAAAACATGGCCAGCCAAGCCCCCAGCCTATCTTGGCACAGCCCCAAGTTAAACAGGGTCTTTACACTTGTTGAGGATTGCAAAAAATGAAAACAGAAAAGAATATAAGACAAAGTCTAAAACACTCACTGTCTAGCCTTTTACAGAAAAAGTGTGCTGAGCCCTGGTGGAAGCCCTGGGTCTTCAAGCCTTGATGCACCTTAGAATCACCGGGGACATTTTAAAACATGCCTGTTCCATTTTTAAAAAATTAATAATAAATAAAAACAAAACAAAACAATAAAAAATAAATGCAACAATCAAAACAAATTTTTAAAGTCTCTGTGTTCCAGTCCACCTGGACCGATTCAGTTAGTAATCACTAGAGACGGCGATCTGACCTGGGTGCAGCTCAGGCACACCCATGAACACTGGGATGGAAAAACAGTGGTCTAAGGAGACAGATGTCTTTAAGGAAAGGGCTGCTGGTCTGTTCAGGGAAAAGTCTTAGGTAGCCCTGCGGAGCAGTGGATGTCAGGGGCCCGCCCGCCTGTCAACATGGGAGAGACTTAGGGAGGGAACTCTGCCCCATGGTAAACACAAGGGGTCAGCAGCCTCCTCCAGGTGGAGGGGCTGATAATGATGACTCGACTGTAGATCAACCAGAGACATGAAAACTTGCGCTCTCCTGGTGTGATATGAATTGAAATGCATTCTGCTGACACATAGAACAAATTAGAAATTTTTTAAAATGATAGAGATGGGGATGGGACAGCTTTTAAAAGAGACAGTTGGCTGGACACGATGGACTCAGACTGACTCCAGGAGAAAACAGCCCAGGAAGCATGGCTGGGGACCAGTGGGCCTAATTTGTAGTGGTCACTTGGCAATGGTCCTGCTCTTTTCTGGGATAGGGTACCTCTCTTACTTCTCTCAAAACATCGGCAAAGGCTGTCACACCTGAGCCTGCGCTGTGCTCTTTATAGAACAGGGGAATCAATGGTGAACATTTGTGAAATTTGAGTGTAGCAGTGGGCACTCAGGTGCATGCTCAGGAATGAGGTGATGGGTGCCATAGCACCATCAGGTGTCTCAGGGCCTCGCTCAGGATGTGACGGACGTCAAGGTTGATCATCATATTGGGGTCTTAGAGAGGAGATGCCCAGGAGCCTGGGAGCAATCAGGGTTTTCAAATATGAACCAAACTCGACACCTTTCCCTATCGTTCCATACCCCACTGTCTCAACAGGTGCAGCAGCTTGCAGCCTCTGAAGCTCTGCTTTTTCCTCTCCACCTGGAATAGGCTCCGTCTCTCAAATGACTGCAAAGACCTCTGCCCTTTAAAACCAGCTCAGACCTCCTCACACGCCCACGGGCTTTCCAAGACCATCTTGTTCTAAAAACAGAAACACTGTCCTCCTTTATAAAGAGTACTATATTCATAATTTTATTTTTCTTTTCTTAACTTACCAACCAGTGGCACAAGGGCCCTGTCCTAGCTTAAGAGGATACTAAGACAGCCACAGCTTCTCGTGTGCCCCCTCTGTGGCACGGCCTCTGCCTGGAGCAGCCTGCCGTGGTGAGCCCTCCTCACTGCCAATATGCGCCATCTGTGATTGATGATCAAGTGAGAAGCAGAAGATATGATTCTTTATAAAACAAAGCAGAACCCAATGGGAGCAGCAGTGATAGAAAGAACCGAAGGTATCCATTCAACCCATCTGGGGGAGGGGGACTCAGTGCAGGCATGCCCAGAAGTGTCCTTAGGCCTAGGCAGAGGCAACCGAAGGACGGCACGTGGGAGAGGAAAACTGCTGAAAGACAGGGTTTGGAGTTGTTCCAAGGCCCTCTACAGAGGATGAGCAAGTGTCTGTCATCTGAACCAGAGAAACAGAAACAGATGGAGATGGTGTTCTCAGAGTCACTGCAGTAAGGTGGCGAACTGAGTCTGCAGGGGTTGGGGTCAAAGATTCAGCCAAACAAGTTCCTGCAAAAGGAGCTGTCAAAACAGCACACGCGACTCTCCTGAGCAAGGCTCGGCTACCCGTTCTATCCATCATGATGGCAGTCACAGAAACCAGAAGTGGGAACAAATCAGAGTCACGAGGCCAACGTGCTTGGTTGGCTTCTTCTGGGCTCCTCGTATATGTTTTGTGGAGAAAAATGCCCCTTCAAATGGACGAGGCACTAAGAAAGAGGAACTGCAAATATGCTGCGTGGAATGGGGCATTTTCTAACCATCAACCCCAAAAATAAGAAAAGGGGAAGCGTGGGAACAGCAGCTGACATTTACCCCCAATTTTTAATTCTTCCAATGGCCACACCCAGCGAGTCTGAGATATCAGCTGAAAGCGAAAGGAGGGTCTGGCTTAGGTGGAGTCCAATGTCAAAAGGCCAAGGGTGGAGGAAGCAATTCTGCATGCCTGACAGACACAGGCTGTTCCACAGGTGGCCGAGCGTGGGAGCACTTGTCTGCGTGGCGTGGAGCGTGTGTGCATGAGGCGGCAACGGCACATTCCTGAAGAGTCTCTGAGGGCTGAATGTTGTTGGAGGCTCTGCTGGTTTCCATCTAGAATGTCCCCAAAGGCTCATCTGTTGAGGGTGGGTCCCCAGTGCACCATGAGGACTCTGCCACGTGCTCTTCCCCACAGGCCCGGAGACAGTGGAACAGGATGGTCTCACCCTCTGTACCCAGGAGCCAAAGTGAACCTTTCGGCCTCAGTCGAGGTCCTTAATCAATCAGAGTGATGAAAAGCGGACTGACCCAGAGGTCCGCAGCCCTTTCTCCAAACTTCAACCTCCACGGCCCTTAGAAGCCCAGAATTCTGAGCCAAACGCCTTCAGCTTCTGGAAGAAGAAGAGCCATGGGAAGACACGTCACTGCTCCCTCCTGCTCAGCCCAGTCCAAAGCCAAAGGTGCCGCCGTCATCCCGAATCTTCCCACACTGTGCAGAGGTTGGAACAGCTGGCATCCCAGCTGCCTGACACGTCACACTGAGGACAGAGCCCCCAGATCCACTCTGCTATCTGTTCTCATGTCCAGAGGGGAGAGGAGAGGTGGGAAACTTGGATGAGGGACAGAGCTACTGTGTGTGCCCAGAGGTGGTCACATCACATGGCCAACCACATGGTGAAGGTAGAGTTTCTTTACAGTGACAAATCAAAATCTGCGGCTAGTATCAGCAAATGACTACGTTTAGTGCATTAACACCAAGACTAATTCCATAGTACTGGTTTTCACATTAACGCAAAAATACCAATCTATGGGGGGAGTACTACAAAATTGCACATCAAATAAATCCTCATTAGCTCTTAGTCTCCAGTTAGATTCTTAAATTTTAATTTTTCTCCTACTAGCAACCAGTTCCTCTCATGCCCTGTGGAACCAGCAGCACACCTCAAGGCAGCTTGCTAGGCATTCACTGCAGACGCAGAACTCAACCACCCTGCCACTGCTTCATTCCAATCTAGGCTCCTCAGATCTTTCTTGTCTTTTTGCACACAGCCCAGGCACTGGTGTGCACATGTGTAAATGGGTGTGCATGCACACACACACACACACACACACACACACACATACACACACACACACACACATACACACTAATTCATTACAATGTGGTCATTTTACTTAGGTTTGTCTTGTCCGTGGCTCACATTCATTCTTCTAAGGCTGTGACTGCACATCAGCAGGTACAGGCACAGCCCCCACGATGGAACTTTTTTCCTTCCTAAACTCCAAAATTCTCCAAGAATGCTGGTCAATCCTTGATCAGAAGTCCGTGCAGAAGGTACACCAACTGCTTCTGCAAGATTAAAATGCAAGGGAATGTTCCTTGAGTGCCAAAGCACAAGTGCAGCTCAGACAAACGGATTCCATCAAGACAGAGTCACGTCAGACTGTGAGGGTTAAATTACGCTTCCAGAGCGCCACAGTGAGAGCTTCGGATACTTCTAGTCCATGGGATACATCTGAACAGACAATAAATAGAAAGCAGATTGAGGATGTGCAAAATCACGGAAAACAATACCCATCAATTTCTTAAAACACTGAGCCAAGACTCTTGGAAACCTACAGCAGTATGTCAGAGCTGGGGGTGGGGGCCCAGTGGTAGAGCACTTGCCTAGCATACATGAGCCCTGAGTCCCATCCCCAGCACTGAAAAGGAACAAAAAATTAAAACAGAAAGAGAAAGGAAGGAAGGAGGGAGGGAAGGAAGGAAGGAAGGAAGGAAGGAAGGAAGGAAGGAAGGAAGGAAGGAAGGAAGGAGGGAGGGAGGGAGGGAGGGAGGAAAAATATAGCCATGTGGAATGATGGAAAATATAATGTGGCTTACACTGTGGGAAGGAATAGGCATTCCTATTATCCTCCATCAGTCTGCACAGACATAGGGAGGGTGGTGTGCTGATCTGCCTTCCGTTACTGTAAGGAACACCTGGGTGAGTGGCCCATAAAGAGAGAAGGCTCACTTTGTCTCACAGTGTTGGCGGCGCCAGTGCATGACTGGTTAGCCATGTTGCTTTTGAGACTGTGGCAGAGAACATGTGGCAGAATAAAGCCATCCAGCTCAGGGCCAGGATGAGAGAGAGAGAGAGAGAGAGAGAGAGGCTGGCATTCCTCAGCCCCTTCAGGATCACACCCAACATGACCAAAGACCTCTGAGAGGCTCCCTCCTGAAAGTCCCACCACCTCCCCAGACCCCCAGGCCTAAGGCCAAGCCTTGAACATGTGGGGCTTTGGAGGAAACTCCAGCTACAACCTGCAGCCACTGTGCTTTTCTTACTTAACAGGCACGTTTCAGTGGCACTTAGAGGGTGCTGACCACGACTAGCCAGGTAGCCCATTTCTCTCCCACAAACATGGATCACGCAGATGAAGGCCAGGCAGCCCTGGAAAAGCCCCAGGGTAGAGCTCCGACAAAGCTGTGCATCCCAGAGGAGGAACCACTCGTCCTAGCAGAGAACGGTGTTTTAGGGGAACAGAGATACTTTTGACAAAGCTGTAGACAAGGATGTCAGAAGGAAGGAAGTGGAGATGAGAAATGGAGCTAAAGTCTGTGTGTCTGCATGTGTGCACATGTGTGTGCACTCCTGTGCTTGTAAGAGCTACCAAGAAGTGTAACTTCATTCTGGATGCGTGGTGCTTAAGAGATTAGCGGCCACAGCCACCTTTCAGAAACTGGTAAAATGCTCTTATCTTTCCCCTGGGAGTGAGAAAATAGCACACAGACATTCTTGCAAAAATTTATATACAATTTCCAACGTTTTACAGCTCCTCTGAGGCCCATTGGTGGACCCCTGCCCCTAGTTTATAAAAATATACAGTAGGTACCATGAGATCAGAAAAGATGGCTAGCAGGAAACTGACTTATCTGAAGATGGCATTATAAATGCCTAACTGTGCTTGCCAAGTACCTTTACTCATGTACACCTATGATATCTGTTATGGTCACTTCCTACAGAAAGTGAGACACCTAAAGAATGATTCTGTTCCTAAACATCTGAATCCAACTTCCCAAGGCAGATTCTTACCAAACTTTTCATATGCAACTGCACAAAGTCAGGCCACCTGAAAATTATAGGTTTCATATGAATATGAAGAAATAAAACCAGATGTCATGTGATAGGATTAAGAACATTTTAAAATTCCCTTCACTGTATTATAAATTTGTTACATAAATATTAGATATATTAGATATTTTTTTAAAAATTAGTTTTCTCCTTATCAGAGTGGTTCTGGTTTCCTAAATAAAAACTGTGGGTAAACAAAATGCAGAACTGCTCATTTTTACTTTCATCTTCTGCTCTCCTATTAAACTTGACTAGAAAAAAAATCAGAATACCTTAAAGTTCAAAGTAACATATGAAGTCATCTTATCCAACTGCAACAGCTCACATGTGCTCATAGCAACATTCAGATTGGACACCTCTTCTGACCGGTGCTCACCTGAGCACAGGTGCTCCCTGAGCGTCCTGTACTAACCTGAAGGTTTACCCAAGACTTCATTTGGTTCTTCCTGATAGAGAACACAGGCATTCCCTGTATTATTTTAAAATAATAATCTATTAGCTATTTACAAAAAGCTACCCAAATCACTTCCACCAGTCACTAAGGGCCTTCTATCCATCCAACACCAAGGTTGAATCAAAGGGCTAGCCACACCATTCCTCACCTTGTCAGGACCTTGGTGTCCATCATATTGATTTTACGGAACTAATTATTAAGAATGGTTATATAGAGGCAGGTACTCCCTAGGCAAATATGCTCATCTTATTTACAGCTTGAAATTTCCAGAGAGGAACTCCAAGTACATTTGACAAACATCAGTGCATTTGGTGTAAATCAAAAGGGCCAGCGGTTCTTTAAGCCTGTGAGCAATTTTATTGGCATATTCTGAAACAGCCAGTCTTCAATGCTTCTCCTAGGCAGATTGCACAAGCTGGAAGTCAGCACTTAAGAGGTCAGATTCGACTGAGCCATTTATTACTTGATGGGCTACTCTAGGGCCATAGTCCACAAGGGCACAGCAAGGGTACCACTGTCTTAGCCACTCACAAGGTCAGAGGGTCAGCCAGTTGATAAAGGCAGAACGGCAGCCAAGAGACCTCCTATTGATGGGCTCCTCTCCTCTCTCCATGTCCATGGGCCTCCACGCACTGCTCGGCTGCCCTCAGTTCACTTTCCCCCTTTTCTAGGGGAGTTCACTTTTCCCCCTCTCTCCAGGGGAGCTCTACCTCACCCACAGCTGCCTCCTGAGGCAGGATCCCCCCAGAGAAATGCAGGTGGGCCTGGAGGCCAAGATGTCCAGTGACAGCCAGGATTCTGAGAACCCAGAGGCCTCCAGGCTGAGCCAGAATCTTCTGGAAGGTGGATCATGGAGAAGCTGACTGAAGAAGGTGGATATGCCGGGCAGGGTGGCCATGCCTGTAAGCCTAGCTTTCAGGAGGCTGGGGCAGGAGGGTTGCAAGTTCAAAGCCAGTCTTAGCAATTTCATGAGCCTTAAACAACTTAGTGAGACCCTATCTCAAAATCAAAAACTAAAAAGTGCTGGGGATATGGCTTAGAGGCCATATCCACTGGGTCCAATCCCCGGTATCAAAAAAAAAAAAAAAAAAAACAGAAGGTGGATGTGTACTCAGGTCAAGATGATGGAGTTGAGGGAGGAAATGAAGTCTAAACCCCAAGCCAGGCTGTCCAGCAGCAGAATCCAAGAAGAGGACCAAGTTAAGGAAGAGGTAAGCTCACCGTGAAGGGAGCCGAGACATCTGAGTCTTGTCCTTCCTGGGAACATGTCACATGGTCCCTGGAAGGGTGACTTGGGCCAGCAAAGGGATCTGGCTTGAAGACATGGCATGTGACAATGAGAAGATCTTGCAAGCTGCCACCTGCCAGACATGGAGTAGGGTCCTCTCGACAGGACTCACACATCTGAGCAGATGGCTTCCAGCTCCACATGCAGATGGCACCATCTCTGGTGACCTTCATAAGATTAGGGATAACAGACACTAGGAGCCACCAATAGTAACCCACCTGCAGTGGAGCCACCGTGCGCTGGGCCATGGCCACTGCCCTAAGTCTTGCCAAGCCCAGGTGGAAGCAGAAGAAAGAGGTGGGTTGGGCAGACAGGAAGCTTGGGGCCCTGCAGGGTCAGATTTTCTGTGTACCAGGGCTGAGAAACTCGAGTCAGACACAAGTCAAGCCTCTTCAAGGTCGGGCCGATTCCTGCGTCAGCAGAAAACTAACTGATAGTGAGACATCTGCTGCCTAGTGGTCAGACCCCTTTTAAAACAGGCCCAGTAACCTGACTGGACCAAAAGGCACCTGAAGAACACTGAGTGTCTTCCCAGGGTTGGGTCCAGGGCTAACTTCCTTAACCCTGTAGATGCATGTAAACCCCTAGGCAACAGAGCCGTTGGCTACCCTCTCTTGGGACCCCTCCCCCTCTGGGAGCCCTGCTGTCTATACTGTAATAAATCCTGCTACTTTGCTGTCACCCTATGTCTGTGGATTTCATTTATTGAATTCGCAATATAAAAAAAGAAAAAACACTCAGCCGTGCTCGATGCTACATTAAGTCTTGCTGTGCCCAAGATTCACCTGTCTCTGAGTACCCCTTAGTCCAGGTCCCTTTTCACAGTGGTCAGGTTTCCAGCTACATCCGCTCAGTAGTCAGGATTTTCTGGGAGACACCCAACCTCATTGTCCCATAGGTAAATTTGTCTGCCCCAGTTTTCTGATTGTTAAGAAAACAAACTCCTGATATTCAGGAACTCCCAGACTCCTGATGGATTGGTTTTGTAGACTAAAAGTCTTCAGAGTTTCCCTGGGTTTTACCAGTTTAGACACACAATGCCCAGGGGATGCTTTTATGCAACAATGTCAAGTCATAAGAAGAAAAGGGAAGAATTATGGTCGAGCTGAGGACTGGGAGCAGAGATGAGGGAACTGACAGGGACAGCGTCAGGTCTGTTAGCCGTTGTGCTCAGAGGCAGAGCCAGCAAAAGGCAGAGATATTGCTAGAAATTTCAGGAATCTGGACCCAAGCAAAGGATTGGGCCCAAATAGCAGAGAGTGGTTTGGGGAAAGGTGGTTCCTTGCTTTACCCAAGTCCTAGCACCTCCCTGCTGGCCCCTCCTCCTGATGGGTGGCTGCGGGCAAGGGGCACATCTGCAAAAGCAGGGGCTTCTGTTCATGAGAACCTGCTATTGAGGCAACGGGATGCCCCCTGCAAGGGGCTCCGTGTGCGGCAGATGGTATGTGAGTCCAGCAGTGGAGGGAGAGAGGGGCCGGTGCTCCCAGCAGCTGGAGGGGATTTGGCTGGCAGGACATGAGCAGCGTGAAGAGTTGTATCTGCTGTCACAGGGCCACAGAGCTGAAAGCCTAAGGCCAATAATGAGGAGAGGATGAAGAAGGGTGAGCCAGGATTCAGGGCCACTGAAGTGCCCATTTCCAACTGCCAGTCCCAGGGTCTGGAGAGTTCAAGGACAGTTTGTTCACGCACTAAATTTGAAACACTATGCATAGTTTCTTAGTGCTAAAAGCAGACTCAGGATGACCCAGTTAGCAATGTAAACAGGGCTTTCCATCCAACCATGCACCCATCTCTTTGTAAAGAGGGAAACTGAGGCATGTGCCCGATTTTGGAGTCTAAACTACAGTCTCCATCCTGTACTCCTCAGGGACCTCCGTGCTCCCCAGGGAGGGCTTGGGTACGCCCATTTTTAATCATATCTTTCTGAAAAGCTTAATAGATTTTCTTTCTCAGCCTTCAGAAGACATTATCTCCTGACTGTGAAAAGGGATGGGGAAATCGCGTTTAAATGTCCACTGTTTTCACAGCGCCAGGCCTGCTCCTTTTAGGCTGGGGTCCACCTGTCCGCACTTCTGATCCGTGGGCCCTGGAGGCTCCCACTGAAGACTCCCAGGGAAGAAGCCCCTCCCCCTCAGCACTGGTGCACAGTGGGAGCAGCCATGGCACAGTGGGTGGTCTCTACCCAGAGCTACAAATGCTCAGCCAGGAAACAATACAAAACGGACTATTTTGAGTTGTATTTGAAAGAAGGTTCAGGAGACACTGATAAAGTGACAGAGCATCTTGGATTTTAAAATAAGATGAAGAGACTCAATCTGCACCAGAATTTTTTTCTCAGCATAAAGGCTACTCCTGCCCTCACTCCTTGCTCAGTGGAAGAGGAGGGGTCTTCCTGCCCAGCCTAACCCTCTCCTCCCACCACCGCGCCCAGCTGTACTCCTGGCCATGTCTTCTCCACTGCCTCCCAGGCCTTCGTTTCAAATCTCAGCTCTTTCTTGACTCTGCAGTCTTTCCCTCTCTCAGCTCCTCTTCCTTGGCCCTACACCCTACTCACTTTTCCAACCCTTTGGTGAATTGGGACTAGCCACCTCCAGCTGGGCCGTGGGCCTTGGGCCTGCCTCTCCCTGCTTCCTTCCCCTTCCAGGAAGTCAGAAAGTAGAAACCCACAAGCAGAAAGGCACTGAGACCAGAGAACAGGGAGCTGGCTGGTGGTGGGAGGCCGCTGGGACAACCGTGTCCAGACGGGGCTTCAACCCCTCAGCAGTGGGCCCTAGGGGCAGTAATTTGGGTATCGGAGGCCCGCCCTCCTTCTTTCTGAGCCACCAAGGTATGGAGGAGCTTGACTAGAAAGAGAGAAGGGATTCCTCTATTCGCAGGTCTCCTTCCCAGGAAAGCACCATGCCCTCGGTCCCTAGTGCTCAGGGACACGTCGGCCAGTGACTGTTAAGCACCTCAGCTCCACCCGCGCTGTTCCAGGGGCTGCAGACTGGGAGGTCACAGCCTGCTGACCGAGGAGCCCGTGTCCACATGGGGACAGTCTACCAAGCCCCAGTGTAGCCTGGAGGAAGAGCAGGGAAGGTGGCCTGGCCAGGCAAGGGGAGCCCTGGAGGACAACTGGAGGGGAAGGGACTGGACAGAGACCTGGGCGAGAGGGAGGGAGGAGACTTGCAGTCTCTGAAGGGTAAGTGATCCTTAGGCCCACTGTCCTGTTCCCCCTCCACCCTCTCACTGAACTCATTCCTCCTCTTCTGACGGAGCCACACTTTCCCCTGTGATGCGGCGATTTCATTACAGCATAATCATCCCAGAGCCCTGGGTTAAGTTGACTCTGACACAGAAAGAAAGGTGAATAAGCACAGACATGGCAATTGCTCACGTATCTATCCACATCCCCGTGCATCATGCTGCAGCAGCCCAAACTGACAGGCATGGGTCCTCCGCCCGGGCTCTGGGACACACCAGGGGGTGTCATGGAAACCCACTGGCACTGTGGTAGAGTCTGGAAATGGAATGCAAATCGCAAAATCCTTAAAAATCATGAAGAAGTCAACCACTCTCTGATGAGCACAAGCCACCTTAGAAGGAAGGAGGCAAGACCCTGGAATGCAAAAATAATAAGAAAAACGTTGCATCTTTTGGAATCAATAACTCCAAGGGTAACACATGGGATATCTCATGGACCATCAGATTGATCAGGGATCAAAAAGGAAAGAAAAACATTTCTAAAGTATAGGAATTGATTGCTGACAAGATGCAACCCACAACTATGACATCAGGCAAGTATTCAATGAGATTCATTAATATAGAAACAGAGCTGAATAATGCATGTCCCAAACCACCTATGATGTGCTCAAAAATATAGGGAACCTCATCACCACCATCAGGCGACTGAAACCCCTTCCTTGTTAATGGGATGAACGGGGATCCGCACCAACAAGCTGCCCTATATTTCTTAGCAGTGTGTTCACATATTGCAAACCTAATTAATTCAAAATCTATTTTGTCTAGTCCCTTGTGTTCTAAATTAATGAGATTTTCATGCAGTGTATTAGAGTAACAGCTTCATGTTTTTCCTTCATTTCCTCAGATGCTCAGAGCCAAAGGGGTTTCCAACTAGGAAAAAAAAAAAAAACTAGATGATATCCTTTATGTTGGGTAAAATGTTGAATCCACACACCAGAATTTTAAAGCTAAGGGAAAGTATAGAATCAACAAATATGCCACATTTTAATCAAAGTATGTTAATAAGCCCACCTCCATCTCCCCCCTACTCACCTCCGGGTGGCCCGGCTGGCCCCCTCCCTGTGATCTGCTCCTCTCTGGCCTCCTGCTCTTCAACCTGTAGCGCACTCGGCTCCAGCATGGGGGTCCCTGGACGTGCATACCCACTCCTGCTGGCCCAGTGGCCTTCTCTTCAGGCCAAGGCAAACACTCCTTGGCAGGTTTGCAAAGGCTTCGGACTTTGGCTATCACCCTGCTGACCCACTTACCTCTACAGATGACCTGCCCTCACCCGGATCCTCACCTCCCTTCCTGCTCTGCAGACTCCAGCTTCCACCTGTGCATGTGGCCCTTCCAGCTCCATGCTGACCCCCACAAAGTCCTCCCACTCCTCCCCAGAGTTGTGGCTTCATTGCCTGTTTCTCAAAGTAGCGCAAAGCCCCAGTGTTCCGTGGTTTCGCAGGGTCTGCCTGCTTCCTGGCCTTCCCAGCTGAGTGCCAGCGGGTCAGGGGCTGGGCTGCGCTGATTCTTACTCACTTATTCCTGGGTCCTGTGGCAGAGAGTGCTTGGAAACTCTCTGTGATGGGAAGAGTTGAGCCAGCGAGTCTCTGCACCCAGGACTTGAGCTGGTCACTCTTTAGTCAGAGGCAAAGCCAGGGAGCCTATCCCTCCTCCCAGCTTCAGGGTCAGGCCCCACGCTGTCATTTTGTCACCGCTGTCTGGTATGGCTGCCTTGTCTGTGCATTGGAAAGGGCCCACCCGAGTCTGCCAATCAGGAGACAGGGACTGCAGACCACAATTTCTCTTCCCTCAGTCACGGACCACTCGCTGCCCGGGCTCCTCATGCCCCTCCCAGAAATCACGAGTGTCTCCTCCCAGAGATGAGCACTGTGTGCCAGCCTAGGGGGAACGAGAGGACTTGTGCAACACGACCCGGTGGGTGACCCTGGAGCTCTGCTCTGCTGCCCCTAAAGCCGTGGGGCTTTCCACCGTGTGTCCCTGTTCCTACCTGGGGTGGGGACCTCAGACCCATCCTTAACGGCACCAATCTCATGACGCACTGCTCCTGTAACCCAACCTCTGAAGGCTGGGTGAGTTGTGTGGAATCGAGGGCACTGTGGACAGAATAAACGTGTCCAGTGGAGTGCCTCTGGACGGGGTGCTGCGAGGACGGGGGCTCTGCCTGGTGAGCACTGTGTCCCTCCTGCTCCAGGTGTTTCCTTTGGTCTCTCGGGAACCTACTCGGGAACCGGCCAGGCAGCATCAAGGACACCTACTCCACTGCCTACCACAACTTGGCTGTGTCCCCAAGCCCCCGAGCAGACCTCCTCCTTCTGCGAGGCCTCACCTCCTAAAGCTTTCCTACCTCCAGGAGCATCACTGACCGACCGGGGTCCAACTTTCAACACAGACCTCAGGGACATTGAAGATTCAACCTGTAGCAATCCCCTTTGATTGACAGCTGATGTCTGCAGACACAGTTGGGTTCCAGGCCTCTGAGGAAATAGCTGGTTCTGGTGGCTTTGCACTGTGGTTCTGAAGACATCTGCAGCCCACAACTGTCATAGGAGCCTGAACCATGGAGCCTCATAAGCACTGTGTCTCCACCATGGGCCGTGAAAGCTAGCTCTCTCGCCAAACAGCACTCGGCTGGGACAGAGAGTTAGGTCGCAGGCAAGTTCTGTGTGCTTATTTCCTTCCATCCAGAGCATTACTCACAGTCCTCACCTTATAAGTAACTATCCTAAGAAGCACTCTTGCTTTGGCAAGGTCAGAGGACACTGGCCAGTGCACCCTGGGGCAGTGGTTCCTGCCTCCCTCCCAGGAATCTACAAGCAAGTCTCCCCTGGAGCGTCCAAGGCCATTAACTCATGACCACCATTCTGCTTCCTGAGGGCTCAGCCTCTTTGTCACAGGAAGAAGCACAAGACCACCTCTGGACGCACTGTGCTGGCTGGTGTCACTCTGCACAGCTGTGGGGACAATGGGGTCTACACAAGAAGAGTCTTCAGAGAAGTGATGGGAGAGGCAAGGAGAGTCCGACCCCACTCTGCTTTCTCAGCTGGACGGGTTGGCCCTGCCTCCGCGGAAAGACTGGTCATGCTAGGACCAAAGACTTGGTCCAAGGCACTAGGCACACAGAGCAGAGGGCACCAGAGTCAGATTGGGGGGAATGAATGTCCATCTACAGAATGCCGAGGGCCCTACCAGCACACACCCCAACTGCCAGGGGTCAGGCAATCGTGGACCCTTCCAGAAATGGGACAATGGGCTGCTGGCCAAGCAGCATCAAGGACACATGGCAGCCCACCACACACACACACACACACACATAATCCCAACTCACACAATACACATACACAAAATCCCAACTACACACACACACACACACAACGCACAAAAAAAACTCCAAATCCACACACGTACATACACGTAATCCCAACCACACACACACACACACACACACACACACACACACACCGCACAAAAAAACCTCCAAATCCACACATGTACATTACACGTAATCTCAACTACACATACACACACACACAACTATACACGCATGAACATACACATTCCCCAACACACACACATACACACACACTCACATTCACTCTCCCAGACATCCCAATTCTCACTGCTGGTTTTACCCGACTCATGTGACTGGATGTGCAAGGGACACTGACCATGAAGAGAAATCCTCCAATATGGAGGGAGAGAAGAAAGGAAAGGTAACAGGAGGGAAGGGGGAGGAGGAGAGAGGGAGCACCAGGAGTGTGGTGGGGCGTCACCACACACTGGGCACCCTCACCAGGTGGCGGGCATTCTCCCATGCCTGGGGAGGAGTCCTGAGCCAGGGTGGAGGCAGGCCGCACCGGGTCCCAACTTCGTGCACCCTCTCTGCTGGTGGCTGTGGGAGACCCTGCTCATGACTCCCAGTCTTATCCACCTTATGAGGATACTACATTGGACGCAGGGCCACCTGACCATCCAGGGTGATCTTTTCCTGAGACCCCTCATGTAGTATCTGCTGGGGCTTTTGTCGAGTTTGGGAGCAGGCTTGGGGGGGAGGGTGTGCAGTCATCTGTGTGAGTCATCTTTCAACCCACCCCAGGGGGAAAGAAAGAAAAAAGACAGGAAGGGAAAGTTAATGAGGTGAGAGAATGAGGAAAAGAAGAAAACTCTTAAAACTCTTAAAAATTCTTTTAAAATACAAGAAATATTCTCTGATAAATTAAAAAAATAAGCAGATTTTACATCCATCAAGTGGAACAAATTGCCGGGGTTGGGGTGCACCCTGTGCTGCAGCATGACTCACAGTGGCTGAAGTTCTCCAGGGAAGCCGTGTCTGCATTCTGCATTCAGGAGCCCGCGCGCGCGCACCACTCACCTCAGCCCTGGACGTGGGGCCTGGAGAGCTGGTGCTGCAGGTGGAGAGCCAAAGCCATCTCGCTGTCCCAGGCCCTTCATCACCACTTCCTTTCAACCTCCCCATCTGACCTGACATCCTGGCGACTACTGTCTAAGACTCTCAGAAAGTGTTGCTGAACTTAGCCCTGCTAGCCTCCATCCTCCCTAAAGCTGGGAACTTCCAGGTGGCACCTGAACCAGTAGAAAAGTTTCCTGCTCTGCTGTAGCCACCGACCTGATGCATTGACTGTACTGATTTATGGCCTTCTTCTTTCTGAGTTTGTAAAATCCATGTAATCCCTTTGATGGCAGAACACATCACTCAGGGTAACCTGAATCATGTTCCTGGGTCATGGTCACTTATATTTGGCTCAGAATCAGCAGTTCTCTCATTTCCTTTAAAATAGACTTGCTATTTTTACATAGGCAGGCCAGAGGTGGAAGCAAAGTTCTCATGAACAAACGAATGGATAGGCAAAAAATGTCTACTCACACAGGGAATATGATTCAACTTTAAAAAGAAGTAGATTCTGACACCTGCTAAGGCATGAGGAACCTCAAGGCTATGTGCTGAGTGAAACAGCCAGGCACAAAAAGATTGATACTGTATGATGCCTCCTGTGTTCTGCACCCAGAGAAGCAGAATTCAGACCCAGAAGGCAGAAGCGCAGTTGCCAGGGATGCGGCTGGACCTGGAGCTGTTGACCTGGACACATAATTTCAGTTTGGTAAAATAGAAAGAATTCTGGGATTTCAGAAGTAAGTGAATGACTTAATACTACTAGAATGTACTCCTAAAATGGTCAATAGGGCAATTTTATTGTTGTATGTTTCTTAACAAAAATAAAGGCTTTACAAAAATTTTTAAAGATGGGAGAGAAGATTGATAGAATGAACTTAAACCTTGGATACTAAAAATATGACAACGTAAAACCATCAGCAGCCCTTTCTCAGTCCTCGTGGAGGCCTGAGCAGAGCACCCGCGCTCCTCCAGAGCTGCCCAGCCAGCACCCTGAGGGGTGGCACCAGCCTAGGTGGCATCATACCACCCAGGGAAAGACGTTGGCAGAGTTAGAAGTGCCAATTCTGCCACCCAGAAAAGACCAGCTGGCAGGTCAGGCCCAGAATTAGGCTGCGAAACCCACTCAAGCCACAAGAGAGGCTTCGAGACGGGGCTGGCCACAGACCTGAGACTTCAGATCTCTCTCCCAATCTCCTCCATCAGAGCACGAGCTTGTCCCTGAATTTGCTGTAGAAACCGTGGTCTCGGGAGGCAGACGAGGAGAATCACAGGACTTCCTTGGGAATTGGATGGAGGAAGAAGTCATAGCACCCGCAGGAGATCCTTTCAGCAAAGGAGAAGCCCGGCCAGAGGTGGCACACCTCAACGTGAGGAAGAGCAGGTGCCCAGCCCTCCTGGGGCCAGCGCAGACCTCGACCTCTGCACGATTGGGAACGTTTCCTGGGAAGGCTGCAAGGATTTTGGAAAGGCAGTGAGGAAGGATAAGAATTTGAAGCTCATACATATCTTAACTTTTTCTCCAAAATCACCTTCTTTGACCTTTCCACAGGTCCAGGAGAACTATATGTTGATGGAAATCTATGTGCTGGATGGACTGTCTGCCTGGAGGGAAGGGAACACAAAATTAAACAATGAGAACAAGGCCTGGCTCGCGCACAGAGCCATCGGGCCTGTGTTCACAGGTGCAGGGGGACAGCCACCGTCCACTAAACACTTTAGAAAATACATTAGAGGACCCAAACAACTTCCTAACAATTCTCCAAACACATTTATAAGACAGATATTGTAGTAGCTTGGGGGATTTGAAGCTATTCAAAATTCTTTTTTTTTTTTTTTTTTTTACAAATGTAGAAAGTGTCATCAAGCAGGTGAAATAATTTGCTCATTTCCTGAGTTCATCAAAGGCAGACATGAGATTCCTTGAGGATCTTTCTAATTTTTTTTTAATTTTGCCCTATCTCTTCTAAATTGCTTCTCCTACAAAGTCTGGCTCTTTTAGGCTTGTGGTTTCAGCCTGGCTGGTGGCATCAAGAATTCGCCGACCGCGGCACTACCCACGCAGTTCGCTACATTGGTGTGGAGACCTTGAGACCCTGAGAGTACCGGAGACCACGGCTCAGCGGCTTACAGGTGAAAGAGAGAGACCCAGTGGGTGAGGTCACTGATATTTTATTTCTTCAACAAAAAGAAAGATGGGATCCCTCTGCATCTCAATCCTCATTGTGGTTTTCCCCAGTCTTTGTGGGTCCCTGCTGCCCTCCAGGAGGGGGCTGCTTCCTGGCCCAGGAGAGCTGCCCACTGGGGAAGGTGGACACTACCCACATCCTCAGTCTCTGCCAGCCATGGAAGCTCAGCACAGGGACTCGGGTGCTACTGCAGCTTCAGTTCCTGTAGGAGGGATGGGCCTACTGGCTTCTGTGGGTACAAGGGTAACCTGGGTGTCACTGGGACCTGTGCTGCCCTTTTGTTGTGTTCTGGCTGTGAGGTGGCCTTGCGGCTAGGACACAGGTGCGTGCTGACTTTATGCTGTGTTGGGCCTTCTGTTCCCTGCCTTGCTGGACTCCTGGGGCCAGGCCGTCGCAGCCAGACCTCCAAGTGTCTGAGCTGGAGGCCCCAGGAGAGCACCACTCTGGTGTTTAACGAGCTGTTATCAGAGGAGCGGGGAATGTTCAATCAAGCAGAGCGGAGGCCTGGTGGATGCAGAGGACGGAACCCTGCTGGCCCAGCACCCTCCTGCAGCAGGGCCTCTGTTCTGCAGGTTTGTCACCTGGACCCAGCCACACCTCTTCATTTCACTCAGGAGGAAGCCGAACCGGAGGAGCACACTGACCCTGCTCAGGCCTACACCTGCCTGGGCCTCTCCATGTCCACCCCTGAGTTCTTCCCTCCATCCTTCCTCATCCAGAAGAGGTCTCTCAGAAGGTGGCCAGCTCCTGAGGCCGCTGTGGCCACCAGGCACATCCTTCAGGTCACCTTTTCTTCTAATCCCGCTTGCCTCCCACCGAGCTGTGTTTTACTGTGTGTGAATTTACATTTAGATGGAGAACATGGTCCATTTGCTAAGGTACATTTCGGTAAGTGACAAATTCCAGAATGGCAGTGCATTAGTTACAACCAATTAGGAGGAAATTATCACTGTAAAGTGCCCGTATCTCCTGCTCTGGGACAGAAGCCAACACATAACACTTAAGAGCTTACCTCATCGGGTTCAGTAGGTGGTGAAGAGGTTTAAATCCAATTCCACAAAATATTTCATGTAAAGCCTGAGACTTTAGGACTATAAATTCCAGTTAGTGGACAGGAAAGCAGTTGCTCCAAGTGTCCAGGCGTCCTTCCACACCTCTGCCACCTTCCAGCGGCACCAGAGAGGAGAAGCTCTGGAGTTATGGAAACATCCTGACCTTTAAGATGTGTGATCTTGAGGTCAGCTTTAGATTGAATAGATAAAATGTTAGATTTTACTAGGTCTTTAGTAGATCCTGAGAGTTGAACAGTCTGGAGAGTTTGCCCAGCACATCTTAATGATCTATTGCTATGTCATGGTAGTACTACATTGGCAGGTCCTAAATATTAGGGGTGCTGTTCGATATTTATTAAAGCCAATGAGTGTCATTGCAGCTAATCAGTTGAATATTTACTGCCAAATATTTTATCATGTATTCAGTAGGTTTCAAATGCAAACTGCAGCTCTTATTATCAAAATAGCTCACAAGATGGGAGAAGAGAAAAATCAACTTGTATCTTAGCACCAAAATAATTTCAGATGGATTACAAAATAGAAATAGAAGTAAAATTGCAAGCCAGAAGAAAAACAGGACTAAAATAAATTATCTGCTGGGTGTGTGGCTCTGTGGTAGAGCACTTGCCTAGCACACATGGGGCCTTGGGTTCTATGCCCAGCATTGCCAGGAAAAAGTTATCTTAGAGTCGGGAAAACTTCCTCAGCAAAGCATGCAAGTCAGAAGTGATTAAGAACCAGTAAGACATCTGAAGATATAAAAAGGCAACACTTCTTCAGGAAAAGAAAACTGAAAGAATATGTGCCGTACATAGGAGACAGGACTGACACATAAACACACAAAGAAATCTGACAGATCAGTATTCCAAAAACCAAAGCCCCAGTAGGATAATCAGCAGAATATGTGAAGACACCATGAAAATTAAACAGGAAAGAATTACACATTGTTGCTGTGGCTAAACTGGTAACCGTTGGGGATCCCAAAGTGATCCATTTTGAAGAAATTAGAAATGAACAAAATAAATGTATGCTTTGACTCCACAGTTACTTCTTCGGGCCTTTATTCTCCAGATCACTCACAAGGTTGCAGAAGTGCAGTTGTGCACACACAACAGACACACTCAAACACACACTGATGATTCTCAGCAGCAAAGAATCTATTAAATACATCATGATTTATCTAAAGTGAAACACAACATATTGTGAAAATGAACAAAGGTATCTTGTCTCATGAAAAATGTCCAAGATACATTTTCCTAACCCATACTTTAAGTGAAAATAGAAAAATAGAGAAATATGCACTGAAAGCTGCATGTGCTTACCAATCACATAAGAAAAGAGCATGCATCCTCCTTTTGCTCATGGACACATTCTGCACATAGGGCAACTAGGAACAGCCAGTACCGGCCCTGGGAAGGTCTGAGGTCCTGGGAGGAGACTCTTTTTTGCTTACATAACTTTTAAGCTCTCTTAAGTTTGAGTCTACATATGTGCTATTTCACAGAAAGACAAACATTTTGAGAAGAATAAATAGAAATGAGACCTAGGCTGTCAAAGGTTAACCTGGGAGCTACAATGTTCTGAAAATCTACAGGGAAGACAGGCAGAGTGGGCCCAGGTGGCCGGAGAAGATTGTGTTCTCACATGAGGAGTTGAAAGGAGGATGGTGGGGAGGAGGAGGAGGAAGGCCCGGCACCGGGTATGGAAGGGCAGGTCCAGCAGGATGGGAATGAGGACCTTCTGTGCTGACCACACCCACCTCCTGGGCAGGACTAGAGCTGGGACGTGGGCAGCGGGGAGTCAGGGAGGGCAGTAATGAGCGGGGCTCCTGAGGGAGTCTGTGCAGAAGCTGGATGTTTTCATTGTCGCAGTAGCTGAGAAGCCAATGGATTGGTGTGGTGGTCCAGCCCCAGTTCAGAGATGGCGTCCAGCTCAAACAGAGCAGAGGTGGGGGGAAGGGAGAAGACAAAGGGGGCCCCGGGCCATGTCAGAGGAGGGACAGCAGGTGGTGCCTGGAATTCCCAGAGGAAAGGGGAGCTCCCAGACTCCAGGGAGCAGGGTCAGGGCTCCCAGAACCAAGGACAGAGGAGACAGGGCGAAGGAAGGTTGGGGGCAAAGCTGGGCTGAGAGTGGCAGCTGGACACAGGAGACGTGGCAGTAAGGGAGCTGTTAGAGGTGGTGTTGTCTACACCCCCCTGAGAACCCCGACAGCCTCCCCAGAGGCCACCCAGAGGAGGGGCAGCTGCGGCCAGGGGTGTATGCAGCAGGAGCCACAGCAGGATCCAGGGTGTGCCCAGGCTCCTGGAGACCAACCTCCTGTGGCCTACTGTGGCAAGACCCCAGCCTCCAGGGAGAGCCGCGGGCACCAGGCTGACAGGCCCAGAGCCCTGCTGTGGCTCCTCCTTCACTGGGCGGCTTCTGAGAGAACCCACAGCCAACGGTGCCCTCGGGGTCCTCAGAGACACACGTGACCAGCAAACAGGAGGGCAGATGAGCTCCTGGGGCACAGGACCTCCCACAAATGGGCTCCTGCAGACCCCTGAGAGCTGAAGAACCTCTGGGGTGATCCCTAAGGTGCAGAGCCTCTGAACATTCACCCCATTTCCCATAACTAACAGAACCAGTTCCACAGTCAGCGGTGTCTGGGCTTGAGCAGGTGACCTAACCTCCCGTCTGGGTTTTCTGACCAGTGGAACAGGGAGAACAGCATCACTGTCCGGCATCAGCTTTCGCTACTGCGACAGAAAGATCTGAGCAGAGCCTCTCAGGGAGGAGAGGTGGCTTTGGGCTCATGGCTCCCGTCCACGGTCTCTGGGCTCCACTGCCTCTGGCTCTGAGGTGAAGCAGCCCGTGTCGGGCAGAAAGGCGTGGTAGAGCCCCGGTGCCGCCTCCTGGCAGCCAGGAAGCAGAGGGAGGAAAGGGAAGGGGCAAGATATAGCCCCAAGGCACCCCCAGGGACCCGCTCCCTCAGCCAGGTCCCAGGTGCTGAGACTCCATCCCACTGATGTGAAGGTGGAAGCCAGCAGGTGCTGTTACCTCCAACCAACCCGGTACAGTCAGCCCCCGCACCGCACCCCGGTCGTGTCCTGTGCCCGCGAGCGAGTGACCATCCTCTGCCCACGACCGCGTGACCATCCCGTCCTTACATAGGAGCTTGGTAACCATTCTCCTACTCTTAAGCATTCTCCTCACCTTTATTTTAAAAATTTCCCCTATAAATAATGCTGGGATAAATTTTTTTGGTTTAATAACCTTTTATTGTAGTTCTAATTATGTCTTTAGGGATTTTTCATAAATATGATTTTTATGTCCTGAGGTAAACATGTTTTAAAGATTCTTGTTACATTTTCTCAGGAAGCTTTCCATAAGGCTGGTACCTAGTCCCACCTGAGCAGGGGTTGCTCTCTCTTGGACTGTTCAGCAAGCAAACTTTGCTTCCTTTAAAAATGCATTAATTTTGATAGATACAAAATGTACCCTTTTATTTTTAGAACCAGGCCACTTAAATTCCAGCACTTTATCATATCAAGTATCTTTTAACTTTCCATTTCCAAGGAAGAGAGGAAGCAAGGAAGGAAAGAGAAAGAGAGAAAATATCTCTCCCACTCAACTAGTTCTCAGACTTGTTGTGACAATAAAATGAGATAATATATTTTAAATGTTAAAGAGTGCTGCATAAATGTCAAGTGGGAAAAAATGGATTTCATCGCACGACTTCCCGTGAGCACTTATGAATCCTATTAATTAAAAAGGCTTGTATGACTTTGTGACATTTAACTGCACTATAGATAATTCATATATATGGACCTGGAGAATCAGAGATCTTCTGGGAAATACTATAAAATGGTTGGATCTGCCAGGAAGACTTTAGTCTGTCAAAAACGACTACTTTAAAGTCAAAAGTACATTTGACCGGGTCCTGGAGAAAATAGAATGCAGACTCACGTGATGGACAGTGTGAGCTCTGTTCTGGGACTCCGATGAGAACGCATGTGAACAACGAGGAGCTCTACAAATACAACATTGTCACGTCTGCGTCTCCTACCTTCACGCCTGCATCTGTCCTTCCATGTCACCACAGAGCAGTCTGCAGTACTGGCTCTGCCATGCCCTGGGCACCGCAGCACAGTGACTCCAGCCTCGGCTCGTCCAGAACCTCCATTTACCAGCTGCGAGACCACAGGCTGGCCGGGCAGCCTCAGAGACAGGGGACGATGGGAGCTGAGTCCAGGAACAAGCATAGTGACTTTGTGGAACTTGAGGTGCCTGGAGCTGATGTGGGTGTAGGCTAGAGTCCTTAACCTCCCCCCTGGGACAGTGCTTGGTCTTTAACAACAAATGGAAAGCAGCCATTCTGAAGGTTGTAATTTGTAAGTGAGGGTCACTTTGTTGGCCGGTGGTGTAGACTTGAGCCAACACCGCCTAGCTGGCCAAAGTGCAGTTCTTAACTCTTTTAATGCCCACTGATAAAACTGGACACTAACACACCATTCTTTTTGACTTTGGAAATATATATTTACCATCACCCCACTTAACTCCTGGGTAAATCTGCTCTGCATTGATACCGTCCTTCAAATCACCTTGAGGATCCTCTGCTCTCGTCGGATCTTCCTCGGCTGGGGGCTCCATTTGCCAACTCTCAAGATACCGCAGCAGTGAAGAGCCATGGTGTCCTTCCCTTGGAGGCCAGAAACACTTGCCAGTGTAGGTGTGCTCGCTGAGACCGGAGCAAGAGGGAGGGAGCAGGCCCTGGAGACTTTTCTGGTGGGGATTGAAGTAGCTCCTGTTCATCACAGTGTCTAATTCAGCACTCACCACAGACCTGTGGGGGAGTGAAGACCCTTCTAACTTAGAGATGAGAAAACAAAAGTCCCTCGAAGTTACACAGAGCGAGAGAGCCCAAATCCCCATCTCAGCTCAGGCCAACCACATGCAGCAGGGTGTTCATTGTTGGACAGGTTCTTCCTGAGCGCCATCCTCTGCCAGGCACTATTCTGGAAAATGAACTATAACAGTGAGCAGAACAAAGTCTCTGACCTCAGGGAGTGCCCACTTTAGTGCAGAAATAAGGTGAACACACAGGACAGAGATGGGGAGACCTGGACGGGAGCCGTGTGCTGTGGGTGTGGAGATAGCGGCTGTCCTGGTGATAGGCTGAGTTCAGATACAAGAGGGACAGACTGAGCTAAAGAGACAGAAGAGAGGCATTATTTTAGACTGAGTCATGGGCTGCTCTTAAGACCAGTGCTAACTGGAGACCTGATGAAGCCCTTCCTGTGAGGACAAGTTGGGGAATAGATCTAAGTCGGGTCAAGTTCGCATTGGATGCTGTCTATGGAACAGACTGTAGGGGGCAGGCGAGCACCAGGCAGCAGATACCAGGGGAGAAACTACTGCAGTTAGCTCCCATGGCAGGTCAAGGGCACCACGGGGACTGAGAGAGAAAGAGAAGTGGCCGCTTCCTTGGATGTCCCTGCGGAATTTAAAGGGACTCCTTACAAAAGACTGATTGACTTAAAGCTTTGGGGCAGCGGATGCACTTTGGAATACACAGCACACAAATGCCAAACTTTCCCCAGTTGCTGGAGCCCTCACAAAGTGGCACAGAAATCACATGCCCTGTGTTGTAGTCCATTAGACATCATTGGGGATTTAGGACTAGGAGTGAATTTCATTTGTTACGCAGCTGAAGTCACAGCCCTCCAGAAGGAAGGGTCCTCGGGTCCTCTGGGCATGTGCTCTTACTTTGCAAGTACAAGAACCAGAGGACACAAACCAAGAGCCTCCCAAGGCCTCATCAGGCCTTGCTGGGAAAGATGCTTACATCTACCTGAGACCCGGAGGGAGTCTCTTCATTCATCACGTCATCCTTATGTACTACAAGAGGAAATGTTTTGGTTTTTTTTTTTTTTTTTTATTGATTGTTCAAAACATTACAGAGCTCAAGACATATCATCTTTCATACATTCGACTCAATTGGGTTTTGAACTCCCCAAATACATAATACAGACTCACTTCTGTTACATACTCACATTTTTACGTAATGGCATATTAGTGACTGTTGTATTCTGCTACCTTTCCTATCCCCTACTATCCCCCCTCCCGGAAATGTTGTTTTTAATTAAAAGATCGACCACCATCACAGTTCTGCTCACATTTCACTTTACAAATGTGTCTCCAAGTTCCCTAACCTGAACTCTAACCTCAACCCCAACACTTGCTTCTGATGAGAACTCTCTTCAAGAAAGGAGTCCAGAGGTAGTTGTCTGGCCTTTTGGAGGCATAGGAAAAACTGCATATTTTTTTTTTACTACAGAAATGTTAAAAAAATACTAATGAACTCAAGTAAGTTTGTGTTTGTTGATACTGTTTTTCACTTCAACCTCCATAGAGAAATGCAGGTGCTTCTCATCTCTAAGTTAGAAGGGTCTTCACACCCCCACAGGTCTCGGGTGAGTGCTGAATTAGACATTGTGATGAACGGGAGCTACTTGACTCCCCACCAATTAGAACTCAGAAAATCCTCCCTATCTTGAAGATGAGTGCAGAATGCATTAACTTTGCAATAGCTAACAGCAGGCTCAGCCAACAGGGAATTCAACAGCTCCCTTGAATTCCTTCTTATTTTAGAGACATGGGGCACACACTCAGTTATGGCAAAATAAGCACAACCATTCATATTATGCATGTTAATAAAAATGTTGGAAATTCCACAGGAAAGTTTACAATGTGCTTTCTAAGGCAGGGGATTTTGATGAAGGCCCAGTAATTACAAGAATTTGGACCTTGCAGAATCCATTAGCCATATCCACCATGAGCAGTACCACTTGCAGCTAGGGTAACATAATGAGGGGACCTGGGATGGTGACATTTTAAGAGCAAGCAAACAGGACATATTAAAATCCCAGAAGGCTGTTTAATGCCAGATCTCAACCCGTAAACTTCATGAGGAAGAAAATATGCACACGTGCATATGTATATAAATATATATGTAAACACATGTGCATCTGATAGATAATATTTGCTGCATCAGATACGCAGATATAACATACAGCATTATAAAGAGCACTGGAAAAAAAACCGCAGAATTTATTTATCTTCTTACATGCATCTGCTCCTGACAAATTATATGACCCTTAGCAGGGCAGGTCCCTCTCTGGGCCTCATTTTCCACAACTATTAAAGAAAGAGATTGAGCTCTATGATCACTAAGGTCTTTCTTTGACTATTTTTCTGACCCCAAGGCTGTACTTAGAATTCTTGAAGCAAGAAATTAGCTACTTTTAAAGATTTGCTACTTTGACCTAAAAATGTTCCCTGTTTTGTCCTTTGTTTTCCCATTAGAGCAGACATTTAAATAAAAATGAAAGGAACCACTGTTGTTTTTCCAGCAGTTTGTGTGTAATGAGGGAAGTGATTATCCCTGCAAAATAGCCAAGAGTAAAGGTAGCCCTCTGCCTCCCTCTAGTGGCCATGACATGAGGTCCTTCTGGATGGAATTGGTTTATGGGCTCATCAAGCCAAAAGAGGAAAAGCCTGGCATTGCTAAATTAAAGCCAGCAATTGAATCAAATGGCATTTGCTACAGGTTTTCCAAAGAAATGTCCTAAGCATTTAACTTGCTTAAAGAAATAGAAGATCAACAATGAAAAGCTGCAAGAGATGTGGACCAGCACGTGATCTCTTCATGAAATATGCAGGCCCCAATAAGATGCTCAGTATTGATTTTCTACCTACAAGCATCTTAAAATCAGCTCACTTGTGTGAATCCCTGGGCCAAAGCATCTGACTGATTAGGACAAGTTACACAGGGCAAAGCAACAGTGCTCCATTAATTGCCTAAAGGGAAAATGAAGTTGGTGGGACCGTGATCTCCAATTTCCTCTCTCCAGGTGTTGGTGTGGAACAGAGAGAAGCCTTCATCTGTCCCCCAGGCACCCAAGCCAGCCTCCCTGAGTCAGCCTGGAGCCCAGCCACACCCACACTAACCAGGCTGTGTGCAGTGATAAAGCGCGGGCCTCCTGGCAGCTGCTTCTGGGACCACCCACAGTTCCCTGCCCTTTGAATACACCCTTAAAGTTTGCCAGCCCAGGGAGGAGAGGATGATGGTGATAGACCTGACAGGGGCTGTGTGAGGTGACAGAGCACAAGGAGACAGCGAACCACCCCAACCAGCAAGGGCTGGGTGGAAGAGGGAGGTCAAGAGGTCCCAACACCATGGAGACCTGAGCTGAGACCCAGTTCGTCAAGAAGGGCTAGGAGACCAGATCTCAATGACCTAAGCCATCAGGGCAGTCCCCATCCAGGAGGAAAGAGAGTAGTGTGACCAGGACCCCGTCTTCCCCACGTCCAAGTTGTCCAGTGACACTCTCAGCCTCAGGCATTCGGGTGCCATCCTGGGGGCCAAACTCAGGTAAAGAACCATCCTCAAAGGTTGGAGGAGAGAGCCCAGCACTTTCACAGGCCAGGGACAGAGCCTGTCCTCACTGGCCAGACCACTGAACATCAGAAACCACTGGGGATCTGGTGGAGTGCACGAATAGTCCTGCAGTAGTGAGAAGTCACTGATTCTAGATTGAATGGCTCCATCTAATGATTCTTAACTGCAATACAAAAAAAAAAAAATCAATCACTTCCCAAAACTAAACCACAATGTAAAACAAAGCTTCAGAGTTTTAATAGAAAATCAGAACATCCATTGCCTAACAAGATAGAATTCAAAATGTATATATATCCAATCAAATATACCAGATGGGGGGGAGGGACAATAACAACAGGAAAAAATGACTAAGAGTAGGAAGAAAAATCAATGAAAATAACTCAAAACTGACAACAATACTAGAATTTGCAAACATAAATGTGAAAACTGTTATCAATACTATAGTCCACAAATTTAAGAAATATAAACAAAGAAGTAGGTGATATATACATTATATTCAATTCTAGGTTGAAGGATTTTTGGTTTAGTAATTTTTAAAATGCTGCTTCAATGTTTCCTCCCTTTCATCGTATCTCAAAATTTGACTTCTCGGTATCTGAGAGAAACGTACTCTAAAGTGATTAACCTCAGGTGAGAAGCTGCCAAAGAACATGGAGACACGGCAATGAAATCTATCAAAAAGAAACACAGTGCAAAAGAATATAGTCTTCTAATAAAAACCATATCAGTGAGCTGTGGGAGATTTTTAAGCAATGTATCAGATATATAACTGGCATTCCCAAGGAGGGAATAAATGAAAGTTTGAACCTCCCCCCAAAAATCTGAAAAAATGAAAGAAAAAATTTTCAAAACAATAAAGGAAGCTATAAGTCTACAGAACAGAAAGAACAAACCACAAATACATAAATAAATTAAGCCAAGGAGCATCTTAATCAAATTATTCAAACCAGTAATAAAGAGAAAGACCAGATACATAAAACAGGTTATGTACTGAGGAACAAAGGCAAGGACGACAGCAGATTTCCCATCAGACCATGAAAGTAAGGCGACATTGAACCACACCTTTATGTAGGCACTCAGAAAACTCCCATGCTTCTACATTATATCCAAATGAACCCAACTATTACATAGCAACTGACATGAACTATTAAAAACAATAACCACCACAACTACCACAAAAAGTCATGGAACCTATAATTTTAAGCCAAGTGAAAATACCTTTTAAAACCTAAGGGAAAACACAGGCTTTTCATAAATAAAGGAACTGAATGAATTCATCACCAGCAAATGTTAAAGGGAGACTCTCAGAGGATAAATTGCTAGATGAAAACATAGACGTGCACAGTGTCCAAAGTGGCTTTATTCGCAACAATTAAAATGTGGAACCAACCCAAATATCCAGTAACAGGTTAATGGTGATGAGTCCTAGAAATGGAACATTACACAGAAAAAAAAAAAAAAACGAATTATCAATTCACAAACAACATGGATGGATCTCAAAATGCCTGTGCTGATAATTGGTGGAAGTCAGGTTTAAAAAAAAAGAGCAAAGAGCACATATTAGACATTTCCATTTACATAAATCCCCAGAAACACAAATGAATTTACTATGAAATGGACCCCACTTTGCCCTGAGGTTGCAAAGATCAGGGAGGCTTAGGGTGGTGCAGAGCCCACGGGCTTTCCTGGGGAGATGGGGCATCCTGCCTTGACTCCACCAAGGCTGTTGTGAGACTGTACCTGTGTCAAAATAGATCAAATCATACATTTTAAAGGTCTGAAGTTCTTTGAATTCTTTTATACAGCAACAAACCTGCCATTTCAGTTTCTCCATATTATTGTATAAAATATGGAAAATTTTTAAATAAAGAAGAAGCAATAAAATCACTGGTTACAACTGAGAAGGCACTTTTAATACTTAGGTGCTGAGCATTCTATCAAAAGAATTTAGCCTGACATATTTAACCAGTATATATTAAAATAAAATATATAAAATAGATTGTACCTAGGCATAAACCTATTCTAATTATTTGAAGATGTAATACATGTGGAATAAAACATCTCATATGTACTACCGATTCTTTTCTTGAAGTACATTCCAAAATGATCCCAGGGTCTAAACATTTTTAAGATGCTTCACAGTTTCTCCTAGAAGGTGGAGGGAAAGTACTGTATCTGAGTGGACCTTCAGTGTGGAATACCAGGCCTTCCAGAGCCAGCCCAGCCTGCTTTTCCACAAGTAAAGGATGAGACTAATTGAGTTTCCCATTCACTAACAAAAACAACTGCTGCACTTAGGAAGAAGTTGTTTTAAAGAAAAGACACTGGATGAGTCACTGAAGGCTGCCAGAACAAACACCCCAGGCTGAGCCGCTTCCACAGACATGGAAGGCCCAGGACCAAGGTGCCAACTAGGTACTGCCGCAGTCTGGCTGGGCACAAATCACGAGCCACTGAATCAGGAACAAACTTTATTTCTGAACTCCACCAGCACATTCCACACACGCTCCCCAGAATTCTGCCAAAGGCCACAGGGCTCCTCCAGGAACCAGCAACCGGAAATATCCCTCCTCCAGCACTTCCCCAACCAATGGGAACTCTCCGGGAATCCCTGCTAGAGCTCAACGGGAACTCCGCGAGAACTCGCTGGCGTCACCTCTCAACCACTACTTCTGGCAAAAATGCCATGCGTCATCCCGACTCGGCTGTGGCCCTCAACAAGGTACCATTTCTCATGGGGCTTCATCTCTTAGTTCTGAGATGACAGTGACCATCTCACCATGTGCCCGCCCACAGGACCTCTTGTTCATGCAGAGGGGAGAGGGAGGGAGGGAAAGAGTGTGCTGTGCGTGGGTACACGCCAGGGCTGTCCTTACCCAGGCCCTAAGATGATGGGAACAGAGCCTCACTTATGACCCGCTGTAACCCAGCTTCCTGCTGAAGACCTAGTCTCTAGCTACAGTTGCTAAGAGGGCTTCTGCACATGAGTTTTGGGAGGATACACATTCTCAGTCCATAGCAGATATCTATTTCAGCAACTCAAAAGTGGGGCTCAAAATCTAATGTGTTTTGGTGAATCAGATGGTCATGCTCATAATATTTCAGAGCATCCACTTTAGTAGAGAACATTATATGTGGGTAACTGCCTTGATTTTCTCTTTTTTTTCTAAAAATGGCTTGACCTCGCCATCATTTCTGTAGGTCATTTTTGCTGGACGTAGGACTCTAGTTTTGGATATCTTTATCTCTCAGAACTTGGGAGATCTTCTCCACTGTCTCCTCCATAGTTTCTAGGGTTCTTTGTCACCATATGCATATTCATAGCCAGTGGTTTTTCTCCAGCTGCTTCCAAGGTTTTCTCTTGATATTTTGTTTCAGTATTTTAACTATTGGGTCCCCTTCAGGAATGGCTCAGGGACGGGTTACATTCTGCAACAATGACCACTAGCTGGTTTCCTCACGGTATGAACATCACAGAGTGCACTCACAACTAAAGTGGTCCCATGTCACCAGGCCGCCCACCCTTAGAGGACCACTATTATTAACCAAGACATTGTTATGTGGCATGTGACAGCAGCTTCCTAGTTCTATCCTGAAAAAGTGCCCCAAACTGAGTAAGTTAAAACAACAAAAATTTACCCTCTAATAGTTCTGAAAACTGGAAGTTCAAAATCCAGGTGTGAGTAGGGATGTGCTTCCTCGGAGACTAGGGTAGGGCCCTTCCTTGCCTCTCCACTTTATAGGAGGTTGTCATCTGATAGTGCTAACTTTCAGCCATGTTCTTACCACCTGTGCCCCTTCCTCGGGATGTCCTTGCTGTGCCTCTGGCTCATCCTTATTACAAGGACACTAGTCATGATAGCTTAGGGCCCACTTTAATCTAGTACGACTTACTTTAACTTGAATACATAACAAAACCTTATTTCCAAATAAGGTAACACAGTAAATGAGCACATTAGATTTTCTGTACAATAAGAGACAGCTCTGGATCATGGGGCTCTAAACAAGTCAGGAGTGTGTCTGTCTCCCATGAAGCGTCAGGGGGAGCCGTAGCTGTCCTGACTGGTGAACTTGTTCTGCTACCTCAACACACGGCTCCCTCTCTGGACTCCAGCACCCCCAACACATGCACTCACATCCACACACCACAGCCAGACACGTGACCTAGGTGTTGTGTGGAGTCCTGGTATCAGTCTTGTAAACTTGTGCAGCTAGCTCTAAGGCACAGAGTTGGGGACTATTGACCCAAAATGTTCGCATTCCTTGTACATGTGAGAAACAAAAAGAGGCCTGGGATGTGGCTCTTGATTTCAAAAGAGTTTTAGGCAGTCCTTGCCTTATTGTTCGAGCCACACAATTAGCACTCCGTAGCATGTCCTAATTCTCTAGGTCGCTCTGTCCAGGACACAGAACTGACTGCTAACTCTGTGCCAGACACAGTACTGGGCACAATGGCCTTTACACAGCCAAGGGTCATGTTCCTTCTCTCCTGGCTCTCCATTCACAGACCCAGGGGAAGGAAAATCCACAAGACCCATGAAGTAAGCTCACAGGAGCCAATCGAACCATAGTCGTGTATGATTGATATCATTGAACAAGAGCACTGGATATCTCATGGCTTTTTAAAAACAGTCCCTTGTGTTAGTAGGCTTGTCCCAGGTTCTTGTTGCAAAAGATGAAAGGATGTAGATGCACCTGTGTGGGTCAGAAACCCACCGAAAGAATGGCTGGTAGCAGGCAGGAGCAGGCTCGAGCCACATAGAAGCCCAAGGTGGGCCAGGCTGGGTGGCAGCAGAGACATGCAGCTTCACCTCTCTGCAGTGTCCTCCTCAACTCCTGGTCTCTACAGGGCTCATTACCGCCCCTGAATAGAGCCAGCAGGATAAGTTCAATAAAAGGGCCCCATCCTGCCAAATCTCTGTCCTTCTGCTCTAGTCAAGAACCTAGCCAGCTGACCTCATCGAGCTGAAAGGAAGGTGCTCTGTCCTCTCAACCACCACATGCCTCCTAATTCTGCTACTATGGAGGGAAGGGAGAATGGATGTTGGGGACAACAAATGTCCTATCAGGAGAATGGGAGCAGTGCCCCACTCGCAGGGAGCAGAGCCAGGCAAACAATTATTTGTCATCAGTTTGGGGACAGGAGGTGCTGTCTTATCTAAAAGAAATCATCCAAGAACGCATAATAGAAAATTCTTTTACTATTTATAATGAAGAAATAGTGTTTAAAATAATATGATCATTTACCTCTCATCTGGAAGCCCCTTGACCACAAATTCCATGTCACTACCAACACACACCATCCAATTTCCTTGCTCTCAAGAGCTATGCAGCATTTGGAGGGAAACCGTGGGTACCTTTTTGGATAAATGCACCCATGACCACAGCACAGCTGAGAAAACCATAGCAGTTTTATTCATTTGCAAGAGATATAAACAAATCATTAGGTAATCGTTTTTCTGGGTTGCCAGCAAAAACTTCTGAAATGTTTAAAGTAAATAAGATCAAAATTAGTTGGATATCACACTGCAAAGAGCACTAATTCTATTCATCAGCTTTAAGAATATTTTCAACTGAAACCAATTGTATAATCTATTTGAATAAATACATTGTGTATAGATTATCTACAGTTCATTTGAAAAATAGCATGGTGTTGCTACTAAACTGGATTATAATTAAAGATGCCATATGATAAAACTGGTAAGGCCTTACATTTAATTATTTGGGGGTAAAGTTTTCTTAAGAAATTGTAGACAGGATGAAATAATTTGCAAATTCATCTACCTTAGAACTGGAAGGAATTTTAGGTCCTCACCTGGTTCAAGCATCTCTTTATGACCAAGAATGTCTGTCCCTCTTCAGATCAAGTAACACAGACTGTTGATGTTCCGTGACTCAGCCAAGGCCACAGAGCTATTAAGTCCCCCTTTCCTCAGCTACTGTCTTGTAGCCAAGCAGATCTCAAAGCTGATTCCATGTGCAATCACAAGACATTCAAGTGCAAGATAATTTACTAAGAAAACCCATTCCAGGATGCACTGTGCTCACTGAGAAAGATAAATTAAATTTGTGTAATGAAAATACACAACAAACATTGCATTTAGCTTCTTGACTTCAATTTTAATTAGTGACTCATAGCTCCTACACTGAGGAAACACATAATGTAAACATCAATATAAATAAATTGCTGGATTGGCTAAGTGAAAGGCAACCAGCTCCTTGCAGACTGCTCATTACATTCAGAGCCATATTTCAAAGGAAGGGAAGGGGATGGAAACAAGGAACGCACAGAAGGTTGGAGTGTCTGCAGCGAGAGCAGCTTGGCTGATCATCTTCCTGTTCAACTCTGAGCGCGAGGAACCCAGGGTTCTATCCAAGGGGCTCGGAGCCTCAGGCACAAGGTTGCTGCCTGCTCTGCGAATGTCCCCCAGCACAAACAGCTCTGTAGAGGTGGCCGTGAACAGGTGTGTTGTGTGGAAATGCATGGCTGACGCAGATGTGGTGCCTCCAGGTCTGGAAGTCCTGACGGGCGATGTTGTAGGGATGCAGGTGTTCATCGGAAGGGGCTGCTGGGCTGTCTGCTGCTGCGGAGAGCTTCCTGGTGGCTTCTGTACACCTGATACGTTCTGGATGAGATCCTTCTTGGAGAAGTCTGACAGTGACGGAGCTGAAAACATGTTCTGAGGAGATTGTCCACATACTGGGCAGAAGGAAATCGCCAGTCCCTGTGGAGCCCCACCAGGCACAAGCTTGCCAGGGCCTTCAGGCAAATAAATGGCTGGAGTCAAATAAAATGCCCAGTCTCCCGTTTTCTGTCACACAATACACCTGGGCAACGTGGATCTACCAAGCCGACACCCACTCTGCTGAGACGGGGCACCTGGCCAGAGACCTACAAGTCCTGAAAAGTGTTTCGGATCAGGCCCAAAACGGTCTGCAGGACCTTCTCTCTCGAGGGGCTGGCGTCAACCTCGAGGCAGCCGGGATTCTCCATCCGTCGGTAGGACAGCTCCACCCTGGGGACAGGCAGAAGGAAGCGTCAGCCTGGTTCCTGGCACAGCTCTCCCTGCAGAGAGACTCTGCTACCGTGATGATAACCACATGAGGCCAAGTGCCTCCTCGTTCACCTCCCAGCTCCCCCGAGCCGCTCGCTTTGCCCACAGATGACGGTAAATGCATTTTGCTTAATAAATGACAACTTAGCAATAATAATTTAACAGCTAGCATTTATTGACTACTTATCATCTGCCAAGCATTAGCATTCTGCCCAGTTCTTCTCATTTAATACGCAAAGTAACCTAAGGGGAGGAACCATCGTTATCACTGTTCTGCAGAAAAAGAAACCAAAGCTCAAACAGATAAAGAGGCCAATGGCCAATTTCTCCCAGTCTGTTCCCTGGAAGATCTTCACAGGGGCCAGAGTCCTCTGCGCAGTCGCTGCCTGAACTTAACTCTTCCAGCACTTGAGTGGAGGGTACAGCTCCTGCCAGGGTCCCCTGTCATCTCTCCTTTCCGGTCAGCTGCAGTGAGGTGCCCGTGTGGCCAGTGTCTGTTTATCACAGGCTCTGTGGCACAGTGGTTAAGATGGGGCCTGGAGCTGGAGCATCTGCTGTGCCACCTACCAGCTACATCAGCCTGTCCCATGCCCTGTCCTGGCCGGGTCATTTGTGTCTAAGTGCTGAAATAATACCTCTGTCAGGAGTTTGTAAAGAGGCTTACTGGAATTTGTATAAATGCAAATTGCTGGGCATGATATCTTCACATGCAGCACAGTTATTTTTATTCTTTACAGGGTGACACTACTGGGTGATGACAATGATATCACTGTTTATCTGTTTAAGCTACTTTGGTTTTCGCCTCCAGAACCAGGGCTGGAGACGGAGCCACACTTGGCCGTGACGCCGCAGGCCTGTCTGGACTCTTGGCCGTGGTGCTCATAACCCTCTGATCAAAACAAACACTGTCTTTGAAGGCACAAAGATCTTGACTCTAATCGCAGTTTTACTACTTAATAGTACGGAAATGTGGACAAATCATTTAATCCTTTGAGCCTTGGTTTTGTAAACTGTTAACATAAGGCAGATGTGGCCTCTCGAGGGAGGCTGTGGGAGAACTGCACCCAGATGTAGGTAAACCGCCTGACGCAGGATAGGCACTCTGCGCTATGCCCATCCTATCCAGACTGGGGAACCGAGGCACAGACACCTCACTGTCTTACCCAGGCTCGTGCTGTTCCTGGCACAGCCAGGACAAGCGGCATGGTCTAATCTCCAGTCAATGGACTTTTAGCTGTAGCCCCACGGTACGGGGCCTGCCCACGGGCCCTGACACAGCTCAGGGCACTGCCTCTACTTTGGAAACACGGAAACACGGGACATGGTCACTTCCTCCATGTGCCTAAAGCCAGTGCCAATTCTGGCTCAGTCCCTGCCGGGATGCCCACCACTTGCCTTCCCCCAGGGACACCTACTTCTGACGAAATACGCTGTTGGCCTCAAGTTCAGCCTCTTCTCTGGTCTGCTCCAGGCCCCGGTCCCGCAGCCTCTGTGCCCTCTCCTCAGGACTCATGGTGAGCAGCAGGACGAGGTCAGGCTTGAGCAGGTCCCCTGGCCACTGGTATACGGGGTGGTGGGCAGGAGGCAGGTGCTGCAGACCCCCACTCAACTCAGTGGCTATGCCATAGGTGGCTGTGCTGTGCCAGAACCTGAGAAGAAAAGCAGCCGTGAGTTCCTGAACCAGCCAGATGCCAAGCAGCGCCCAGGGATCAGCTGGCCAGCACAAGGAACCCAGGGCTGGCCCGTGGGCTCCCAGGGTGATGCACCAAGGCAAGTAAAACTGAGTTCTATCAAAAATCACAAAACAGTTTGAAAACAAGAGCAATGATGAGTGGGCTCTCCGTGAGGTTGCCCTTACTCGACTACCACTGTCCCCTGCCGTGAGCGGAGGCGGCTGCACGGGGCTTGCCCACAGGGTGCTGGTCCTGTGCTGGAGTGAGGGCCAACAGAACAGACCTGTGGGCCTTTCATTTTAGTCGAGTACTGTGTCTTGGGCAAACTCTGGACAGTCAGGTCAACTCCTGTGCTATTCACACTGAACGTGCCCATCCAGGAAACCCCGGGCTGGACCCTGAGCCTCCAGGCATCTGACTGCCCATCAGTGCCAGGCAAGCAGACAGGTGTTGTCGCCCAGACTACCACAGGCATCTGCACACTCCGTGTTCTCTGAGTGAAAGGCTCAGTATGAAGACAAAGGCTGATAATTCAACAAGACTCCTTTACCATAGAAGTCTTGAGCAACCTCTACCCATACATCATCCAGCCAGAGGAAGGTGCTACCTAAAAAATAGATTTCAGAATATTTAAAAATGGACAAACCCACTCAGATGACACAGAACTGCTCTTTGCTTTTCCTCTGACAAGAACTAAATTGCAGACAATCCAGGGACACAGAGCAGAAAGATGGAATTAAAGCCTGTTTTCTATAGAGTTATCTCGATGACAGCCCTACTGTGCTTTTAAAATAATCATGCCCCTGGACATCACCTCCACTCTTTGCACTATCTGGCATTCTGGATCCCACCATCAGGGGAAGCACGAACCCAGAACCCTTGGCCAATACATCATATATGGCTTTAGAACCATGCTGTCTATTTTTAGAGTGATTTGCAGTGTCAGAGACCCTGCTCATGAATCAACTCACTGCTATGCATCACAGGCCTTGAGAGCAGGCAGGGGAGGGCGTATAATATACCGCTTTGACAGATCAGCAAACCAAGAGACGGAGGGCATGAGTACCTGTCTCCACTGCAGGTATTGCTTCAGCACCCAGGGCACCAAGGAAAATATGCCCCACCTGAAGTCATGGTCTGCAGGAAAATTTTAGTCTTCCCCCTTGAAATACTAGGGAATGACTGTGGATATGGTTAACACTGGGCAAGTTGGCAATGAGGCCAAGGTGTCGCCCAGGCAAGTGTCCCAAAGAGGAACAAGACTCCACAGCTTTTGCCATTTCTTCTAGCATTCCTCATACTTGCCAACTTGGAAACAATTAAAACACCCCCACCCAACCCCATCCAGCCCACCATCCCCCACCACCAAAGTCATACCCCAAGCTGCCACTGTAGCTGGGACGAGAAGCCACAGCTTCAGGCTAAACTTGCTGTTTCCCTCTCATCCTCATGGTACCACCACATCCTTGATTCTTAAAAACCATCTGGGTGATCTCTTTATGAAACATCTCCAGTATACCAAAAAGCACAGTGAAAGATATCATTTCAAAAAAGAAGTAGGAAGTCTCTTCCCTGGTGCAGCAAAGCAGCCATAACTACCAGCTTCCCAAAATGAACCAGCAGAAAGGCTAGAGCAGAATCAGACTGCACTAAGTGTGGGTGATGGGGGCTTCCAAGGGAGGGCTCAGACCCTCCTGTGGGACAAGATGAGGCTGTAAGTTGTTTCCAGCACTCTAGAAACTTTGTTCCACACCTATGAAAGCTGAATACACCTCAACGCCATGCCCCTGCCGTTCCTCTCCCGGAAACCTGTGCATCAGAATCTCGTGTACATTGCAGCAAAGGTGTGTGAAAGTTCATTACCAGACGGAGACCTCACAAACACAAGGTGGTGTGAAAAAAAAACAAACTGAATGCAAATAGCATATGACGTAGCGTTGCATTCATAGGCACTTCAAGAACAGGCAAAACCAATATGTGGTAGATGCTATCGGGAGAGTGGCTACCACTGGGCAGGAGAATGGACCGTGTTCAGGTGGAGAAGGAGCAGATTTATGGGGTGCAGCAAGGCTCCCATTCTTGACCAGGTGTTTTAGTCAGCTTTTTCACTGCTGCGACCAGGACAATTTTAGAAGAGGAAAACTTTATCTGAGAATCATGGTTTCAGAGGTCTCAGTCTGTAGTTGGCTGACTCCATTTCTTGGGAATGGTTAGTCTCTGCACCAGGAAGTAGAGAATGAGTCTTGCTCACCAGGGGAAAAAAATATACCCCAAAGGCAGGCCCTTGGGAACCACTTTCTCCAATCATACCCCCACTGCCTACAGTCACCACCCAATTAATCCCCATCAGGGGATAATGCAATGATTAAGTTAAGGCTCTCATAACCCAATCAGTTCACCTCAAAACTTTCTTGCATTGTCTTAACACACAAACTTTTGCGGGGACACCAAATAGCTAAACCATAACCCAGGGTTCAGGGTATTTGATAGGCTCACTTCCTGAAATTCCTTGGGATTTTCATTTATTATTAATGCCCTTCTTAATATGTATTGAATTGCTTAAATGAAATTGCTTAAATTCAAAAACAACTAGAATTGCACAGAAAGCAGTAAAATGAATACTTGAGTAATGTAAAGAAATAATACATCACAAATGAAGCCCTTCTAGACACATTGGCAACCACATTTCTCTCTGCACATGGGAATATGGCTCTCTTAAATTCAGTGCTCAACATTCCTTCATCTCTCCATACTCTGCAGTATTATTTCACATGCATTCTGCTGAGCATATTTCTGCAATGTGATTTTTTTTTTGCATTTAACATTATGGTTTTGTAATCTATGCCCAGTGATGCATTACCCTTGTGTATATTGCTACATAATATTCCATTTTACAAATATGCCAGTATTTTCCTTTCTATATTGGTGGGCTTTTGGCTTTTCAAACTTTTTAATAGTATAAATGATGCTGAAATAAACTCTGCAGAGTGTTCCTCCAGCGAGTGGCAGCAACCTTCCCCTCTGCTACATCTCCTTAACCTGTTCTGCACAGGACAACACCAGTGTCCATCTCTGGTCAGCCCCACACATGAGTTCCCATGGATCTCTGTCTTCTCCAACCCAGGTCTTCACCAAACTCCTGGGGGCAAAATGGCATCTTAGTGTGGTTGCAATTTCTATACCCCGTGTTGAGACGATGTTAAACTCAGTACCCCTTGCTATATAGCTTTTGTCCATTTTTACTGCATTTGAAAGCTATTATTTATATGTACAAACTTTAAAATATCAGTTCATGCCACTCCCACATCTAAATTCTTCGGATAATTCCCCACTAAGAATAAAATTCTCACTTCCCCGTGACCTGCCCCACCTTTTCCTTCCGTCCTTCCAGAAAGCAGGCCTCACGGGCTGTGCTCCAGCACCCGGGCCTCCCTCCGATCCCTGAATCTGTCAGCCTCTGGCTTACATGATCATTCTGCACCCCTGGAAATTTCACACCTGACTCTTTTTGATCACTGTTCAGAGATGCCTTCTGAGGCAGGCCCTCTGCGCCGCACCTACTGGGTGTGTGGAGGTTTTCAGTGTCATGTTACCTTGATTTACCCTCTTCCTCATATTTACGTTCTCTGAGATCACCTCACATCTCTGCTCACGAGGTCACTGTCTTCTGCAACTGGTCACTTTGCTCCACAGAAGCAGTGTACGGACGATCTCATTTACCCTAAATCTTTTGGTCTAAGAAGTCTTTAGCACACGTTAGGTGTCCAATAAATCTTTGTTGAATAAGTCAATGAACAAATGAACCACTAAAAGCACAGAGAGGCAAAGCCCAGACTTCTCATTCACTGGCAAGTTATTCGACCTTTCTAGGGTCTGTTTGTAATCACTTAAATTGGGGATAACATTTGATATCTTTCTACCCTACATCTACTGATCCAGATGTCACTAAAATGTATACAAGTTCTGTGCCAAATGCCATGGCTGGTGTAGGCAGTTAATAAATGACAGACATGGTTGCTATTATAATCTTAACACAATTTTCACTTGATTAACACAATAGGGTGTTGTGTGTGCCCCACCACACCCCACACACGTCGGGGAGAAAATGCCTGATTCAAGGAAGCTTTATACATACCTGTCTACAATCACAGGAGACTCGGCAGATGCCTTAGCTATTTCAGAAGCCACAATGTAATTGCCCAAAGAGTAAAATGCTCTTTTAATAATAGTTGGTTCATCATCAAAGGTTTTCCTCCATTGGCCAATGCAAGAGGGTGGTGAGTATAAGAGGGCAGCCTTGAGAGACTTGGAGACTGCCTGGGTCACCGTGGTCTTACCTGCAAGTCACAAACAAAAGACATCACATTTTTGACACAGCCCCTGTAGTATCACAAGGTTCACATTAACATCAAGAAGCAAAATAATTATTTCAATCTGTCATTGAAAGGAGGTGATCTCACACTAGGGTATTTTATACAAAGTTGCAGGCTGAGAGGAACTTAGGATTCCTCTGCTTGGCATTAGAATATCTTGAAGGAAAAAAAATGATCTTCATTTTTATGAATTAATGATGAACTTGGGTCTGCAGGCTCCTGATACGAGAGCTCCTTTCACGTGCTCCCTTATTCCTGGCCCGTGCTTCTCTTCACCCACGCCACCCACATCTGACTTGTCTTGGGGAATGACCCAGGCACAGTGCTGTGGTCTGGACCTGGGAAGTCCCCCACAGTTCCCTGTGTTCCCGTGCAGCAGTGTTAGGAAGTGGGGCTTTTAGGAAAGGTTTGGAGATCATCTGATGGATGAATAATTGGAATGGACTATTAGGAGGTGAGGCCGGGCAGAGGAAGTAGACCACTGAGAGCATGCCCTGAGGGGCTGAATCTTGCCCCTGGGTCGGTCTGTCTTCCCTCTCCTCTCCTCTCCTCCCCTCCCCCCTCCCCCCCCTCTCTCTCATCTTGCTCTCACTCTCAGTCTCTCTCTCCCTCCACTTCCCAGCTCCCAGGAGCTGAGCAGCTTTCCTTCTGCCACCATGATGTTCTTTCTGCCTCATCTCTGGCCAAGAGCAATGGAACCAACCGACCATGGACCAAAGCCTCTGAAGCCATGAGCCAAAACAAATCACCTTCCCCGAAATTGTGTGTGCCGGGTATCTTGATCCCAATGGAGAGAAGCTGACACAGGTGGCATCCCGGTGCCTCTCCTGGTCCCACCTCCCTTCTCACTTCTTCACCCCCTGCTGCCACTTCCTCAAGCCCCTTCCAGTTCCAACCCTGACTCTACCACTCATCCACTCATTCCTGCCGTGGCTCCCTGGGCTTGGCCGTTGGAGCCGCTCTATCTGGATTTAGACTTTAGTTCTTCCTCAAAGTTACAGCCCTGCTCAGCGTCTTTCTGATCCCCTTTGCACAGCTGCAGGTTGTACTCACATCAGCCTCTTCCCTGGACCCATCCCATAAGCCTTGGCTGCAGCGCTGAGCTCAGCATGGTTGCGGATAAGAAAGACATCCACTCCCGGACACTGTCGGCTGGCTTCTCTGCGCTCCTAATGCTTAGCTGTCTTTTCTCTCCCTCCCCACCCCTCTCTCTCCACTTAAGTTTTCAAGAATTTATTATAAACTGTTTATTTCTTTAATTTTATTGTATTTTTCTCTTGGGTTGTTAAGATGAACCCTAGCATTTGTCAGTGTCTTTAGGAGCTGTGAGCTCAACACACAGTATGCATCTAATTTTCCCAAGGACCCTACAAAATGGGTGTTGATTAATCACCTTATAGAGGAGCAAACTGGCACTAGAGAAAAGTAGCAAATTACCCAAACACCCTGCTGATGGGCCTGGACCCAGAATGCACTAGTGACAGGTGAGCCCTCCTTGTCTCCACACGGCGCTCTCTGCTCATGAGTTCTTCATGCAAGCACGTGTGTGCTGATGTTAAACATTTGGACCTTTTTTTAACCCCTCAGAATCTAAATTAGCTTTAGGTATAAAACAAATGAGCAGAGCCTGCACTGGCTGGAGGACTGAGGCTGTTGAGATTTTGTGTGACTACCGCATAACTGGGACTGGCTCCAGCAGAGCGGGCACACCCAATGAGTGACAGATGGCCATCAGAAGTCCAAAGCCACTGCCTCTCCTCCGGATCACTCAGAGGGAACCAGGACAGTCAAAGCCAGCCCTCCACCTGCACCACAGTCCATTTGGTCATGACACAGGGCTCCCACTGGACACTACTGTGATGCTATTAGGATAAGTGTGTGCCCCTAAGTTGACAAGGAAGGGCCACACGAGGCATATGACACTCCTGAAGCTGGTCCTCATGCCAAGCCCCACGGGTGCTAGTGTTCTCCAAGCTCAGCCTCCTCTTCTCCACTTCTGTCTGCCCCAGAAGCCACACTTCTTCCCCTTGGGCACCCGAGTCTCACTGCAGGCACGTGTCCTGAGACCTGTGCAGCTCAGAAGGCTTTTCCTCCTCCATTTCCTTGTTCTTCCACATTTTTCCCAAGATCGTCCTCTGAATTGCCTGGGGTTCCTGGGCACACCATGCGGGTCACGTCTGTGCACCAGTGCCCAGGCCATTTCTCTTTCTGGAGCGCCTTCCCTGCACCTGTCCCCTGACTAGCCTTGTTGTCAGAACTCGCCCTGTCCGCATGGTGTCCCCTGGGGAGGCTGCCTTATGGCCTGCCCAGTCCAGCACCTGCTGTGCAGTACAGCCAGATGAAGGCTCTGTCTGAAGTTCTGTTTCAGAAGAACTTCTTTTACTCCACAACTGAACAGTGAATGCCATTGTCTGTAACGACAAAGTCTCTTACCAGTGGCATCCAGTCCTTCGATGGCAATGACTGGGAACTTTCCTCTTTGGACCTGCCTTGGGCACTTGTCAACCACGTCAAGAACTGCCCGGGCTTCCGGAATAGAGGACATACACTGCAATACAATGGGTATCCATCAGCAGCAAGCACGGGGGCTTTTGTAGTTGCCCAAGACCAGGCCTACATTAAACCAAGGGCCACACCAGGCATATGAAACTCCTGGTATCCTGAAGCTGGGACAGGCTGGCCACCATAGTTTTGTAATGGGTAACTGAGGCTCATAAAGGCTCAATTCTCTGGATCACACACATCCTGCATTGGTCAAGACCCATACTTACAGGGCAGTATAACTCAGTCAGAGTGGAACCACAGGCCCCTCCTGGAACAGAGGGTGGCAAGTTGGTAAATGAGCAGTGTGTTTCTGTCCTCTACTAACAGCTTAGGGAGCTGTGAAAATTGCAAGGCTGGCAGAGCAGGGTCTGCCTGGAATTCCAAGTCCTTAGCTGTGCAGTGCTCTATCCCATGCTCACTGCACCTCCACAAGAGGCCCAGACCCTACTTATTTCTGTGCTTATTGGAAAAGGAGATCTTCCAAGTGATTCACAATATGAAGCTAGCCAATCTCTAAGATAACTTTATAAGAGTGGTACTAGGATTACTCCCGTCTTGTGAACCAAGGTGACTGAGGCAAAGAGCACTGGAGAAACTTATTGAAAGCACCTATAAATGCCAGAGATTGAACTCAACCTCAGGTGAATGACTTTGCACTCTTACCCACTCTGCAACCCTGTCCCATAAGGCTGATGAATCACAGGTCAGTGGGCCAGTCTGCATGCCCCGGATCCCACCTGTGGTCAGTCTTTAGTCTCTTTCAATGATGCTGTGACTCACCTGTTTCCTTAATCATTGACAAGAACCCTGAAAGACAAACGGGTGTGGAGGAAAGGAGGAAACACATAGGTGGAGTGAGGGTACAAGGCTCACAGCTGCTGAGGAGGAAGGCTATTTATGCCTAAGTTTCTTACACTCCAAACTGGTGTCCTTTCCTCTACACCCCAAGATTCCTGAATGGCAGCCACAACCAAGGAAAATTACCTCTCTGTCATTATCCTCCCGTTCCTAGCCCCTCTCCACTCCTGCTGGGATACTTTCAGTATGCACCACAGCAAGCATGACATTGCTTGGTGTTAGGATATGTTCTGTGTCAGCTTGGAAGTTCCTTCAGATAAGAATCTCGAAAGAGCCAGTGCCTAATGCAGAGCCTGGCATACAGGATGTCTCCACTAACTGATCTGTGAACAGGAATAAACAAACCAAGGAGGGAAGGGAGTTCATTACAGGTCAGCCTGCAGGAGAGCAAACTGCTTGGTCCAGTTCTGGTGTGGAGGATCCAGATGCCATCCTGAAGGGAAAAAAACATCTTACCGTCTCTAAAATAGCTCTGGCAGTGTCCAGGTCCCGGAAGACCACCGAGCTGAGGAGGTGGGGCACCACTGGATGCAGCGGGGGCTCCAAGGTGGGTAGGACACGTGCGCAGCCCACCTGCAGCTGCCCACTCTCCTGCAGTACCCAGACTCGCTGCCACAGTACACCTTGTGAGTCGGCCTCAAACTCCCCCAGGTGCGGACGCTCAGCCTCCTGGAATCTGCCCAGCAGTTCTAGCAGAGCGCGCCGGGTGTCCAGGCAGTCACAGGGGTCGCGCAGCAGGAAGCCGTGCTGCATGCCTTGGGCCTGGCTGCCTGGGCAGTAGCAGAGCAGCCTGTGCAGCTGGCACCGCTGGAAGGGGTCACTGCGCAGCTGGCGCTGCAGGTTCTGGTGCACCCGAGCCGCTTGGACTCGGGCCCCGCAGTCGCCATCCGCGGCCGCCGGCACGCACAGCGAGTAGCTGCGCCCTGGAGGCCCCAGCAGCTCAGCCAGGCGGGGGTCGGGGCGTGCATGGGAGCCCTCCGCGCCCAGAGCGAAGTGAGCTAAAGTGCAGTCCCTCAGCTCCAGAGCGAAGCAGCGCGGCCGAGCCATGGCCAGAGCGCAGAGCCCGCGCCAGGCGCGCAGCCGCCCTGAGAGCCGCCAGAGCAGCAGTGCGGCGCGCGGGCGCCCGGCAAAGGCCATCAGCGCCACCCCGCCCTTGGCCGCCCCTGGTAATCGAAACTCGCCTGGGGGCGGGCAGAGGGGAAGCGCGGCGGGAAACGAAAGCTACTGGCGGGCGGAGCGGCTCTGGGCGCCTCCCCGCGGCCTCTCCTCCCTCAAAAAGCCGCTCCGTAAACCGCCCGCGCGCGGAGAGCAAACGCTCGGCCCCCGCGTCCCCGGCGCGCGTTGCTGCCTGCGTAGGGCAGCTCCCGGAGGCGGCAGCCTCTACAGGGGACGTCCCTCTTAACCCTAATCCGGCCCTTAGGCTGGCGGCAAATCAGCACCGGAGCCGCGCCCGGACCTGGAGGTGACAGGCGGCCCCCAGCCCCCTCCCCCAACTCCTCCTAGGTTTCTTATGCCCAGCGTGTGGGGCTAGGCGTGCAGGGCCGAGCGTGGGGATGGGGTCTTCATCTCATGAATCTGAAGAACAAAATCCAGGGACACAAGAGTGAGAGCAAAGTAACAGGATTTATTAGAATAATAGAAAGGAGAACTTCTAAGTGGGGGGCAAAAGAAGGATAGGAAAGAGGGGCTACCGTCCAGGGGTTATGTAGATGGATAGGTTTAAGGAAGCCAGCCCCCTGCCCAATCCCGGGCAAGGCACTGAGTGTCAGGAGGTGTTCATGCAGCCTTTAGTCCAATCAAAATATCAATCAGGCATTTTCCCTTCTTTGGAGAGACATGGAACTCTCCAGTCACATGGTCCTGATTTTAAAACAGCCCTTTTGTACTTTTCTTAGCAAACATCTGCAGGTGCCCTTTGTGCTCTCCTGCCCTGGAAGCTGCCCAGGGGCCCATCTCCCTGTCCTCCCAGGCTTATCTCTTCCCACTGACGTCATTCTCTCTCTCTGGAATTTGGGCAATGACTGCTCTCATGTGCTTCAGGCTGAAGAGGGATGTGAAGAGGGGAGCGTCAGTCAGGGTCCCGCTACAGAGGCCTCTCTACTGGGTCCCTATGAAGTCAGGAGGTACTTCCATGGTGGGTAGCACCTCCATGACCATCTGGAACTTAATGGACTCTGCAGCTTAATACACTCTGCATTAGGGCAGTACAGGGGTCCATGGCAGCAGTTGGAAGGTGACTGGACATAGGGTAAGGATCCGGCTGGAACAACAATAAAAAGATGGCAAAGTATTATTTTCTGTAAACAATTAGTGTTACAGTCAGTCTCTGAAGACCATGAAGATAGTAACTTGTTAGAGTTTAAGGTGTGGCCTGATGTGTCATTTATACTTGTGAGTGGAGGCCATTTAAGGCTTCAGAAATATCAGCAAAGTTGCTAAAAACACATGCCCAACTTTTAACTTTAATTATGGCCCAGGGTTCCCCTGGAGCTGTGGAAGGCCATTGGATTTTTATAAAGTAGCTTTCTCGTTGGCCTTACCTCTGTGTCAGCAGAAGGGTCTTGTTAGCTGTGCAACTTAGGACTCTCTTGGTAAAGTCAGCTAGGGCTTTCGTGTGCCACATTACATCTTTTAGACCAACCCAGAGCTAAATAACCATGCCAGTGAAAACCCAATTGAGCTTACCTATGTAGGAGGTTAGGGACATTCATAGGTCTCAGGCTGACTTACAACAAGCTTGTCACCCTGGCAGCATCTTTTGTGGCAGTTATCAGACACTCTGATATAAGACCCTCTCTTTATAGCTTCCCAGTTTCACTTACTTTTGGGAGGACTGACACAAGTGTACACTCCCAGTTACATTCAAAAACTATTGCCTTTCTAAGTGTCCCTGTCTGACTGTATTTTGGTTACACTTTCCTGCCAGGTGTTCAAGACCAAGCTGGTAAAGAATTGACTGCTCTTATCTTCCATTAAAAGTCAGGGATCACTCTAAGAAAGGTCTCCTCTATCATTCCTGCATCTGCCAGGATGGATCAGGTCTTGCTGCCCACATGGGGCTTCCCTCAGAAGCATCAGTGACTTTTCCCTTTCCAGTGACCCTCCTCTTTGCAGAATGTGCACTGGGTGGCTTCCTGTTTTCTAGTTTCTCCACAATCCCCCTGACCTGGAGGTCCAGTGACTCACTAGAGTCCTCAGAGACGTCCCATTGTTCCCTGAGTTCCAGCTGACCTTAGAGGGCAAGGTCAAAATATTGGCTGCTTTTTCTCAGCCCTTTACTCCTTGATTTTGTCTCCAGGTTTGGGTTTTAAACATACAGTAGGTTGGGTTCACCATTTTGAAGTAGGAGTACTGAGTTTTAACTTTAATGTCTATAATTTTACAGCTACCTTTTTAATTACTTTGGGTCGGTATTAGTAGTAAAGGTCAGCATTATGTACTCTCTCTCCTATGGTTGATGGTTTATAGTCTTAAGTTAGCTCAGGTGGTTTTGTTAGAAACAGTAATTTTATAAAATACTAATAGGCAACTTATAAAGATGTATGAGGATTTAGTTTGTACAATAGCTTTGAATCAAGATACATAGTTTCAATTATATCACTAAAGTATATTTAATGTTTATTTAACCTCTGCAAAGATTTATTAATTTTTAAACTCATAGCATAGAAAATCCTTTACAAACTTTGTTATTTTTATAACTTTATTACAACCTTAAATACATTTTAAAATTCACCTAAACCTTTCATTAGTTTTGTATTATATCCCTTGTTTATTTTGAGATCACAGTAATCTTTATAATCAAAATCTGTCTTTTGAACATAACTTTAAATGAGCTTAATTCTGGCCTACTTTGGAGGCATCCTCACATAGAGTAAAGTGAGAGGCCGAGCCTTAACTCAGATGAGGTATCAGAAATAGACGATTATCTGATGTTAAATGCATCTCATTTATATAACAATGAAACATTTACATCGTTTCAACAAACAGATGTAAGCTAGGTTTTTTAACCCTGGAAGTGTGTCCCTTTATGTCAGATACAAAGTATAAAAGAGAACCTTCATTGGTTACCATACCTGGATTAAACATAAGTAGCTTTCATTTCATAAGCTTTTATGTAACACTTAGACAAAGCTCAGAAAAACATATTTTTTTTCATTTGTATACATATCTATCTCTAGTCACACAAATTTAGGGTGTCAACTCTATTGTAATATTATAAGATAACAGTTGGTTTATTTAAACAGAGCTATAAAGCAATCATTGAAAAAAAAACTTTGAAATCAGTATGAACCCTAATTTCGTTAGGGCTTAATTTTCTTAAATAATAAAAACTAAGAGACACAGAAGTTATCTTGATAACAAAATTATCTTGAAATTTTCTGGAAACAAGTCCAGATCAATGTTTTAAGAAAATCTTATAAATTTTGAGCATAGTTAGATGTTTATATTGGTACATTCAAAGTTGACTTTAGAAATCTCTTTAAGTAACTTTCCTTTTGTAACTAACCTAGACACTCTAGAACTTGTTTACATTCTTAGCTTTGTCCTGACTCCTTTTTATTTTGAACTTTAGAACAAAAAATATTACTTTGCCATGCCAGGTATTTTCTCTTTTGGAAACATTTTTCCTTATTAAGAAAATCCATTTTTGTCTCTGTAACTTCCTTATGTATTTTATCCTAGTTAACTTTTTAACTTTATAGTTTGAACAGTCCTTAAAAATTTATGAATGTGTATAAAATTACATTTTTAGTGACATGAAATACAATTTACTTTTCTTGTAGTTTGTTGTTGTTGTTTGTTTATCAAAACTAGCTTAGGGTTTTTTGTTCCTTGCATATACAGCAATACACATAAATAGAATTTTAACCTTTAATTGACTTGTTTTTAGTGAAGACCCAGAAACAAAGCCATCTTAAATTGACTTACCATTTATCAACGATTTATAAAAGCACATTTAATAAACCTAAACTATGTTGTCTTATGGAATGAAAGAAGAGAAGAGTACTTAAATTTAAATTTAGCGTTTGATGCTTGAATATTTTAACTTCATAAATTGATCAAATATTTCTTTTAACAAAAATTTATGAATATTAGTACTATTTATGTTAAATCTAACTCATTCATTCTAATTGTTAACGTTATGTCAACCATGAAAACTAATGAATCAGACAAATCAAATTAACATTTTAACTAAGTTATTGTTGTCCAAGAAAAATCCTTAAAAGCAATGGATGTTAAACATTTTATAGATACTAATGTTTTCTTAATTGGCTGGCCACTTAAAAAATGTGTACATTAGAAATTTGAAAGACATTTTGCTCTTATCTTTTTAAACAGTTTAAGTCACATGACCTGAAAGGCATTTGGATATTTTTTATGAGCACTCATTTATATTGTGGTACCAAAAACATGATACATATGCAGGAGCACACATGTAGACACAACATAGAATGCACAGGTATACACACATATACATAAAAATCAACAAGAAGAAAAGATTTTATAGCCCTTTGCCAGGCATTAGATTCTCACATGTAGAAAACAAACAAGTTACAGATGTTTAATTATACAGACTGTCAGATTTAACCCTTTAGAAATTAAAATAGAGTAAACCACAGATTCTTGCAATATGACTCAGATACAGGGCAGCCCTGTACAGTTGGGGAGATTAGAGATAGATTCTGTCATCCAAGGCAGACGCTAAAATCCGAGGTCCAGGTGGCCACTCGTCCATCATGGGGCAGGTTCATTCCAACCACTACCAGTGTTTCTTTTTCCTGCTTAGTGCTCATTAAAGGAGAAGGTCTCTTTTCTTTGCCAGCATGTTTGAGAGTTAACCCCTGAAAACCTGGCCTCTGAATAAAAACAACAAAACAGAGGACTAGAAACTCAGACAAAACCAGACTAATTGGTGCAGGACCAAAGGTGACTTCACCAGAAAAAAATTGAGTTTAGAATATGAAAAGACTGAAAAAACTGGCATGGCCATAATTACTCTATTAAGGGAGCACAGGGCCATGTGCATCTAACCAGAGAGCACTAGGGGGTCAGATTTTAGTCAGGCCAGATATTTAAAGAATTTGGAAGCCCATGAAATCTCAAAAAAAGATTTTAAAGAAAAAGAAACCTTGCTCCTATGGGATCTTTTCTTTTTTTCTGTGCTTAGCTGGACAGAAGAGAAAGCCATTTGGGAAGGAACTTATTGAAAGAGCTGAATCCCAGATTGCAAGAAAAGAGAGAGCAGTCCTGTGTTCTATAGCAGCTTGGATTTAAAAGTGACTCTGTTCCCTTCTCTGATTTCTCTGAAATGGGGGTTCCGTTGTACACAGGTATCAGGCAGGCAGCTAAGGAGAAAGGAAAGCTGCTGTTTTGAGCACGAGAGACAAAAAGTGTATCCACGGGGCACTTACAACCATTTTTCCTTCTGTAAAAGTGGCCTAGCTGTAAGATGGTGTTAAAATGTACATTCTCCTTCAGAGGCATCCCCCCAGTGGCCTTGCTCAGAATGGAGGATACTAATTTCTTGATAACTTTTGATATGGGGGGCGCATATGGGCTATTGACAGGTATGACAGGAAGTGTAGATTTGGGGTATTTTTTTTTCATATTTCTTCCTTAGCATGAGCTTCTTCCAGTGGGACAGCAACCACAGCTAAGTCTAATTTACATTATTGGCACAATTTTGGTTTTTCCCTTAGGGAAAATAAGGCTTGCACATAGGGAACCTTGGGCTACTCTCCTCCCTTTTTACAAAGCAAGCTAAACTGCAGGGTGGTATTAAAATTTATATTTTCCCCTGATGGCCATGATTCTCTATTGGAGGGTTTGTATTGAGGCCATGCTTGGCAGCAGAAGAAAATGATTCTTGAGCATCTGTGGGTCAAACGTGTCCCAGTTTCCCAGGCTATAGACTAGCAGTGAACCTAGTGTTGCTGTGGAGATTGAAGCTCCCATCTGAACACGAGAAAACAGAACTCAGGTGGCCCACGCCAGAGAATCTACTCACTCTCATGAGGGTGTCTCCTTAATGGGCTTCTGTTGGTCAGCAATCCCACCTCTCTAACTCCCATGACCTGATGGATTTACTGCTGCCTTACCTGAAAGGATGCATGCATAGGTCTTTGTTGGCCACATGCCAAAGACCCAGGGGTCCTTACTGGCCTCCTGCCACTCAAATTTCCAAATGTGGTGCCCAGTGATAAAAACAGCCTGCAGTATGGTGTACTCCTCTGCTTCATGTGTCTGTGTCATCCGGGACCTTCGCTGGTATGGATCGTCGTCCTGTTGAGCAAGATCCAAGAAGTCTGAGCAAGGCCAGAGGCATTAATGGTAAAGGTTTTGCTAGGAAGAGCAGATTTATGACACCTCAGGTGGTGGGGGTCCCAGGAGGGCAGCGAGGCATGCTGACACTTTGGGGTGTTCCTTTGGGTCCTCATACTTACAGGATCATGGTATCATACTATGTTTCTCAATTTGAAGTAAGATGGAGGCCTATTAGTGCTCTGGGTGATCAGAAAGCAAATAATTTGGCTCCCTGAACTAGAAGAGATAAGTGGTAGTTTATTTTAATTAAGAGGGACAGACCTCTGGTCTTTTTCCTGCTGGATGAGGGGAGGACAGGGGAAAAAAATGCTTGTGAAAGATGAGAGGGGGGAGTTTAAAGTGAGGGAGCTGTGCTTGGTCATCTCCTACAGTGGGCCCCTGTTTAAGACGTGGGCACCATGGACAGACTTGGGGTTTGACTCCCGGAAAGCATTCCAAAGCCTGGAAGTCCCTGGAGACTTTACTTGGGCACTTGAGAGAAAGGGGGTGAGAGGGAGAGAGAGAGGGGGAGGAGAGATCTGGGTTGGTTGGATGGAGAGAGCAGTGGAAGAGCCTGCACCCCAGGGTATACATGGAGAAGAGGTGTTCCTGCAGAGACGGGGGAGACTGGGGCTCACACTCTGGGGATTAACAGCTCATCTCTTTCCCAAGGACCGCAGACCAGACATGACTTCATCTCAGGATCCAAGGTTCTTTAGGTGAGGGGGCTACCATCATTGGGCAAAGTCAGAAACAGAAAGAAAGATCGTGGTTGAAATTTGGTTCCTCTGAAGGCCATTGGGTCAGACTTGGGACAAGAGACCTTCAGGAAGCATGGGGAGTCACCCCATTTAGCTGTCTCAAACCTTCCTCTGTCCCTTGCACCAACTTCCTCCCACAGAAAAGAAACTGAAGCAAGTCAGGACCGACATTTCCAATGCCTGGGTGAAGTGGGATTGGCCTTGCCTGTTCAGCAAGACTGTCGTCGGGGTCTTGGAGACCAGCAGCTCTGCTACTTGCTAAGTGACTGACAGATACCTGTTTTGTGTGTGTGTGTGTGTGTGTGTGTGTGTGTGTGTGTGTGTCAGAGAGAGCGTAGGGCTCACTGAAAAGCCATTGTCCCATTTTACTCACCCTTCTGTAGATACTAGAGGAGCCCCCAAGTATGGAGCATGGAGCATGGTGTTGGGTTCTTTGATTAATGAACTTGATGAATAAATTCCATGGACACAAGTGTGAGAGTAAAGTGACAGGATTTATTAGAGTAATAGAAAGCAGAGCTCTCAAAGTGAGGAGTCCAAAGAGAGATATCAAAGAGTGGCTACCATCTAGGGGTTTATGTAGATGGATAGGTTTAAGGAAGCCAGCCCCCTGCCCAATCCCGGGCAAGGCACTGAGTGTCAGGAGGTGTTCATGCAGCCTTTAGTCCAATCAGAATATCAATCAGGCACTTTCCCTTCTTTGGAGAGACAGGGACCTCTCCAGTCACGTAGTCCTGATTTTAAGACAGCCCTTTTGTAAGTTTCTTAGCAAACATCTGCAGATGCCCTTTGTGCTCTCCTGCCCTGGAAGCTGCCCAGGGGCCCATCTCCCTGTCCTCCCAGGCTTATCTCTTCATCCTGACATCAGGGGACGCACACTGGAGACCGTGGCAGAGAGGCCTCCTCCCTGGGGAAGCTCCTCCCTGGCTCTTCACTGCCCCTGAGCACTGCAGACTCCTGACCTAGGCCTGACTTTAGAGACCCTGTGGATGCTCAGCCACTTCCATTACTCTGAGCCCCCAAGCAGAGCATGCATCTCTACCCAGCAGTCCTGCAGAGAGGTTTTCTCTATCCCAACAGTGAGTGCACCTCACGTGCTTGCTTTGGAATTCTCTGCCCCTTTAGCTGACTTGAAAACCGGAATGTTGCCCAGATTGTCACTCAGATTGACACCTCAGCATTGCTTTTGGTATACCTACCAAATTAAAGTTTCCTGCATTAAGGTAAGTGAAGCCTACATCAAAATGCACAGATTTTAAAAAAGAAGAAGAAGAAGAAGAAGAAATAAATGAAAAAATCTTTCATTTCTCAAAGGAAAATCTCAAAAATTTAGAATTGAGACAAAGAGAAAATATTAGATGAACTAAAAGCAATCAAATGCCCTAATTTCTTAGTTGAGATTCTTAATTTTCTGAATTCATGTCTATCAAATTGGATCAACACCTGGGATATGTTTTATGCTGAAAAAAGGTTTCTTTTGACCCAATCTAAGACCTTGTAGTAGTGTGGTTGATGTGTGAGTGAGTAGGCTAAGAACAATGAGGAGTGGAGGTGGAGGGAGCTCTCTGAGAAGTGTCGTTCTTGCTTCTGAGCAAGATGGCTTTTGCACACAGTGTGCAGTGACATTTTCATCTGTGATAAGGCCTGAAACCAGAGTCTTCCTGCAAGCCTAGTTGCAAGGTCTTCCCACAGGCTGGCTGGGCCATCCCCAGCCAGGCCCCTCTTAGCACATTAGTATACTGCGGCTGCCATACCGAGACCCAGATGGGCTCCTAGACCAAGAGAAAGTTTCTTTCCTCAAAGCTCAGGCGGCCAGAAGTCAGACCAAGGTGCCGGCAGGGGTTGTTTCCCCGGGGCCTCTCTGAGCCTGCAGATGGCCCTCTGATTTCCTATCCTGACTTGGTTGTTTAGGGCCACCATAATGTTCCCATCTCTGACTTAACCCCTCATTAAAGCCCTGTCTCTACGTGCAGCCACGTTCCGAGGAACTGGGCAGGGGCACAGTACACCTCCTAACTTCTCCAAATGCTGGGCCAGTAGCCTCTCCTCAGCTCGGTGTGTATCTGAGGACCTCGCAAGGTCACAGCTCACTTGCCAGTCTTGTTTACTCCCTGAGCACCTTGGGTAAGCACAAAGATGGTGAGCTCGTCTCTGAGAATCCAACAGAAATACAACCCAGCACATAGTTTGCTAAATGAACCCTCCTATCCTAAGTTTTTATATTCATTTGCACCTGTTTCTGTCCTATGAGGAGATGTAGTACTTCAGTGACACTCAAGCAGATGAGATCCGTGCATATTAAATATGTGTTAGAGGCTGAAGATACAATGTCTTTACTCAAAAAGAAATACTGTTCCTATTTTAAAGTCCTAGGACAGAGTCTCTGATAGTGCCAGCTGAATGTTTAGATTGAATAAACTTGCCAGTAGAAAGCTATCGAAGCGCATCTGGAGGCTGGGAAGGCTCTTCAAAGAGGTGTCTTTGAAGGAATGAATAGAACAGCTGTATTCCTAGGAAAAACCATAGGCTTCAACATTTACAGAATTACAAAAGGAAAAAGAAAACTACTCTAACCATTCTGCTCATGGGGGAAACAAGCCCAGAGAATTGTAACACACCTAAATGCAGCAACTAATAAATAATAAAACCCCAAAAAGAAGCCTAGATTTTTGAAACGCTGCTTAAATAGGTATGCTTTGGGTAGTTTTCTCAAGTGGGAAAAAGGAAATGAAAATCAGAGTGATAAGGATAAGTGGAGGGTTAGGGTTAGGGTTAGGGCTTAGGGCTTAGGGTTAGGGATTAGGGTTAGGATTAGGGTTAGGGTTTAGGGTTTAGGTTAGGGTTAGGATTAGGGGTTAGGGTTAGAGTTTAGGGTTAGGGGTTAGGATTAGGGTTAGGGTTAGGGGCTAGGTGTTAGGGTTAGGGTTAGGGTTAGGGGTTAGAGTTAGGGTTAGGGTTAGGGTTAGGCTTAGGGTTAGGGTTGGGAACCACAAATAGAAAGGGATTCTGAAGAGAAAAAACCCACTTCAGACAACTCTACATCAACAGATTTGCATATCACAAAATAAATGTGGAGCTCAGAAAATGAGAATTCACAAAGCAGATCCAGGAAGGAGTGATGATTCCTCAGCTTGAGTCCCCTGCAGGAAGCTAATGGACGGGGTAGAAAGCACTGAGAATTTAAGTCACTTCCCAGCCAGGAGCAGACGAAGCCTCTGCTGCTCAGAGCATCTGTCTGTTTGTTTTTTTCTTATGCAATTGTGGATTTCCAACTTGAAGGACATCCGTCTACTGTGTTGTGGAGTTGGGTTTTCTATAAGAAATGAAGTTCATGGGACTACCTGTGAAGAAAGTTTACCAAACAGAACCAGGTACTCATTTGTTGATTACTTCTATGGAAGCCCAGAGTTGTGAGCCATCCCTGCCCACACCCTGGAAATAGAACGCTCTAGAGGGTCTTTCTGTTAATGATTGGAGATTCTGGGTGCACAGGATAAGCAACAAACCTTGCCACACCAACTTTTCAGGATCATCTTATACAAATATCAGGATTGATGATGTGCACCCCATTCATTTAGGGGGTAAGGAATTTGAACAGGCACATCACGAAAAAGAGAGCATCCAACTGGCTTAACAAATATGTAAAAGGATGCTTAACAACATCAGTCATCAGGAAATTGGAAACTAAAACTCCCTTGAGTCATCACAACATCTCCATGACTAAAATTAAACAAAACAACTTAGCAATGACAGCAGTCAGCAAGATGTGGAGCAACAGAACCCTTGAACGGTTCTGATAGCTGATCACTTTGGAAAACTGGAGGTCTGCACTACCAGGGAACACTCGTGTGTCTTAGCAACAGATTCCACTCCTGGATTCCATTGAGTGGTCCGTCAGGCCCAGCATAGGGGCCTGCGTATGTGCACCACAAGACAGGTGCAGGAATGGCATTCCAAATCCTTATCACAGTAGATGAGTAATCAACTGGGCTATGTTGACATTATGTCACTGAATCTTTAAAATGCCTGTGTGAGTTAGGCATTCTTTTCTCCCAGATGACCAACAAGATCAGGCAAGTTAAGAAATCTATTCAAAATTTTGTGATTTTGGCTGAGGTAGGATTCAGTTCTTTTAACAGGTTTTGTTTCAAAAAGCTTGTGTTTTATCCTCTGTATTATAACTATAATTGATCTGATTTTCATTTCTTCGTACATATTTAATCTAGCAAAATGCCTTTCTCAATTGAGCCAGACCATGGTGTAAAAGTTTCAAATAGCTTTTGCCCCGATTTCAAAGTCTTGGATCACATCCATGGTTGCATAATTGGCAATCGTTAAACACGTGCTTCTTGTTTTGCAGAATTTGCTTTCGGTTTCTCTGTTCAGGAAAATGAGCTGTTTCTATTTCCATTCAGATAAACAATAGCTAACCCTAACAGAGCACGTCCAGTTCTCAGGGGTCTTCCAACAGAGGAGCATAAAGTAGCATCTACACCTTGACAGAGGCGTGTCGGCGTGTGTGCAGTGTGTGTGATTGTGTGGTCGAGCAGGTGACAGTGTTACACAGCTGGGTCCTGAAGCCCAGCCACTGGCCTGTTCCAACTTTGCTCAGCTGAGGAACACTTGAAGACACATGATCAACACCACCCTGATCATAAAAAGAAGGGTGATCACAATTCTTCCTGAGAAAAGTATAAAAACAAAGAAATTACAAGCCACAGTGATTCTCCCCAATTAGGAAGCAGGTTAGAAAAATATCCTATTTTCCTAGCTGGGAATGTCTATTAGAAATAGCTTAAAAGTCCAGGAACACATGTCTACATGTTAACCCTGTTGCAACAAGTAGGTTGGGTGACTGAAGTCCCTGCAGAGCCATCCTCCCTGATCAAGTGGTCTTCCCACTATGTGCTTTCAACAGTAATGACATGGCCACGAGCGGGTCCTCGTGTTGTGCACTGGACCTCTTGAACTCCCTCCTCCTCTCTAACGAGCGTCTTGCGTCCTCTGACCTTCATCTTCTCTTTGCCTCTACTCCTCTATCCCTGGGAACCACCCTTCTACTTTCTGCTTCTGGGAGTGTAAATACCTTCTTTCCACACATCAGAGAGCTCATGCACCATGTGTCTTTCTTTGCTGGCTTATTTCACTTAACGTCATGTCCTCCAGGTTCATCCATGCAGTTAGACTTGACAGGTTTTTCTTCTCTTTGAAGGCAGAGTGGTAGGATTCCATGGTGTGGGGGTACTCTGTGTCCCCACCCATTCATCTGCAGATGGACCCTTCATTTGCCTCCAGGTCTTGGCTGTCATGGACAATGCCACAGTGAGCATGGATGTGAGGATGTCTCTTCCATGCCCTGATTTCCGCTCCTTTGGAGAAATGCTCAGCAGGGGGTCTCAAGGTAGTTCTCTTTGACTATCATAACAAACTTTCCCTGAGCACCTACCTCCGAAGGCTCTCATCATCACACAGTTATACTGTCTCAGCATCTGAAAATCCAAATCCAGAATGCACTTAACTGGAAACCCAGCACTGACAAGACACCACAAGTGGAGAGTTTGCCTCCTGAGGATGTATTTCTAGCACAAAGCTATTCACATGTTGTGTAAGCCCACCTCTGGGGATGTGTGCAAGGCACATAGAAACATGGATGAATTTCATAATGAGACTTGGGTCCCATCCTCAAAATATCTCACTAGATATATGCAGATACTTCCCAACTCAAACCAGTCCCCAATTTGGAGCACTTCCAGTCCCCTTCCTTCAGGTTAAGGCTGCTCGGCCTGAGTGGGTGCAGCCCACCTACAGAGGTAGCTGTGTGTCTTGGGGGCACAGAGACACCACTGATGGGCACCGGTCTCTGAAGCACCTGCTCAGGTGCTAGCACAGGGTGAGGTAGGAAGGCAGCTGCTGACTGGAGCCTGGGTCTTGGCCCGGTTCCAACTTTCCTTTTCATGAAGAAGAAAATCGAAACTAACTCAGCTGGGAGTTAGTCAGAGGGGGCGTGTCCCTCTGCTGTGACAGGATGCTCAGAGGCGGGCCCTTTCCACCTTCATATAACTGAGCCGTGGCCTCCCACACTCCGTGGCCACCATGAGGATGCTGCTGCCCTCCGCTCTGGCTGCGCGCCTGCTGGGCGCCTTCAGGCAGCCCCTGCTGCACTCGCTCTGGAGGGGCCTGGCCCCACTGCTGTACTGGCTGAGGGCAGCCTTCTGGTGGCCAGGTACAGGGAAGGGACAGCAGCCGGTGGGAGAGAGAGCTGAGGGGAGCCAGGAGGAGGAGGCGGACGGCGACCTGCCCATCACCCCCACGAGCGTCAACTACCACTTCACGCGGCAGTGCAACTACAGGTGCGGCTTCTGCTTCCACACGGCCAAGACGTCCTTCGTGCTGCCCCTGGAGGAGGCCAAGAGGGGGCTGCTCCTGCTCAAGGAAGCTGGTGAGTCCCAGGCCCAGAAAGGAGTCAAGATGCCCCATCCACCCCAGGGGGCCCATCCGGCCGGGGGCAGCCACCCTGGCCACAGGGCTCCCGGCCACCACAGCCACGTCGTCCCAGGTGCCAGGGCCGTAATGCGGGCAGATGCCTGGGCTTCCTGAGCCCCGAGGTGCCCTGGCCAGGTGGCTGGTGGGCACACCCACCCTCCTGTCAGCCCCGGTCTGTGCCATCGGCAGGCCCCTTTCCCCCAGCATTGAGATGGAGGTCGGGAGGGTGATGCTACTTTCAGAGTTTGTCCAAGGCACCAAGGAATTCAGTTTTTTCCAGAAATATTTAATGAGGAAAGTTGAAAACAAACACGAAATATGGGATGTTAGAACAGCAACATCTGAGCCTTCTGTCTGGGATCATGTATGTGCTCTTGATAGGAAACGTGTAACAATTATTTCTAGCACATGTGGGAGGCCTTGCTCTTGAGCGCTGCTTACTGGACATCCACACCTTTATACGGTTCCAGCCCCTCAGAGCAGCCTCAGCAGTGGAGTCCGAGCGCCACGTCTCCCCCTCCAAGCCTGCTCTTCTCCCTCCTGTCCTTCCTAGAATACTCCCTTTGCTACTTTGCAAAGTCTTCTTCTGAACATTCTCATGGAATGTTTGTAGACAAGCCCCAAGTCACACACAGCCTAAGTGCCCAGCAGGTGGATTCGCAAAGCAGAACCCTAGGTGCAGAATGACCACGCCCAGCACGCTCCCCACAGGGGGTGTCCCTGGTTGGTGCTGCTGATTCGGTGCTTTATGGGGACGAGATCATATGACGGGCACTTGACTGGCCCTGACCTGCTTTGCTCCACCTTGCCGGCTGGTTATCTGCAGCTGATCTTGCAAGTAGAGACCCATCACCTTGTCCTTCTCAGAGTGACCTAGCTCAAGTTCTTGTCATTCCTCAGCAGGATTCTTGTCATTCATCTCATTGACTCTGCTCTCCCTGGAAGTAGACATCTTACTAAAATATAATGTTTTACCTTCCCTCCTCAGCTAGCCCTCTCACAGGTCTAGCTACAACCAGTTTCTGAGCCTGGGTGTCAGGGGCATGTCGAGCTGTTTCCCCGCCTGCTCTACCCATGTCTCAGGAGGTGGTGTTTGCTTTGCAGACTCCGGGTTGCGCCATTGCACCCGTTGGCTTCTAACCAAGTCAGCTCCTCTATGTAAAGAACTCCCAACATCCAAGGACATCTGCTTAAAGGAGGGAAAAACAAAGCAAAAACAAAATCTTCAAGTGATTTTCTTCCCCCTGTTTATACCCTGAATTAAATGCATGGTTATTCTGATGAGGTGGGGTTGGTGTTAGGAACACAAATTGGGAAAGGAGAGGATAATGAGAAATTTTCATTTCTTTTTTTTTTTTTTTAACATGGAGAAAATATTACCTTTGCACTAAAACCAAAGTGGATGGGGTTGGGGGTGTAGCTCAGTATTCAGGTGCTCCCCACACTGCATGAGGCCCTGGGTGAGATGCTCAGCAGCACAAGACACAAAATAAAACAAAAATGAAAGTGGGATTTGGTGAAGGGGACCCTCACCCTCGGCCTTTGGCAGGGATGGAGAAGATAAACTTCTCCGGCGGAGAGCCCTTTCTTCAGGACCGGGGCGAGTACCTGGGCCAGCTGGTGAAATTCTGCAAGCGGGAGCTCCTCCTGCCCAGCGTGAGCATCGTGAGCAACGGCAGCCTGATCCGGGAGAAGTGGTTCAGGGACTACGGTAAGCGCTCCTGCAGGCCGCTTCAGGCGTCTCTGCTGATAGGGTTGGTTCCTGTGTTTCCTCACATCCTGGGCCTCAGGCCAGGCCTTCTGGGGAAGTGGAAGGAAAGAAAAACAAATCTTGCTTATTCTAATCTCCCTTCCAGCTGGGCTCGATGGGCGTCTTGGTTCTGCAGGGCTCTCAGTAAACCGGGGTGGCCAGTCAGAGAACCGAGCGTGTTAGGAAGCCTGACTCTTCTGCACCTTCCAGACTTAGCAAGTATCCAGACCTCTGACCCACACTTAGCCACTCACTGAGGAAAATCAGCACACTTTACAGCTGTGCAGGAAACTGTCTCTGCTGGAACTGGACTACACCCAGAACTAATGACGTCAGACACCGTGTGTGGACTGGCTGATTTCTGGTGCTGGAAGGACTTCCTCTGCACAGCCAGGATTAAGAGCCACCAGGTCCTAACACGGCAGAGAAGGCTTATCATTAAGTCTTGCCTGTGGATAACGTCCTGGCACTGAGGCAGCACAGTCTGTCTGTCTGTCTGTCTCTCTCTCTCTCTCTCTCTCTCTCTCTCTCTCTCTCTCTCTCTCTGCTGAGCCATTTGAGCTTTAAAGTCATTCAAAGGAAACTGGCTTTTTCCATCTGTTGGAGTATTGGCCAGAAATCTCCAGTTGAATTTCCATCCCAAGACTCGGGGAGAAGGCTGTGAGGGCCGGTGCAGTCCATCTGAGAGGTTTCAGAGTTTCAGGGGAGGGAGGTCAAGGAGGAGTTGAGGCAATGTCTGAAAGCAGAGCAAGAAGGGTGACACCAGGGGGAAGTGGGTTTGGAGGGACAAAGGCAAGGGCGCTGTGGGAGCCAGATAGACCCAAGAGACAGGGAAGGTGTCCAGGAGGCAGCGACTGGAGACCAGTTGACAAGGTTTCTCTTGATGTGTGCCTGGGCAGCTCTGTCCCTCCAGGATGGCTGGACCTGCCCATCCCTGTGGAGAGTGTTGCAGGGGCAGAAGGACTCCTGCATCGCAGCGACAAACCCTGGGGTGTGTGTCTGGGAAAGGGGATGGAAACTCAGGCACTTGGAAGTTTACGGGAGAACCCAGCATCTCCCGCAAGGTCGCAGTAGGAAGGGGTGAGGATGGGGACTGGGCAGCACTGGCTCTCTTCTTAGAGGCCAAGGACCTCCAATTATAAACTTTAATTTTTTTGCACCATATAAAATCTTGCCAGATGCTCATATTATTAAACATGAATAAAAATCTGCATTCTGTGTTCCTTCTGCAAGTTAATAATTTGAAATATTTTTAGATGCTCAAGGAACCAACAAAATGTATCCGTATCCCTCTCAGGCCCCTCCAGTTGTCCACCTCTGATCTAAAGGTCCAGGGATGGGCCTGTGTGCTGAGTGGATGAGGGGGCTATGCCACAGGTCCCCACCTCTCCAAGTCTGTCTATCTTCTGGAAGGACTTATAAGCCAGGGCTTAGGAGAGCAAAGGTATAGAGTAAAAGGGTAGCGTAAAAGTGTGTGTCGTTGAGTCCAGAGTCCAGAGTCCAACATACTGTTCTGAGTTCACCCCCTTCTGACCTCACAGAGGCTGTCCTTTCTGTCCATCAGTGAAGTGCAGAGACTTGTTTGGACATTCTCTATGCAGAAAATCTCATTGGAACCTTAGGATCCAAGACTTTCATACAGGGCAGGTCACTCGGGAACATACTGCTATGAGACCGCCTAACCCTGCACTCAGATAGACCCTGGATCTTGCTCAACAGTCCTGAGGAGTCTTGGCACATGGCTGCAGCAGGCTGTGGGCTTCCGGCTCTTGCACCATCCACTGGTGACATGTGAATGTTGTGGCAGTCACATATGCAGGCATAGGAAAGACCCCATCACAGCTTCTGACTCTCTTAGAAAAATGCAAGGACTGAGCAGAGATTCACTCTGATAAATCCCTCTTCCCAAGAGACAGGACCAGAGAAGCTGAGAACTAGAGGGAGGGATATCACAGCAATTAGCAGAAGTTGGAAGGGTGGCAGAGCACAGCTGAAGCCCATTTGGGAGCCAACCAGAAGAGGCTGCCTGCATAGAACCAACAGGGCTTTGTGTGTTTAGTTTTCAATTTTTTTTTTTTTTTGGATGGTTAGAGACCACATGCTCAGTGAGTTGCCTTGTTCCAGTATGATATCCCATTACAAATTTACTCAAGATCAAATTGTAGGACATTTAGAGTTGTGTTAAAGAGTGTTTCTGGCTCGTACGTGTGCTAATTGCTTGTTACATCTGGGTAACACAAAATGAGCCTTAAAATAGGAGCTAAAATGACTCTTTTTGTTTGTAATATAGAGAAGTGCTGTTGAAGGAGCAATGGAACATTTGGTTTCCATAAAGCAAAGGCAAATTTAAGAAAAAGGTGCCATCTTTGGGAAGTAACTTGGAAGTGCAGGTCTAACCCCCGTGAGGAAGCCCAGGCCCAGAGAAGGCCTGCCCTTCACAGGCCAGAAGAGCAGGAGCAGCCCAGGCAGAGGCAGGGGCAGAAGAACGAGGGGGTAGAAAAGACTGTCATGGAACCCAGTAGAGGAGAGCTCAACGCCAGAATCACACTCAGCGTGTTCTGGGTTCCAAACGACCCACTATCTGAGCTGTCAATATGCTACTCTACAGGGAGGGGCCCCGACACCCTCCCTTCAGCCTCCCTTTATCTGGGTTTGCTCAGCATCTAACATGGTTGTACCTGACATCGCATAGAGTCTCTGTGCATATTTAGATGGTGAATCAAAGGTACAAAATACATCAGGAAGAAGCTGGTGAACTTGGCCAAAAAATTGCTGTGCTTCATGCTCCCTCTTATACAAAGCAATTGTATTTGTGTGGTAGAAAAAGAAAAGCAAATCTATACTCATAGCTAAGTGTGGAAGCGTCCAAAATATCTATCTGCTTGCTTCATAAATTATATGATTTCTATAAAGAAATAAATGGAAAATATTAAGCATATTAATTGGAGCTCATGCAAGTAGGGGAGTAGGGTTTTAGAATGATCAAATATGTATATCCATCATTAATTATGTGTATAGACTTTGTGCGTAGGGAGGTACCGGAGGTTGAACCCAGGGACACAATATCCCCAGTCCTTCTTGTTTTAATTTTACAAAAGTGTCCTGCTAAGCTACTGAGGCTGACCTGACACTTGTAATCCTCCTGCCTTGGCCCCCCAAGTTGCTTGCATTATAGGTGTACATCACTGCACCCAGGCACATGTGTGGTTTTTTAATGAATACTCTATACCAGTAGAGTTCACATCTCAGCAAGTTTCATAGGTATGAGGAAAATATCACATAAAAAGTTAGAACCCAGATGCAAACAAAATATGTTGTATCATGAATTGATTGATGTGACCTGTGGCGCTTGTTCCTTGGACAGAAAAATTCAGCTGACCATTTTACCACAGGTGACTACTTGGACATTCTCGCCATTTCCTGTGACAGCTTTGATGAGGAAGTCAACGTCCTTATTGGCCGTGGCCAAGGAAAGAAGAACCATGTGGAAAATCTTCAAAAGCTGAGGAAGTGGTGCAACGATTACAGAGTGGCTTTCAAGATCAACTCTGTCATCAACCGGTTCAACGTGGACGAGGACATGAACGAGCAGATTAAAGCCCTGAACCCTGTTCGCTGGAAGGTAAGTGCTGCTGCTGTTCCTGGCTGAGCTCGGCGAAGCTGGAAAGAGCCTCACAGGAGAGCTCCAGGCCATCCAGCTCGGTCCTCGGTCTCCTCCGGCTCCCTAGACTCCCAGCCACGGCTTGCTGTGCTTCACGCTCCCTCTGAACCCAGGAATGATGTTCTCCTGAGATACAGTGAGGATGAAGGTCATGCTCAGTGCTGGGGTGTGTCTCTGGGAAGCCCAGAGTTGACTGACAGGGAGCAATGCTCTCCGCAGAGCCGGATGCCACTGAGTGTGCACTGAGTAATTGGAAGGCATTAGGAGTCAAGGCTTCCCCACCAGGAGCAACACCAGGCCTTTATCCCAAGACTTGTGCTTTGGGACTGGTCCCACCTCGGAGTCTGAGGCTCACACGCGCAAGCCCGCTTAGCACAGACAGCCCTGGCAACATGCAGACACTGGCAATTGGCTACTTAAAAACTTAAACCTAAAAATTCAAGTTTCAATCTAAAAATTCTTCCCCTAATCCATTTCCATATGCAAACAGAGCAAGTATAAGCTTTTTTTTTTTTTAAGTAAGTATACTTTTTAAAAAAATCTATTTAAGAAATTGTAAATAGCGACATTGAACTTGAACTTTTGGTGAAGTACGTAAGTAGGCTGATGCACCCCGGTCTAGAAGGAGCTGAGACAAAGCTAAAGGAAGACAGTGGGTAGGACGAGTGGGGACTGTGAGGAGGAGGGAGGCCGAGGCAGCAGCCGGGGGGGGGGCTGCCCTCCGAGGCTGAGAGCTCCTGGAGCCGGCCGTCCTGTCCCTCTGTCCTGGTCCCTCCTCTCTTCTCCTGCCATCTCATTGTTCTCATATGACTTCCCCCACTGCTTGGCTCTCCTCTTATCTCCCAGACTTTTACTCCACTCTCTTGACCACTACAAGGGCACTTCTTGCCCTTGAAGACCTGACTCTCAGAGGGCGGAGCTTCCCCCCCTGGAAAACTGTGCTCACTGAGAGGCTGATCTTCAAAGGCTGTTGGCAGATGGAAACTGTCGCCCCTGCTTGGTCCCTTTGCTCCCTGGTTTCCTGGGGTGCCCTCTTCCCACGAGGCCATGGGCGCGGCAGCCCTCGGCAACCGTGCGCCAGAGGGAGGACACAGAGCGAGAGGCCATCTTCTTCTGGGGGTTGAACCCAGGGCCTGGCGCATGCTAGGCCAGCACGCAGCCGACTGAGCTATGTCCCCAGCCTGAGAGGCCATCTTTAGAGCTTTATGACATTAGCCCTGACTAAAACAGCCTCAAATTAATCCGGATGCTATTGATTAATTCCATGTAGAGAAACCTGTTCCACAAAAGCCTGTTAGCCCCGGGTTCTGCTTCAGCTCTGTCACCCTGTGCCACCTGGGACACCTTGCCTGGTTGCTTGCCTTCCCTGGGGCCTCCCTGCTCAAATGACAGCACTGCTCTGGGTGGGGTAATGCAGTGTGCACACTCAGCTCTCACACAGTCAGCACACACACTGACACACACACGGACACACGGTCACACATATAAACTCACAAAAACACCTGTGCACGCACAGTCATGTACACACTTATTTACTTAAAAGAAGAATGAAAAACTGTATTAATGACTTCAAAAATTTGTCCTTATGTATTAATTGAAAAGCAAACCTGGTTTAAAAGTACTTAGGATATATTAAAAATCAGCAAAAACAACAATATTTTTAAAATAGTTTTCTCTTGGTTTGAAGATGACAGTTGTTTTTTTAATGCTTTTTAATAGTCCCCGTTTTCTTCAAAAAACATTAATGATTTTCTAGTCTGAAAACATTGGATCATAAACTTAGATCAAACATACTCTAGGCAGTTTGAGGAATTTCTATTTTTAGAATGTTTGTGCTTCCAACATCATATTCCTGAATTCCAGGGCCGCCCTCCTTTCCCAGCGTGAGGTCTCCCCAGGACTGCTGAGCTCGTGGAGTTTGGACCGGGGTGGGGCTGGGGCCAGCCGGATGACGGCCTTGCCCACAGGCTCTCCTCCTTTCAGGTGTTCCAGTGCCTCCTGATTGAGGGCGAGAACTGTGGAGACGATGCCCTGAGAGAAGCACAAAGATTCGTCATCAGCGACCAAGAGTTTGAAGAATTCTTAGAGCGTCACAAAGGAGTGTCCTGCTTGGTGCCCGAGTCCAACCAGAAGGTTGTATACAGCCCAGCGGGCTTTCCTGCTTGCCTTCAGATTGAGTCCAGAGCAGGGAATCCTGGCCCAAGGACTCGCATAGGGACAACTTGTGGTCTCAGGGGATTCAGCACAGAGAGAGGGAGGAGGGAGTCCCCAGCCAGAAAAGCCCAGGTCCACCCTGGCTACCTGCTGACGGTGGGCTTTCAGGAGCGTCAGTGTCCCCCTCCGGGAAGGCAGAGTGCCACCCAGAGGTGATGTGACTTCGTGTATCACCACTGTGCCATCTCAACCCATGCTGCTATGCACTTAGCATTTCTACTTCTGGGAAAGAAGGAGGGAGCTCTTGACCATTCTCTTGCTATCAACATCATCACTTGATTCACTTGAACTGTTTCTAGGAAAAACTTTAGAAGTTGGGTAGAAGGTAGAAGAAATGGTTTGCCACTTCTTTAGTTGTCTAGTGTAAGCACAATTGAATGCACCCTAAAAGGACAAATTCCACTCATAGACTTAGCAGGGTTGGCCAAAGCATGTCTCTGCTGGGACTTCAGGAATTACCAGAGGCAGTCACGGATGAATGCACTCTCAAAATCTAAAGAAAAATGATGCCCGTTCTTCCTGCCACAGTGGAGGAAACGCCTTATTAATACAAATTATGCACATTTTTAAACAATTATGAACGCCAAAATTTGAGTACATTAAAGTTAAAATTATAAGCTACATACATCATAAAAATTAAAAGTAAAATATGCTACCATCATTTTTTTTGTAATTACACCAAATTATATAAAATAAAGTATTATATAAAAATATAATATAAAAAGTTCTTTAAATCAATAAGAACCTGCTAACAGAGAAAGTTAATCAGGTAATGGGCACAAACAGATGATTTACACAGGAAAATCAAAGAGTGAATAAACATTTTAACAGTCTTTGATATTATCAGTATTCAAAGAAATGGAAATTTAAATATGAAATGTGAAGATGCAGTAAGAGGTGATTCATATGGTTAGTAGAAGGATAATGCCCATGGATTTCCTAGACAATGAACTGATAATTTATTATGATAACCTTTGAAGTGTTCTTATATATTGATTCTTAAATTCTACTTCAAAACACAAGAAATCTTTATATAAAGATGCAAAGAAATATTTATATAAAGGTTTGTTGCTGCAGCATTAAGAACAATAGAAATAAAGTGAAAGTAGCTTCGCTTCCCTGTAGGGCAGGAACAGGTGCATTAATACATTAGCATAGTGAATAGTCTACTGAATAAAGCATATTTAAGAGTGTTATGTTACCAGGATAAGATCTCATCACACGATATTAGTAAAGTTGAAAACCAACATGCAAAATCAATTTGAAACTCAATGCTGATCTGCAAAAAAAAAAAAAATCCATACATATCCCCCAGAGTAGTGCAAATTCCAATAATTTGGTGGATTTTATAACTTTTTGGATCTTCCAATTTGTAAAAGATAAGATTTGTTATTTGAAGAAGTATTTTTAAAACAGGTTCTCCCATCTGCCACCCCAAAATACACACACAGAAAATCTCTCCCCCGGATGCTCGCATAATGTCAGGAATTCCAGGGACAGAAATTGATTCCTTATGCTTTGGCTTCTGAAGGTCTTGATGGATGGCTGGAGTTTAAAGGTGATATTGAACTAAGCACGAGTGAGAAAATCCCCAAATGGAGAGAGAGCAGGGCAGGCTTCAGGGAGCAGTGAGGAAGTGGAGGAAACCCTCCCGCGGGGTCTCTGTTTACGGGATCTTCCCACCTCCATCTTAATTACATAGTGTGAGGGCAAAGAAAATAAGGAAAGCAATGAAAGATGGCACTGTTCTCGGTCTCCATCCTTGTATGAAGAGCTCCTCACCCACCTGCACATCTCAACTCCCCAAAGGCTCCCACCCAGGTTTTCTTTCCCCCATGTGAATCGGCTGGGACCTTTGCCCTAGGTGTCTGTCGGTGGGGGCAGAAGGTCTGTCTACCTGCTGGAAGCTCAGGAATCCCTCTACGCACACACAATGCGCCACTGCTGTCAGTCCGCTTAGCGCGGCAGAATCGATGGGAGAAGCCACCCTGTAGTCCCACGTGCTAGCCCTGAAGAGTGCTCTGCTCGGTACTTCAGAAAGAGGGTCCACAGTCAGGGAACACTGGGGGCCACTGTCAGGGAATGTGGCGTGGAGCGGATTGGCTCCTTCTCTTGACCTTTCCATTTGAGGCAGATCATCCAGGCCTGCTGAACCTGTGCGGCTCTGAAGGGACACACACAGTCCCTCCCCTTATGAGGGTCTCACCAAAAGCCACTCAAATGAGATAAGAAATATTGAACCTAGAATCACAAAACCCAGATGCACATTTCATTATAGACAGTTGAAAATACACACTGAAAAATATGCCTAGGGCTAAATTTGTATGCAATTCCTTCTTTGCAGATGAAAGACTCCTACCTCATCCTGGATGAATATGTGAGTATTTCTCTTGAGTTATGAAATTATCACTGAAAAGCTAGTTCAGCCGCAAGTCCAGCGCTGACCTGAATGCCATCCTGTAGGACCCGTTTGTCCGTCTTCGTGGCCTGTCACAGGTTTTTGGCCAGTTAGGGTCATTAAAATGATACAGCTGGGGGTCTCTTTGCCATATGCGCCCAGCACCTCTGCAGGCACTGGCTTGGGCCCAGGTCCCTGGATTGGCACTAGCTGCCATATGGGGTGGCTCCTGCCTGGCGTGGTGGCCGTGGACCTCACAAGGACCCCCAGCATGTGAAAGGGCCCTGGACTGCATCTCCTTTGATAGGCAGCTCACTCCCTGGCTGACTAACCTTGGCAGTGGCAGAGGGGCCTTGCCCTTCCTTTCTAAGCACCACTCATACCCTCTTCCCTCATCATCTTCCATAGGAAAGGGAAAACCTACCCTCTCACAAATGGAAAAGAATCCACTTTCTTTTCCTTTGTCTTTTTTTTTTTTTTTGGTCCAGATTTATAACTTTTGTCAATATGTCCTTCAAAAGACAAATAATTCCATTCAAAGATATGTTTTTCAGAAGAAATGAGCTCAAACAAGAACCATGGGTTCAATATTTAGATTGGATTTTCTTTGAGGGATATTTAAGATAACTTTTATATTTCATTAGTTTCAAGTTCATCCGAGTTGCTTTATAGCAATTTCACTTATTATCAACATGAGCTTTCTTTGTGGGACATAAGGGAAAGAGTAGTAATGGAAATGCTCAGTTAACAAGTCCAAGCCTTCAAGGGACCTTTCCCTTCCCTTTACACTTTCAAAACAAATTTCGACTCGGGGGAGAAGTCTCTCCAGATCAGCATGCCGCCTCTGCTGGAAGCCATGGTAGTGAGCCCTCATCCTGCTCCTGAGGCTCTCAGTGGACCTCACCTCTTCCTCAGTGGGGGGGGGGGGTGAAGCTTAGGGAGCTCAGTTTTTGGCCACGTTCTCAGTCATCATTTATTGACATGATTGGAATATTAAAAAAATATTTTGCATTGATACCTTAAAATGGGTTTCACAGCATAAACTTTATGGAAATAGACTGATTTCTTTCTTAAATTTCCTAGATGCGCTTTCTGAACTGCAGAAGTGGCCGGAAGGATCCTTCCATGTCTATCCTGGACGTTGGAGTGGAAGAAGCTATAAAATTCAGTGGGTTTGATGAACGTATGTTTCTGAAGCGAGGAGGAAAGTATGTCTGGAGCAAGGCCGACCTGAAACTGGACTGGTGATGCTGTCAGCAGAGCAAGGGCCAACCCGTGTGGCTGCCGTGGTCTGCAGGACCTGCACACTGGTCTTTCTCAGTGGCCAGAAACCTGCGCATCACGTCGAATTGCCGGTGGGCACTGAACATAGAAATCACCTGCGTAACTGAAGTCCACACTTCAGTTAGTTGGCTTAGTGCTGTATTGTTATTTAAAAGGTTCTCAGCCGACTGTGAACAAGAGCACAATCATCTAGTTCAAAGATGCCTTTGTGAGAAATAAGCTACAAGGATACCTGGGCGGGGGAGGGGGGAGCAATCCATAATTCCAATGGGTTTGGTATTTTCAGCAAAATTTCCTGTGACTGCTGTGTTTTTATTTCAAAGCTATTTTTTCCAGTCTCGTTTTTGTCTTTCTTTTATTTGATCATCAGTTATTTCCTGCTAAACATGGATTGAAATGTCACTTTTCACCTTAGAAATATTATCAAATACTGCCTCCAGTTACTTCTGCTTATTGTAAAGCTCCTTCATTTTCTGTCTTTATATCACTGAAATCTTGGGAATTTTATTTAGAATTATAGAAATGGTCCACAGACATTTTAATGAACAATGAGGGAAACTCATCTATCTCCAAGGAGCACCTGCTTCTTGAGCAAGGGGACCCCTGGTGCCTGTGCTGTCTGTGCTACACAGATTCTTCTTCAAAGACCCTTGGCACAACCAGCAGACTCCACGTTCCCTGATATGGAGCAAGAGTGGGACTTCAATTGCTGTGACCACCTACTTTTCAGGGCATGGGAGTGTCAAGTGAAAACGTGACTTTTCATTTGACCAGATGTTTGTCTTCAAAGCTCTGAAAATTGACAGTGTGGGCAATTCCATAAAACCCGCCAAGTGCACCTGCAGTTTATGCAAGTGAAGCCACAGCACCTTATACCATTTCTCCGTTAACGTTAACGTTGAGTCAGTGGAAACAAGATACAGTCTAGGCCAGTAGGAGAGAAAACTCTTCCTTTCTTTTCTAGCTCTAAGAGGGAAGCATGGGAAATAATGACACTTGATCAACATTTTCTCCTTGTATAAATACATCATGTGGTTTCATTGTGTAACTTAGATAGTATCTCATTACCTGGAATAGAATAATTTCCTATCATTGTTTCAAGGAAGCAAAATCATAGAAAAATTTTTTTTGCCAATTTAATTAGACTGCAATTCCAGAAGGCCTCACTAGGGGGCACTTTAGTGTCTCATTTCATTAGGAACCTGTAGAAATTCCCTGTTCATAATCAAATTTCAGGACTTGGTAATTTTTTTTCTTTTTTGTTTTATGACTTTCCCTTTTTTATTGTATGTTTTTGTTTTTGCAGCACTGGGGCTGGAACTCAGGGCCTTTTACAGGGCTTGGTGATTTTGAAAAGTTTGGTTTTGTGATTTTTTTTTCCTTAAAAAATATATTCCTATTTTAGTTTTTAAGTCATATAATTCAACTGAAATATGTGTGTCCCATCCAAAATTAGATAATTGTTTGTATTTTCTACTTTTTGTCCTTTTTCAAGAGGAAAAAAATGAATCAGGAAACGTTTTCCCCAGGGGTTTTGATGGCACCTAAGCAGGCCTTGCCAGATGTAATCAGCTGGAACATGAAATGGATTTGTCGTTTGCATGAGTGTGCTTTGGCCCTGTGTGAGAAAGCCCTGAGATGCTCTGATGTGCTGCCAGGGCTCAGCCAGCTGATCTGAAGGCAGGTCCCACTGAAGCCCAAACCTTCTGAAGTGGATTAGATTTATTTCTAGTTGAGGGAAACTGCTTGTCTTTCCTCTAAGGACAATATGATGCAAAACAAGAGGTGCATTTGAGATATAAGCTATTTTAAGTATATTTTCCAGCTGTTTGAGCTGCTATTAACCCTCTCATTTACCGTCAGGATTTGTAAAGCATTGATGTTTAAAATATTTAAATGTCCCTTTTTCTTAAAAGGAAGAAATGGGAATTTTTAACACTGCAATAACATTTAAGCTCACATAGTGTTTTACATAGTGTTTTGCTTTTTTTTCCGTTTTAAATATGAGTGTTAGTTTTGTGGAAAATGTTGCTTTTTATTGAGACAATGAAGAAGCATAGTTTAGTTATATATCTTACTTCAAGTGTAAGTACAAATGTTTTGTGGTGCTTTCAATTATTGCTTAAGTTCAGTGTCCGCTTGGCACTAACCATCTCTATCATTAGATGATATATCATAGGGCAGTTTCCTTTTTCCCCCCCCAAATTGAAGGTGATTGAGCTCATTTCACTGAATTATCTGAAAAATAGGCCCTATTTTATCTCTCAGATTTTGGAGTCCAATTGCTGCATAGACTGAAAACCAAATAAGCAAACACTGTAGCAATAAGTTCCCTTTAAGCAATAATGTATTATGTGTGTTTTGCTCTTGTTGAAAGTATTCTATTAAGTAAGTTGTGTTTGGACAGAGACTGTTTTGTAACATGTAGCAATATATTAAAATAGTTTTGTCTCACTCGCTGACTGTTATGAAGTCTTTCTTTGCTGTGTGTTGACAATAAGTGCGTGTTTTCACAAACTGCAATGGCTAAGGGCAAGTGCGCTTTAAAATTTAATCAACAAGATTATCAATATTAATAAGTCCACTTCAGACAGCCCACTTTAAAGGAAGACTGGATGGAGATGAGCCATGGGAGAAAATACACTTTCCAGTCTAAAATCAAAGCCAATACCCTGGGACCCATGAGGGACAACTCCTCCCGGGGTCAGGGGCAGGGCAGCTCGGCCCTCACCACAGATGCACGACCCCGGGGCCGGAGGGCTGGGGTGAACGAACCCTGCTGCTCTAGACCAGGTCCCCGAAGGATGGCAGGTCCCAGCATCGTCCCTGCAGGACTTGCTCATCAGACGTGCGAGGTGTCCACGCACCGACTCGGAAACCTGGGGCCAGCCCCACAGCACGACCGCCCTCTGCAGTAAGCAGTCCACACACGGTGGCAGTGAGCGTCTCCCTGATGATCACAAGTCTCAGAGTGGCGGGCAACAGGCTGAGGAGAGGGAGCCAGGCAGAGTCCTGAACCTTGGGACGGATCCAGCACAGAGGGACAGTGCCTGGTATCACCAGCATTCTGAGGCGATGCAGAGCTTGTCCCCAGCACCCTGACTTTTAGCTGTCCACTCAGACCATGGCGCCTTTGAAAAATTCTGCTGGTCTTGCCTCTACGCCACCAGCCCATGAGTTGATTATGCCTCCTCCTTCCATCCTGGGGCTCTGCCTATTGGCCCTGGTGTCCACCTGGCCCCTCTCGACTTGCATGTGGTCCTCCTGAGACCTGCACCATTCTCCAACTAGCCCTGCATGTGAACTCCAGTCGTAAACGCTCCCATCTTCAGGGGCAGCACCGCCCTCTGCTGTCCCCACTTTAACACCTGCCAACCTCCCCAGTGGTCCAGGTCAGATCCAGGGTCTCAAGGACAGGCAAGGAGACTCTGGGGGAAATAGGTGTCTTTCATCATGGTGGTGAGGCCCTTGACAGCCACATTTCAGGACACAGTGCCAAATCAAGTGCTCATGAATATGTCTCCCATCAGGTCATGACTAATGACACAGAAACCCTCATAGTGCTTAGCGTAGGTAAGATGCCATTCAGATGGGTTTCATAGATCAGAAAGATCTTAACCCTTTTTTTTTAATAACTCTAAAATCTACACATTTGGTGAGTACTTGAAAAACAGTGTAAAGCAAAATGAAGAAAATAGAAGTCACTTATAATTACATCACCCAGTGGTAGCTGCTAATTTAGCTCAAGTCCCTTCCAGTTATGCATATTGTTTAACAGAACTGAGTTCATATGCAATCATTTTATTTCCACATAATTTCTTATAAAGGTTCTAAAGGCAATTAGCATGGTATACTTTAATGAGAACAGTCTGTTCTTAACAATTCACACTAATAAGAGGATTTTAAAAAGCCACAGTTATTTAGAAAGCAGAGGGTGGATTTGTTTTCTGAGTTGTTTACATATTTGTTGGAGTGTGGATGCACCCTTGTTCTGTAAATTCACTTTTCTATGTGTGTCTGAATGTAAAACTCATGGTTTGAGTTCTGAGTGTCCTCAAAGTCTTCATGCTGAACCCTTGGTAACCAGCCAGGGGTGCTGTGGGAGGTGGTGGAACTGTTAGGAGGATTGGCCTTGTGCACGGAAGTCTGCTGGTTGGGAGATATGGGGCCGTGGCCCCTTCCTCTCCCTCTGATTCCTGGCTGCCAGAGGTGGGTGTCTTTCCTCCATCATGATGTGTTGGCTCGCCAGAGCCCCCAAAGCAACCTGGCCAAGGGACCATGTGGTGAACCTCTGAAACCATGAACCGAAATAATCCTCTGTCCTTTTACATAACCGACTTCATGTATTTTGTCCCAGAGACAGAAAGTTGACAAGCACACACACATTCACACATGTGTATCTGTATGTACACACACACACACACACACACACATAGATATTATGCACACCCTTAGATATGTATGCACACAGAGCTTCTCTGTGCAGCTCATTCCTGGAGGGTCTGGGAAACTGCCCAGAAGCTGTTTTTTCATTCAGGGCCAGCTCAACCTGTCCCTGGAGCTCCCTTAGCAACACTCTGAACTGACCGACCTCTTGGTTCTTTCTTGGAGTTTAATCAGCTTTCAGAGCCAATCATCCTCCAAGTCAGTTGCTGCTGGGTGTCAGAGCACCTAGGGTATGTTCTTGGGATGGACTCCTCCTCCGTCTTCCACGTCACGTTTTCTAGGAAGCCTGTTGGACCTAGGCATTCGGTGCAGGCTGCGCTGAGCTGACCCTTGCTAATGAGCTCATGCCACCCCCACACAGTGCCACAGGCTGCGCACCTGGAGGTGTGAGGCCCAGGAGCAGTGGATGCCCCAGTGTGTGCTCCTCCTGGCCATCAGGAGCCTCTCCCGGGGCCTCCACTTCCTGCACTCACGCCGGCCACAGCCTGTCAGAGAGGCTGCTACCTCAGGACTTCATTTGACCTTCCTTACCTCCAGGGACCCCCACTCCAATACAGCCACCCTGGGGAAAGGTCTCACAGGCCAGTTGTGGGGGGCACGATTTGGCCCTAGCATTAAGCAGGTTGAGGTGTGGTGTGCCCCAGGGTGCCCCACAGCCCTGCACTAATGGCGGGCACAGGGCCACCCACATAGGGTCAGTGGTATTTGGATAGACAACATTGCCTAGAATGGCTTGGTGGCTCCTGGGAGGTTCCAGTGTTTTCACTAGTCCCCTCATCAACTGCAACGGAGCTTGAAGTCCCTCATCACAACTGAACTTGTGATTCCCCATAACATCCCCTATCAACTCCCATCAAGCTTCTGTGGGGATTCTCAGCCCAAACCTCCTCCCAGGTACAGGGCAGGCACGGGGACAGACGGAAGGAAGGCAAGTCTGAGCTACTTCCTACCTGCTGGCCTTCTTGGCAACACCTGCTGAATCCTTGAGCTTAAAGGTTCGACTCAGAAGCAGTTTGGCACGAGCCAGCCTGGACTGGACACCACAGGAAATGCCCATGACCAGGACTCAGGGTTTTCACCTTTGAGAAATCCGCAAATGTCAGGACAAGAGTCAGGCAGGGAGACAGTGAGTGAGAAGGGTCAGAGCGGCACAGAGGGCACAAGGTGGGGACAGGGGCTTCAGGACTGCTGGCTGTGGCTTGAGCACAGTGTCCCTTTCTATCTGTGTGATTCAGGGAGTGCTTCACTTCATCAGCAGCAAAGTGAGGGCGTGGCACAAAGACGGAGTGAGGACTCAGGAACCCTCGCAGGCAGTCACGGCACCTCGGTGCTCCTGACGGGCAACTGTTGGACCTCAAGAGGTTTTTACTTCGTTGTGATTTGAAAGTGATAGAGAAGCCACACTTTGAATCGTGAACCTCCATCTTTTCCAGACTCTGGGTGTGGTCCAGTCCTCTCCTGATGCTGACCCACAGCAGTGAGCTGAAGCTCCCTTGAGACCCAGGTTCCTGAGGGGACGCGGTGGACAGCTCAGTGTGCTGGCAAGCTGTGGTGTCACCGGGTGATGCATCTGCATGCCTCTCCCATGTCTGCTACGCTCAGCCTGGGATGGGCCTATAGGGACCTGGCCCTACTGTAAGTGGCAGAGCACCTGCTCCTACCTGGTGACCTGCAGCCACTGGTGAGATGACACCAAGTGAGCCTCGCACCTCAGAACCTGAGGTCAACAAGGGTGAACTGTGTCACCTCGTGTCGCAGCTCAGTGCCCTGACTCAAGTTGATGTGAGCCACAGGAGGACCCTGAAGCCTGGGGGAAACGTCTTAAAGAACGTGCAGCTCGGGCTGGGGATGTGGCTCAAGCGGTAGCGCGCTCGCCTGGCATGCGTGCGGCCGGGGTTCGGTCCTCAGCACCACATACAAACAAAGATGTTGTGTCCGCCAAAAACTAAAAAATAAATATTAAAAAAAAAAAAAAAAAAAAGAACGTGCAGCTCGAGATGACCACCTTGCTGAACCTGCTCCTTTACTAAGCACCTGTTTCCTGGCTCAGGGGCCCAGAGTTCAGTGGGGAGGGTGATCCTGTAGACTAATAGGTAAACAGGGTGCTGAAGATGGGGGAAGCAGGAGTGCAGCGTTCCCAGGGTATGTGCTGTGGGAGGAGAAGATGGTGAAGGGTGAGGAGGACCCCACACGTGGGCAAAGTGAGGGCGGGAGGGGGGACGCTGAGTTCTCAATGCTGTGCTCATGTTGAATGCAGAGGGCAGACATGGCATCAAGTAAGATGGTGATCGAGTAGTGTCCGCAGCACAGGAGAGGCAGAGAAGTAGATGACTTAGAGGAGCCATGGCCATGTCAGAGTATCAGTCCCAAAATAAAGTTTGAAATATTGGAGACATTTGCCCAGCTGACGTGGATGGGGAAGCCGCGCGGTTTGCGTTGTGTTACTGCTGCTGTGCTGCCCGCAGTAGTGGTACAGGTGCTGCTGTGCATGGAGAGAAACTTTTGTTTTGTCTGTCTTTTATGGAGATGGAATAATTGGATTAGAGGAACATTTAAAATCACAATGGAATAAAAGTTAAATAAGAACAGACACCAAAATATTTCTTAGAAAGGAGTGGCAGCAAAGCCAAGCCACCTCCAACAGCCTTGGGAGCCTGTCGCAGTGCAGAAGGGCTCTCCACAGCCCCTCACGGGTCCTTGCTTCCCCGTGCCCAGAACTTTGCCTTGGTAGGCTGTGTCAATCCTGCAGCTTCAGGCCCAGCCCTCCTGCCTTGCTTGTCTCAGTAGAAGACCCGATGGTCTGCCAAGCCGAGGTTCTGCCACTGAGAGCAAGTCTTATGGTTCGCCTTTGGCATCTTACTGGAGTGGATCCCGCTTCCCTGTCTCGTTATCTCAGCTTGGTTTCCTGGGAGACAGCCTGCGGCAGGGTTGGCCACAAGGAGAAGCTGGCCCTCTGAATAGTGCTTCCAGAAGAGTGAAGGCAGCAGAAGGCTGGAGAGCACCAGGGCACACTGCCTCCAGGGCTGGAAGGGCCCAGCCTTGTCCCGAGGCGAGGCAAGCCAGGCATCTAACCCTCACACAGCGACTGCCTCGGGCAGAATGATCCTCAGCAAGGGAGCCTTCAGCATCCCACACCCCTCGCCTGGAGTGGGCCGTGCCCTGGTTGTTTGCATGGGGGCTTCGGCAGGAGGTACTGCAGCCTCCACTGCACCTAGGTGCAGCTCACCCAAAGCTGGTGCCGTGGTGAAGCACCGAGTCTTGTCTTCCCTGTGCCTCTGTGAACCCCTAGGGGAATATCACAGGTGGCGGCCTCCCCCGGGAAGGTCCTCCAGACACCTGAGCTGTCAGGGACCAGGCCTGGTTCCTCAGTGTGACTTATTTTTGTCTGTCTGATGCCTGGATTCCTTCCAGGTCCCCTGCCTCACATGTGCTTTGACACCCCAGACTGCCTGACTTACTCTACTTACCCAGTGCTGCGCTGTGCGTCTCTCTAAAGACACAGGTGCATCTGAATTACTGCTGCTCAAAACCAGTCCACAGTGAACCTGTTGCCTGGTCCAGGCTGGACTGTGCTGCAGTATCAAGCCCTCAAATTGCCATAGCTTGTCACATGGAGGTTTTAAGTTGTCTTGGGGAATGTCCTACTACGGGCAGCTCAAAGACCCAGGCCAATTTCATTTGGTGGGGCTACCACCTCAGTACAGATTCCTAGGCCATTGTGATGGGGTCAACAAGTCAGAGGGTCTCAAAGGTCTACTCACTACCTTAGCCAGAGGTGAACTCCATCCACAGTCCAGGGAACAACAGGAGTCACATGGTTGGAATCTGGAGAGGCGCACGGGTATTTAGGGAGCATTGACAACCTGCCAAGGCCGAGTCCACCTACTGTTGAATGTCATTTAATTATCCTTCAGAACTGAGAAAGCCTTCAGAAACACTGTCAAGCCACAAGGGCCACATTCTATTGATTGCTACAGAAAAGCAGTGTAATAAAAAGTGAAAAGATCGATGAATCAGCCAAGAGCCACCGGCTGGAAGCAGAACTCGGAAGGCCTCGGGCTCCACGTGAGAAATGCCAAGAGCAGGGAAGCTTGTCTCCGCCCGTTTTTGGTTCCAAGTGTCTACCAGAATCTATGGCATTTATGTCCTCGGCAGGCAAGGCTCATCTGTGTCCTTTGAACTTGATCTGCTGGAGGTGAGCACGGGGGTGAGCTCGGAAGACCACGTCTGCACTCCCTGGGAGAACCCCAGGGAGAAGGGGCTTCGTTTTTACTGACAAATCAACCTTTCCATCGATAACGCTGACTTTACCGCCTTTGAATGGCATTCTGTTCTCAACAAGAACCTCATTCTCTATGCTGTGGTCACACGTGGTCACCTCCTAGGTGCCCTCAGTTGGCTAGACCAGTGAGTGGCTTAAACAACAAAAATGTATTGTCTCAGAGTTTTGGAGAGCTATGAGTAAGTCAGCCAGGATTCTCCAGAGATAGAGTCGACACAGGGGTCTCCACCTCCCTGTCCACCGTACATCTCAGCTCCCGTGACGCTGGAGGTCAAGGGGTCCCTGACCTGCCGTCTTAAAGAAGGGAGCATTAGGAAGCTGGTGGTGGAGTTCAGTCTGAGGCCAAAGCCCCAGCACCTAGGACGGGATGGGGGGTGGATGGCGCAGGACCCGCTGGGTAGGAACTGGAGTCTGAAGGCCCAAGAACAAGGCACCCTGGGGTCAGAGGGCAGGGGAGATGAATGTCCAGGCTCAAGCAAGCGCACAGCTGCCCTTAGGGGCCCTCAAAGAATTGGGTGGTGCACACTGGGGAAGGCAGGCTTCCTGCTCCGTCCATGGGTTCAAACGCTACTCTTCCAGGAACACTCTGAGAGCACCCACGAAGAATGCTTTACCAGCTCTCTGGGCACCCCATGCCCAGTCAGGCTGACACCCAGTGAACCCTCACAGGGCCTGGAAGTCGGAGCTCAAGTTCAGCAGGTGGACTCCTCCTGAGCCCACCAGGGACCACCTGCTTCTGGCGGTCCGCTGGTCTTCCCGGGCGCGTCCTGACTTGTGGAGCCTCACCCCGGGCCGAGTTCCTCTTTCCTTCTTGTTTACCCCGTGGGTGTGTCCGTGTTCTCATTTCCTCCTTTTATGAGGACCCCTGTCCTACTGGCTTAGGGCAGTCCATACTCTGGTATCACCTCATCTGCAACAACCCTGTTCTCAAAAGCGTTTGTTTTCTGAGTCACCAGGGCTTAGAAATCAAAGCTAACTTTTTTAGGGGGTCATTTCAGTCTATCCCTGTGTGGTCAATGAACAGCAGAAGGAATAAAGGCACTTCTCCACCTGTACTTTCTCCTTCAAGTGTTCTTGATGCCACTTGAAGACAGTGCCTCCACACTTGTCATACTAGGTGGACACCCATGGAGGGGATTCTTTGGAAGTAATGTCAAAGTTGAGAAAAAGAAGCACCTTGGAGTGGCAGGCGGCGGGTGATGAGGATTGGGGAATTTCCCCAGAAGCCTCCGAGAGGCTGTGCCACTCACCTGGAGCTGTGACCTGCTTCTGAGCAGACCAGAGCCACAGGTGGGCGGAGGACGAGCGTGCGTATCCATTTCCCATTCCCAGCTCCACGAACCTCCCTCCCCAGGTTCCCGTGTGTCTCTAAGGAGAGGGAGTCGGCATGGGCTCTAACATTTATTTCTGGCCACTCTCTAGAAACAGAAAATTGGATTTAAGTTAAAAATTCAAAGAAATCAAAAGTACTGTAAATTTTCTCTACTTATAGAATGTGATTACAAATTTACACAATTCCATTGTCTATTTTTACTTTTAAAATTTAAGCTGTGAATGTGCTCCTTGAGTTTCTCTCAATTTTGTGTCTAGAAAAAAATTTTCAAAATGGATTCCCATTTTTTTCACCCTGTGGACCATTTATCTCTGGGTTGTTTTCCTCAAGCACAGAGTAGGCCCACAGGAGGTCACTACCAAGACTTGTTCAGTCTGTGATGACAGAGCCATGCTGTGACAGCCACAGACCCTTAACAATGGGCATTGTGTCTGCTTTCTGTTGCCATCACAAAACACCTGAGAGAAACAAGGAGGAAGGGTTCATTGTGATTCCTGACTTCAGAGAGCCACCTGTGATTGCATGGCCCAGGCTTTAGGGTCTGTAGCAAGGCAGTGTGCCATGGTAAAGGTGCATGGTGGAGGACAGCTGCTCATCTCAAGCTGGTCAGGAAGCAGGGAAGGAGAGAGAAGAGCCTGGATCCCAGTATTCCCTTCCAGGGCACATGCCTAGTGACCTACTACTTCCAACCAGCACCCTCTTCCCAATATACCATCAGCTGGGCATCAGGCCTGCAGCACAGGAGCCTTGGGGGGCACTGGTGATCTAAACTGCTATAGGCATCTTTTAAAACCTGGTAGACATGACCGCCCTTGGGGAGATGGGTCAGTCATGACATGGGCAGGGGTGGAAGACCAGCCATGAGTGGTGGGGATGATCTTAGAGCCATGTTGCTAACAAAAACTGGAACAGTTTTGCAGAGGCATCAAAAAAAAAAAAAAAAAAAAAAAACCAAAAAAAACCCAAACAAACAAAACCCAGTTTTACTCACTGTTCATTGAGCACTTACTATGCTCAAAGCTCTGTAGGAGAATCCAGGGATAAAATGACTGTATCACTATCTTATAGACTCTCTCTTTCTCTCTCTCTGCACTGGAGATTGAACCCAGGGGCACTTAAACACTGAGCCACATCCACAACTCTTTTTAATTTTTTTTAATATTATGAGACAGAGTCTCCATAACTTCCTGAGGCCGCCCTTGAAATGTAATACTTCTGCTTACCCCAGTTGCTGAGATTATAGGTATTTACCACCATGCCTGGCTAAGACTCTAAAGATCTAAGATTCAGAACATAAATACCCCAAACACAAAGGGTGGTAGATGCCATAATCAACATAGAAATAAACTAACACCTGTGTTCAGAGACCCAGGCACAGGGCAGGTGATGGTGAACTTGGAAGACTTCTAGACAAACTCGTACCAGAGGTGCATTCTGCAGCCTGCTGCCAATTGTGTTCTCACTGCCAATGTGCTTCCTTCAAATCTCTCCAACAGCAATGGCATTAGCAGAGGCACATGGAACAGGTGGTGAAGCCACACGCCACCCATGAGCACTTGGTCTTAGCTGCACAGTTGGGTGAGGGTTTGGTTTTGCACCCAGCCCCATATGGCCCTCAGCAGTTCCCCCCAACTTGACTTCTATACCTCTGTGTGCAACTTGACTTCTATACCTCTACCTGCATTTCAACAGAGACTGCTTGATCTGTAAGTGCCCTGTGCACCTTCCATTCTTTATGCACTAGCATGCACCCGTGTGCGCTAATCATTCATTTATAAGTAGCCCTTATTCCAGGACTCCCCAGGACCCCGCCAGGCTATGGGAGGTGTGAATATATTCCGCACAAACTCAGACTATCAGCCAAAAACTTTTCATCTTCTGGAGAGAGGCTGGAGTAACAAAGTGCCGTTGTTAGGATTCTTCACATTGTGCACTTTTCTTAAATAATGACATTTCTACAAAGAATTTGACTGGAACAGAGACATGAGAAGGCAAGTGCTTGTTCTTATTTAACAGAAAATCCTCAATGCAGATGAGACTGATTTGGGGGTGGGGTGGGGAAAAAGATGTGAATGTAGCAGAGAAAGACAAATTATGCAGAGTTTCAAGACGGTTAAAAACCTTCTATTTTAAATCTTGGGAGAAATGAGATGAACAGTAATTAAGGACTGTGGAGTCTCCTTTGCCAGGAATGTTATTTGATTTATTTGATCCCTCCCAGGAACTCTAGGACATGCATAATATTGCCACCTGCACTTTGCAGATAAGAAAATGGAATCACAAAGCAGTTGAGTAACCTGCTTCAGGCCACCTGGCTAGTGGTGGTGGAGCCTGAATTCAGACCAGGCAGGGTGGAGGCATCAAGGAAGGACGATGCTGCATAGACTCCTGAAGAAGAGTCTGCGTGTCCTGTGTTTCATGCGCCTTCTTACATGCATGTCTGAAGTCATTTAGCTTTGAGAGGGAGGGGTAGGAAGACTATTTAGGAATTCCACGTTCAGTGATAGATCTTAGACCCTAAAGACCCAGAAATCTTGAGAAACAATCTATTCTGTCTGCATCCCAGAGAGTCACAGCCTGGCTGGCCATCAGGTTGCCCTCTCTTCTCCGTTCCCGAACACGACCAGGTAGTAGGGTGAAAAAACGATTCTTGTTGCCACGACAGACCACCCAGGTGAGGCTCTGCTAAGGCAGGCCCTTGCTCTCATCTGTCTGGCCCGTGGACAGCAGTATTCGCCTCCAGAGCCCTGGCCGCTCAGCTAGAGGCTCTCTCTAGCACCTCCATAAGAGCGGTAGGGTGGGTCACCCATTTCCTCCCTTTTTGCTGATATTGGTTCCCCCTGAGCAGGAACCAGGGGGCCACCAGCCCTGGGGGGACCTGGGCGCTCTCACAGGGCCTGGGGGTGCCGCCGGGCATTGAGGCGGCGGGCGCAGCGGGACGGCAGGGGGCGCTGGCGGTGGGGCTGGGCCGGTCTCCGCGTGCCCTCGCTGTGTGCGCGCTCGCGCCCCCGCCGGCCGCCGCTCCCCGCGCGGGCTGCGCTCAGGGCGGAGGGCGGGAGGGAATAAAGGGCGGCTGCCGAGCGGGACGGCGGGCGGCGCGGTGCGGAGGCGCGCACCGTGGGCATCGGCACCCCGCAGCCGGTTTCGGGCGGAGCCGTCGGAGCCGCACGCCACGGTGGAGTGGGAGCCCGGGCCGCGCGGGACCAGGTGGGTGACGCGCGCGTCCCTTTGTGTCGGCATCACTGGAGCCCGCCGCGGCGCGGGGAAGGCGGGACACGGCGCTGGGGAGCCAGCCTCAGGGTCGCGGCCGCAACTGCCCAGCGGATCCTGCTGGGCGCTCGGGTCGCTGCGGGGCAGGGGAGAGCAGCGGCGGCCTGGGCTGGGGACCGGCCAGTTTCGGGCCGAGGACACCCGCCCTGCCCTCTGTAGCCCTATCGGGATGGCGCCTGCGCCCCCGACGCGGTGGCCACTTTCGAAACCTCGCGCCCCGGGCGCCGCCCCCGGCTCGGCGGGGTGGGGGTCTGCAGTGCAGCGTCCCTGCGCTCCGGGCCAGGTCCCGCGGGCTCGGGGCTGGCTCCGCCCGTCACCGCGTCCTGGACAGAGCGAGAGCTCCCGGAGGGGCCCATGGCGCCGAAGGGCAGGTCCGGCCCAGGGCGTCCCCCGAGGTGCACACCAGGGCTCGGTGTCGCGACTCTCCGCACCCCCGCCTACTCCTACCTGCCTTTCCCGGTGCCAAGGCCACCAGCCCTCCCTGCCCAACCCCATACCGCCTTCCCCGGTGGCAGGGACGACCCGCTGTTCGGAGAAGTTCCCTGCAGGTCTGTCCCACTCTGCCCTCCACAGTCACTCCCTGGCCACCCACACCATCGGATTTGGTGGCTTGTGCAAGCAGGAGGCTTATTGCTCCTAGAGGAAGAATGACTTATTTTGCCCCAGTGGTCTTCACAGGCGTGTCTTAGGATGTCATCTCCAAAAGTTTGTTCTGTCCGTTTTTTTTCCAGATGGGGGTGGTGCTCCCTGAAATGCTGTCCCCAGCCTGCGTTGTGCAGGGTCAACAGAGAGTTAGATAAAACCCCAAGGAAGCATCAAGGAGGAATCCCTCCTGCCCCTGTGGTGGGGAGCAGGACTAGACCCCACACTGGAAGGGGACCTGACATCTTTCATTGAACAGTTTTTTTCCTGGAGTGAAGCCTGGGAAATGGAAGGAGCACTGGCCCCAGAGAATGGGACAGGGTGAGAGGAGTCAGCAGATGAAGTGTGTTAGTAACTTGCCAGGCAAAGGGCAGGGGTCTGGACACCCTGGGGGCTGTGGGAGTCTTCAGGAGGGAGGGCAAAGGAGAACAGGGTCAGGGCCATGTGAGGGAGGACCCTTGGGTTGGAGGTGGGCAAGGTGAAGGTGGTAGGAAGGGCCCCTTGGGAGGGAAATGCCTTACAAATGAATGGGTGCGCCTGACCTTTCCCAGTGACTCCAAAGGGGGGGCCAGAGACTTGCTTATTGGGTCCTCTCCTCCAGTGTGTGATTTGGGACCAGGTCTGTGCACTTTTCTAGTGCCTTCTGCGGCTTTATTTTTATTAGTCTTTAAAGAGTGTAAAAGAAATAAGGCTGGAGAGGTCAACTGGGGACAAATCCTGAAGTTTTTGAATTCCAGGGCTTTGGGCTTCACTCTGTGGTGTTGGGAGCCGTTGATGGTTTTGGAGGAAAGTGGGCAGTCTGAGCCCTTCTGCAGAGTGGTTACTACAGTGGGGTGGGGGCTCAGCTGACCTGGCGCACAGTGACCATTGTGGATCTGAGAGACAGACTCTTGAAGGTTGTGACCTTCTACCTACAGTACTTGCTAGAGTCCACGTGGAGTGAGGACCACTTGAGAAAATGGGTATACACAGTCCAGTTTGAATGGAATGGAAAATTTCCAGAATCAGCACAATTTGAGTTTCTGCAGTATGTGCTTTTAAAGATGCCCTAGTTCTGGTGTTGGTACCCCTCCCTGCAGGGGGAACTAATCAAGGGTATGAATGCTGCAGTGCTTGGGGGTTTTGGAAACCCAAGAGTCCTGACAAATGTATTTTATAAGCATATTCTGGTGCCCCTGGTTTGCTTGCTTCTAATCCCTGTTTCCAGACTATTCCTAGACCACAGAACTTCTCTTGGGGACTTAGTGTAGCTTGGGGCTTTGAAAGGCCTTCACACACTCTTAACTGGAAGCTGTGGAGTTTTGCAGGCCATGTCCAGCCAGCCTGGCAGATCAAGGCCAGAAGCTGTGAGCCACGCTGCCCAGAGAAACTGTTTTTCCCACTGTGGTTCCTATTTGGCTTAGCTGCCTTCTTTTTTCAACTTTCTCCTCCCTGCTGGGAGGATGCCTGTCTCTACCACTGGGAGTCACAGAAGTAGGTGGGACTTTGCAGACAGCCCCCACTGTGGCCAGGAGGAAGTAGGGCTGGAGAGTGGGCAGGTAGTGCTGGTCACGTGGTGTGGGCTGCAGTGGGTCTAGCCTGGCACCAGGACTCAGGTCCTTTCTCTCCCTCTGCTCTTGCAGCAGGCTGGGAGTGCTTGCTCCTTGGGGAACCTGAATATCTGAAACCTCTTGGGGATATTGCACCTCAGAACTTGCCAGGCCATCAGACCCCCTGATTTCCTGGGGAGTGGGATCTCAGAGTCTGCCTAGAGACTGTGAGAGAGGAGAATCTTTTCAGACTATCCCTGTTTCCTCTGGGTTCCTTTCTACCTTCGAGATCCAAGAACTATGTCATTTGAGGTGCTTTCAGAGCCAGGCTCCTTCGCTGTCCTGGCCTTGCAGGTCCACAGGAGTACCTTTTCTTAATTAGTTGGAGAAATTAAATTGAAGCAACTATGAACACACCTGAGTGCACTGGTGCTGCATGACGCTGTGACCCAGCTGTCTGACCTTGGGTAAGTGTCTCCCCCTTCCTGCGAGGACCAGAGTTCCTTCAGGGTAACATTGACATGTTAGCCTAAATGTTTTTCTAGAGTCAGAAATAAAATTGTGCTGGTTCAGTGGTATTTTCGAGGAGAACCAATATTGCAGGGCAGCTCACCATGTGCAAGCATTTGTAAGGACTCTTTTAAGGAAAAAATATCTATATCTTAACTTTCATAAGGATGGCCTTTCTCCAAGGGTGTTTGATGAGAAACAGGGCTCTAAGGCGGGTGGAGGAGTCCCCATCTTCTTTCCTTCTGTGAATCTGCAGTCTGAATCGGAATGTTCCTCCTGGCTGTTCCGCGGGATTGGGAGAAGGGCTTTCTCTAGGGAGCCAGTTCTGAGCTGGATGCAGTGGTAGCGGGAACACTCAGTTCCTTGAGGGCCCGAGGAAGCTTGGCAACCAGCGTTTTATCGTCTCCTCTGTGTTTGACCCTGGATATGGAGGAGACAGACTTAATATTCATTAAGCGTTGGCTGTGCGCCAGGCCCCAGCATCGGTGATTGGCTTGGATTCTGGAGCAGCTCTCACCCAGCCCAGTGTACACTTGCCTGTTCCTCCTTGTCAGTGGAGCCTGGAGCCGACGTGTCCCAGGTCTCACTCGTGCTAAGTGCTGAGTCTGAGTTTGAGCTCAGTGGCCTGTGGAAAATGATAGATGCCATGACCCGGAGGACATGCTGTCGGGGGAGGGGAAGCAGAAGCATTCACAGGTTGCTTGAGCCGGGAAGTCAGGGCAGCGCGGAGGGGCACAGAGTGCAGAGGGGCCCTGCTTGCTGGGCCTTGGAGGATGAATTGGAGTTAGCCAGATAAATTGGAGGGCCAAAGTCAAATTCGAGGCCTGAAAATGGCAAGAAACAGCCTGGAGTGGATAGAGAACATAGGAATGGCACAGAGGGGCGGAGCTTATCTGTAGGTTGGAGGATGGCGAGTTCCAGGTGGCCCCTTGCCTCTGAGAGCTGCCCAGGCTGATCCCCTCTAGCCCCAATGCCTCCATCCCTGTTTTCCTTTTCGTGGTGGTGTTCTGGAGGCCCTAGAGGTGTTGGAGAAGTGTGCCCTGCATTTCCTTCCTGTCCCTCCAGTGTGGCTTGGAGGAGGAGGGCTCAGGGGAGGGTGGTGGGCTGTCACCTGAAGTGCCTTTGCCCTTAGAGTTCAGGGGCAGCCTCTCCTACTAAGAGTGGCTCATGAGGACAGGGGGCCTCTCCAGGCCTCAGGCCATGGAGCTGGGAGCTAGCCCAGATGCAGGCTTTGGGCCAGCACAGCCCTGCAGATAGACACCTGTGGAGCAAAGGGGGAGCATCCGGTTCTGAAAGTGCCTGGTGGCCATTGCCCAGCTGCGTCATTGACTGAGCAGGGGTTTGTGTCTGACCTAGGAATATACATGTCTCCCTCAACAGCTGTTGGGAGAATGGGTTTCAGCAGTCCTGTGGAGCAGGGCATGCTAGATGCTGGATAGATGGTTGGTAGGGTTTCCTGGGAGGAGGGAACCTCAGAAACATCAAACTAGAATGTTTTTCAGGTGTACTCTGACCCCTGTGAACTGTGCAGACAGCCAGGAACCCAGCCTCTCAGTGCCCCTCAGAGTCTGGATGTCTCGGGGGTGACACGGCTCATAAGCCTCCTCTCCTGACCCTCAGCCTCCGCCTTGACTGGTCTGCTGTGCACGTGTTCTAGAGTGGCACCTCAGGTTCCCGTACCACGTGCTGGCCCCACCACCTGCCCTGGGAGATCTGCCCACGTCTCCTGAAGGAGGAGAGCCTGCTCTCAGAGGGTGCAGTCTTCCTGTGTCCCCACTCAGCCACAGTGGTGGGAGTCACCCCCTTTAAAAATATACAGGTTCAGCCACCAGCTGCCTCTCTTTCCTCAAGTTTAGACTTTTTCTTACACAGGTGTGTGCTGAAGCCAGCATCCATGCAAGAGTTATCAACTGGACCATCCTCTGTCTTGTCCAGGTCCAGACTCTTAGCAATCCTTGAAGGCCCCACACAAATGTCACCTTGTTCTTTACAGACATGGATTTACCCATGTGGGCCACTGTGGAGATGCAGTCCACTGAGAATCACCAGGTGGGTGACAGTGCAGGTCCACTCCTGAGGACCACCAGGTGGGCGACAGTGCAGGTCCACTCCTGAGGACTACAGGGTGGGTGACTGTGCAGGTCCACTCCTGAGGACCACCAGGTGACAGTGCAGGTCCACTCCTGAGGACCACCGGGTGGGCGACTGTGCAGGTCCACTCCTGAGGACCACCAGGTGACTGTGCAGGTCCACTCCTGAGGACCACCAGGTGACAGTGCAGGTCCACTCCTGAGCACCACCGGGTGACTGTGCAGGTCCACTCCTGAGGACCACCAGGTGGGCGACTGTGCAGGTCCACTCCTGAGGACCACCAGGTGGGCGACTGTCAGGTCCACTCCTGAGGACCACCAGGTGACAGTGCAGGTCCACTCCTGAGGACCACCGGGTGGGCGACTGTGCAGGTCCACTCCTGAGGACCACCGGGTGACAGTGCAGGTCCACTCCTGAGCACCACCGGGTGGGCGACTGTGCAGGTCCACTCCTGAGGACCACCAGGTGACTGTGCAGGTCCACTCCTGAGGACCACCAGGTGACAGTGCAGGTCCATTCCTGAGCACCACCGGGTGGGCGACTGTGCAGGTCCACTCCTGAGCACCACCAGGTGGGCGACTGTCAGGTCCACTCCTGAGGACCACCAGGTGACAGTGCAGGTCCACTCCTGAGGACCACCAGGTGGATGACTGTGCAGGTCCACTCCTGAGGACCACCGGGGGGCGACTCTGAGATTCAGGAGGTGGAGAGCTGTGGGGACCCCCTCCTGTGTCCTGGCGTTTTGCAGATGAGAACTGGAGGCACACACAGAAGGAGGAGGACAGCTCAGAGGGGGCTCAGGCCTCCCTCTGCTCTGGGCTCAGGACTTCTTCTCCTGCAGAAGGATTTTCTCCCCCAGGGGCTCCCATAGCAACATTTTTCAGAACCTAAATTGCTTTACATAATCTAATTTTAGTGATTTATGTAACTTAGTTCCTCCAGTGAGTTATGAGCTCCACAAAGGTAGGAACTTATTCATTTTGGCTTTCCCTTGGCGCCTATCCTGCTCTTTCTGAATGAAGCTTTGTTAAGTGGTTGACGACATGACAGAGTGGCCTGGTTCCAGAGGGACACCTAGGCTTGACTGTCATGAGGAAGTGGAGGGAGAGTTGGAATTCTGGTCTCCAGCACGAGCAGAGTTCACTGAGAATACACCTCCTCTCTACGGAAGGTCAGGTCACGGAGCAGTGCCCTGCAGGACTGTGGGAAGGCAGGTGTGGACGCTGGCTTGGTTTAGAGTGGGCATGGTTGAAGGCATCCTTGGAGGCCCAGAGTGTGGAGGCAAGGCCCTGGGGTCCTGTGGCTGGTAGCATGACCTGTAGAGGGCAGGCCAGTTCAGTGCTCGTGTGACCCAGGTGAGCCTTTGATGGACTTGCTGCTGGGCTCCTGCAGCCTGTGGTCTCCTGCGATGCCCTTGCAGCAGGAGATGTGGTGCTGGCCTCAGGATGTTGTGGTCTTGCAGAGGGAGTGATGTCATGGGTGACTGAGTTAGGCCAGGACTGGGTGCCGGCCTGTGCTCCTCCGCTCTCCTGGGAGAGGAAGCCAGGCTCTGAGGGGCTTGGTGGGCCCTGTCGGGGAGGGGTGGGCTCTGAAGAGGAGGGAGGTGGAGAAGTGCTTGGGCCGCTGTGGTGGATGCTCTCAAGGATGCCGAGAAGCAGGGTCTGCTGTGTGAACCCCAGCACCCCAGGAAGGTGGCATCGTCACCGTCATTTTTCTTTCTGAAGAAAGCCTGGGATGCTGTCAGTAGTACACGGTGGCAGTTTCTTGCAGGAGTGTTTGCCAGGTATGACAGGAGGGCAGGAGGTTCCTAGGCCTCCTCTTGAGGAGTGGAAGGGCTGCTAGTGGCCACAGAGTGCAGTGTGTGTGCAGCGATTCTGGTACTCAGGGTGGTCTCTGGCCCAGGAGCCTGCGTTCTGAGCTGCTTTGTTCTCCTGGTGGTGGAGGCACTGTGCCTTCACAGCTTGTGACAGGGTATGCCCCAGGGAACCTCAGCATTGGCAGGAGTGCAAGCTTGCAGAGGCCGGTGGGACCCGCTCTCATGTGATGGAGAGCACCAAGGAGCCAACTGGTCGCATTGGTTATTTTTTCCTTGTGTTGAGTGTCACAAGGTGCCTCTTGGTACTGTGAGCACTGCTGCACGGGAGTGTGGGGCAATGGGATGGATAGAGCTTCAGAAGGTGCCAGTGTTGGTGTCCAGGATGGGACACTTGTTGGCTGAACAGTGTATATTTCTTCTTAATCTCTTGCCAGGGTTGGACACTCCCAGTCTTTGGGGACAGATGTGAAGAGCTGGCTCTCTGTGCCCTTAGATCACAGTTCCTCCTTCTTGTCTCTAGGGAGCACTTGCCACGGCCCTGTGCTCTGAGCCAGTCTGGTCACAGGAGGCCAGCAGGGTGGTAGGAAACTGAATTTCTTAATCTCCTGCAAACTGCCTGCCTCCACGTGTGTCTCTCGTCCACTGCTGCTGCTCTTGGATCCCTTCTTTACTTTCTTCTGCTGTCACACACAGGGCAGAAGTGGCCAGATGTGAGAATGACATCTCCTTTTCATCCTAGGACAAACACAGGCAGGAAAGTCGGACTGTGATGTGAGCAAGCACAGGTGAAAGGGCTCGAGGTCCAGACCCCAGGTGATGCGTCACCTAGTCCCCAAGCTGCTTCCCCTTCCCTGCCTCTGTGCCTTCTCTTCTCGTAAGCACACCAGTCGCGTGGAGTACTGCTCCCCCCACTGTGGTCATCGTAATGTGACTGCATCCACAAGACCCTGTGAGCTCACAGACACACGTGCGGGCTCAGGAGTTGAGCACGTCTTCTGGGAGACACAATCCAGTGACCGTATAAGTGTGTATGTGCACACCCACATGTTAATTGTATGTTCACCAGTACGTGTTAGAATGCTTGTCTGGCAGCACACTCCCTGTTAACGAGGACTTGAACCACCAGGTGTCTGTCTCCTCAGTGACAAGGTGTTCAAGGGAGAAGTCTGCTGGCTGGTGCAGCTGTGGTCCCACTGAGAACCCAGGCTCTCTTCTTTCTGCCTCCCTGGGCTTAGCATCCTTTGCCTTCATGCGGGTCACCCGTGGTCAACATAGCTTGCCTCAGATGTGAACTTACATCTGTGTGTCTGGTTTCGGAGAGGTGGGGCAGTTGGTGGCCATGACATCTGCCACTGCCCTTCAGGGAGAGAAAAGTCTTTACCAAAGCCAGTGGGAGGGAGGGGGAGCCTCCCTCTGAGCACCGAGGGAGAAGCAGGTAAAGATTGCCCAGGAGTGCTGTCGGTGCCAGGCTCTGCCAGGCTTCTTTCCCCTCACCTGCTCTTCTGGAAAAGCAGGGGTCCACTGGAATGAGGTCTGTGTCGATGGGCATGTAGCCCTGGTGTGGTGGGGCCACTGTGCCTGTCGTCTGTGGGCACAGAGAGCAGGAGGGCAGCAGCCAGCACCTGCGGGGCTGTGCACGACAGGTGCTCCACGAGGAGCTGTTGACCAGTCCAGGGTGTTTCCCTTCCAAGGGGCTCAAATGCACAAGGAACACTTCCATCTGTTGTAATGTTCATGTATTATTCAGTTATATTGTCATGATTTGATTTACTTTTATTTGTTTGGCAAGATCTACTTGGTACTGGAGACTCAAGGGCAGACTGGGGACTAGAGGGAGGGTGGGGCTGGTGCAGCTTTCTGGAAGCAGGTAGGGCGTGGTGTTCTGTGGTCGGCAGTGCAAGGACTCAGCTCTGGAAATGTTGCCGTTTTATACATTCCAGTTTTGCTCTAGGAAAAACCACCAGAGGGAAGGCACTGGAAGCCCTCCCCTGGCGTTGTGGCCGTCTCTTTGTGTGACGTGGCAGGAGCAGCGTTTCTCCTGTGCTGTGGAGGGTCCTGCCTGAGTGACGTGCACAAGGACTCTACCTTCAGTTCCTCTGAGATGGCCTAGTGTTCCTGCGTGTGGATTGGCTGCTGGCTGAGTGTTTCTTATCTGCTAATACCTTAATCACTCCTGGGACTTGTTCCCCCTTGGCCTTTAGCTCTGCTTCCTTGACAGTGACCTTGTTTTCTCTCCGTCCCTGGCCGTGTGCAGCGGGTCCAGCTTCCCCCGCAGGAGCTGCCGCGGCCATTGTTGGAGGCCTCATCTGTGGCCTGGCAGGTGAGAGCTCTTTTCCTAGACGGCAGGACTTCTTCCTTGAGCAGCAGGAGACACTGGTGCAGACAAGTGGAGGGGAAACACAGCCTGTCTAGGAGCTGGCTGTCCCAACGGAGCTGCTGGCCCACAAGGCTCTGCACCCTGGACCTCTGCTGGTCCCAGCTGAGCTGTGCTGTCAGTGGGTGTCAAAGATCTCATGCAAAAAACAGAATGTAAGAAATAATTTTATGCAGTTCATATATTAAGCTATTAAATTTTGATTATGCTTGGTTAAATAAAATATTATTGAAATAAATTGCTCCATTTCTTTTTTTCTACAATCTGAAAATTCAAAATTATATGCGCAGCTCCCATTGCTTCCTTGGACCCATGGCCGCTGATCCGAGAGCCTTGGGGAGTGTTGCTCTCAAGGTTAAGGCCTGGCCTCAAGCGCTTGCTGTGGGTGAGGTCTCTGCCTTCCATTGGCAGGATGGGTGGCCCCTGCCCAATCCTCAAATCCTCCATGCCCCGTGTAGACGGGTGGAGAGGACCCTCCACACCTGGGTGTTCCCTCTAAACCCCTGTCCACTCCCAGCATCCTGGATAATAAATGGTGCTGCCCGCCAGCCGCCACCCTCTCGCCAGCCCCACTGTTCTCTGTGACCTCGGCCTCCTTTCTGGGCCTCTGTGCTTCTTGCTGTGTCCTTGCATCTACACCACCCGACATTTTCCCTGCGTCTTCTGAGTGTCTTGCCCTGGCCTGTTCCCACAGTTGGCATTCTTGCCTGCTGTCACCTGACACTGTGCTCCCTGCTGCAGACTGCCTGCCGTCATTGCTGACCTCGGCCTCTCCTGACCAGGCACCCTGGCTCTGGGATTACATCCTGGCCCGCCCCTTGGTACCTCTTCCACAGGGCCTCCTCAGTTTCCCTGCTGGCTTTGGCTTTGTGGGAAGGACGGGGAAGGAAGTGAGTCCCCCTTCACTCCCTGGACAGGACAGGACAGGCACGGTGCCAAAGGCTGGTGAGCTTTGCCAAGGGAAGATCTTAAAAAACCTGGAAATCAGCATGAGCTTCAGCGTACTGAAAAATACCCCAGCATTGGTGTGGGCCCATCTGTTTACTATCAGCAACTAGAAATGCCCTTGAGCCAACAGGAACTCGAGCACAATTAGAAATCATATCTAACCTGAAATAAAGTGTAATTTTTAAGGTCAGCCTAAAGGTTAGGCCTGGAAACAGAGCATATCCCCGAGTGGAGCACCGTCTTCTCCCAGTTCTGCAGGGGCATGTGGAGCGGAGGACCGTGTCCCACTCACTTTTGAATTTCCAACACAGGACCCTGTATACCCAATTTCAGCAAGCTGAACTGTTAACAAAATTATACCTCTCCCTCTCTCTCTCTCTATATATATATATACTATCTCCACACACATGCATACATATATATGTATTCATATATAGAATTACATGTATATATATTACACATTATATATGTATATGTATATATATTAGTATGTACAAATATAAAAGGGATTAAGATCTTACCTGAAGGTTTATGTATTCAAAAACACTCACCTCTGCAAACTGACCCCAAATGTGCTGCTAATAAAAATAATCATTGGGAAGTTGACACACTTTAGCTTGTGTGACTTTAAAAAGCCTTTGAGTCCTCCCCTGCGTCGACTGTGTACATTACCCACACCGCACTGTTCATGTGGGAACCAGTCTGGTGGCAATGTCACTTCTATTATGTGATGATAAATACCTTGGGAGATAAGATGAAGGTTTTCTTGGGAAACATGAAATGATTTTTTACAGAATTTTTTTTCCAAAGAGAAATTAGCTAAAAGGAGCTTTTTCTCTAAGAGGAAGTGGGCGCTGGGGCAGGAAGGAAGTGGTGTGAATTACCCTGGCGGGCAGGAGGAGTGGACTTTGGGGTCTGAGCTGGGGGAGGGGTGGCTTCAGGTTTTAGGCATTGTCCCATAGGCAGCTGCTCTTTGGGCAGTCCAGCTCCAGGAAATGCTGCTAAGAGTGGAGAAAAAGAAATGCTTTATGCACAGATGCTTCTCTTAGTGTGTTGTTTTTGAAAATAATAACCCCAAATGGAAAACATCTAAGTATGGTTAAGTAAATAGCATGCTCTAATTAGATAAGATTTTGGGAGATTGTGGCCATGGGAAAATGTTTGTAATATATTATTAAGTGAACATAATCGTGAGACCGAATTGTATGTGCAATATGATTTACAGACACGGAAAATATTCGAGGAAGAGAATCATAACTCACAGGGGGTCTGACATTTTTTTCTGTTTTTGATTCTTTTATTGTGGTTTTGCTGTTGGCCTCTGTATCCATGGATTCAACCAGCTGCAGACTGAAGGTATTCAGGGAACACATTTTCTCTGGACCGAACAGGGACTGAAGATGTCATTATTCCCTAAACCACAGCTTAGCAACTATTTATGCACCATGTTTTAAATGTTGCAGGAGTTTATAAGCACATACTGTGACATCTTCTGTAAGAGATTTGCACATTTGTGGATCTTGCTGTCCTTGCAGGTGGGAGCTAGAGCCAGTCCCTCGCTGGATACTAAGTAGTGCCTGGAGTTCATGACGTAATAGAGTTTAAAGCATTTTTAAATGTAAATTTTGACTTCCCCCAGTGCGCACCCAGACTTAATTTCACACGCAGCTGTAGTGTGTTTTCAGAGATAAGCCCTATATCTTAAGTGGATGTTTGGTTGCAAGGACCAAAAAAGAAACGATTAATAAACAAGGAAGAAGCCCTGGTGTTATAATAGGAGACGTGGGGAGAGAGCCCTGGCCCTGCTGCCAGGGGCACATGCTGCCCTGCAGACAGTGCCCAGGGCCACTGGACGGGAGCGTGAGCCCAGGATGCGCGCATCCCCTAGGGTGTCTGTGCTCAGACTGGTGCCAGACAGAGACGGAGGGGTGAATTCTGTGACTCTTGCCCGGGGCTTCCGGCCCCACTGGGACTTGTGCAGAGACCTCTCTGCAAATGTCCCCCTTGTGTCTGTCTATAAAGTGAGAGTGGCTCCAGGGCCACAGGTTGAAAGGACTCCTCTGACGATTAAAGGGATCGTGCCTATAGAAATTCAAAGAAGGATTTTAGGCTTGTCCAAAAGGTGATTCTCCAGTAGCCCTCAGAGCTTCCAGGTGGGGAGGCCGGAGGCAGTGGGGGCTGTGGGAACCCAGAGGACGCGCTGCCTGGAACTTTCAGACTCCGTCTGGAGAACAGTGTCCTGGCTGAACCAAAGACTGCCCTTCCTGCCTGCACAAACGGGGAACCTCGGGGCTGGGGCTGGAGCTGGCAGAGGAGCTCTGGCCTGGCATACAGGACGCCCCGAGGTCCTTCCCGAGCACCACGAAGCACACCCAAGAGGGAAAGATGTGGACCTGCCTCGACTGCTAATTTCTCTAGTTTTCAATCAACGATAAACAGCTAAATGAAAAACAAATCGCCTTCTCCTCCTGTCTCCATTTTTCTGTTTGGATGGTGACTTTGCAGTGAACTTTGAACATGGCAGCCACCCAGGTGCTGTCTACGCCTGCGCTTGGAGAACCAGGCTTTGGGGGCCTGCCACCCTTTCCGTTGCCTGTGCGCGTAGTGAAGGGAGAGCTCCTTGGTCTGCTTCTGTGTTAGTGTTTGCACTGCAGGTGAGCACTGAGGCCCAGATATGACCTGGGAGTGGGCAGCGCTGCTGGTGGCTGGAATATTCTTGATGGAGCAGGTGGCTTGTCAGTGCTCTTCGGGTCGGCCCTGTCCCTACTCACGCTCCGCCTGCTGGAGCGTCCATTTCTGAGGAAGTGGAGTTAACATCTGCAGCTCTTCCATAGCAAACTGTCCTGTCTCTCCTCACAGTTGCATCAGCTTTGCCTCATGAACTGGGATGCACTGCTGTAGTGTGTCCGTGTTAAGGATTTTTATGTCTTCTTGGAAAATTGACCCCTTTATTATTTTGTAATGGTCTCTTTTTGTTTCTGATGAGCTTTCTGTTTTGAACTCTGCTTTGTCTGAAATTAACCTAGCTTCTCCAGCTTTCTTTTGATTACTGTTAGTACAATGCATCTTTTCTTCACCCCTTTACTTCTAGCTGCAATCTTTGTATTGAAAGTGGGTTTCTTGCAGACTACAAATAACAGTTCAGTATTGCTTTTTTTTTTTTTTTGTACCAGGGATTAAACCCAGAGGGTGCTTAACTACTGAGCCACATCCCCAGCCCTTTTTATTTATGTATTTATTTTACTTTGAGACAGGGTTTCACTAGGTTGTTTACAGCCTCACTAAGTTGCTGAAGCTGGCTTTGAACCTTTGATCCTCCTGCCTCAGCCTCCCGAGCCCTGGGATTACAGGTGTGTGCCACCTTGCATGGCCAGTCTTGCTTTTTCATTCACTCTGAAAAATCCATATCTTTAAACTGATATGTTTAGGCCATTTATGTTTAAAGTGACTATGAACATGGCGGGACCAATACCTACCATATTGGTAGCTCTTTTCTCTTTATTGCATCTATTTGTCTTTCCTCTTTTTGACTTCTCTGGTTGAATGGTTTGAGGGATCCCATATTATCTACTGTATCATGCTATCAATCATACATTTAAACATCATCTTTAATGATTGCCCTGGAGTTCGCGATGTAACTCAGATCTACTTTTAAAAAGCATGGCACCACCAGATCACACAGCACGTGCGCCTTCTAGCAGAGTGTCACAGTCCTCCCTCCCATCCCTGTGACGAGCACAGGTGTGACTCTGACTCCAGTTTCCCCTTTCTCTCCAGATTTTGGAGAGTGTTTTTGTCCTGGGGCCTCAGTTGTCTGATGGCCTCAGAAGTGGTTGGTTTTCTTTTTCTCCAGCCTTTTCTTTTAAGGATTGGTGTACATTGGTGAGATCTTAGGTCTCCTCCTTCACAGTTTGTACCCACGTGCACGGCTTTGCCCCTGTCCCCCATGTTCAGTTACAGCCTCGTGAGAGCCCTGGCCATGGTAGTGCAGTGGGCTCAGCTGACGCTGTATGAGGCTGGACAGGTGAATGGTTTGGGGACGTGACTGTCTACCCAATGCTGATCTTGTGAACACTCTAGTGCCCTCTCCCAGCTTTGAATTTAACATCCCATTTCATCAAAAATTACTCCTGGCACTTCTGCGTACGTTGGGAACGTAAAATGTCTTGCGGGCTGATAACTTTTTGTCCTATTACGCAGGAAATGATTCTCTTGATTCTCTTTGCATGGATAGTTTCATCTTCTGTCATCCGTGGGACATGATAAAATTGGTTTCCAGCTGTTAGGCATCCAAACACCTTTTAACAAAAATGTAATGAATGACTTTGATGGAATTATTCCAAGAAATATTTTATTTAAACTTTAGTTTTTTAAAAAAGGAACTAAAAAAGAAGCCAGACATAAAAGGTTCGATATTATATGGCTCTTTTTATATGTAAGATCCAGAGAGGAGGTAGAGCCACCTGCAGAAGGCAGACTGCAGGTGGTGCCCTGGAGAGGAGGGCCTGCAGGGTGGCTGCTCCTGGGTCAAGGAACCTTTTGGGGAGATAGGAATGTTCTGGAACTAGGTTATATTGCTGACTGCATGACATGGTGAATGTGCTAAATGCGCTGACTTAAGTTAAAACAGTTAACTTTATGCTCAGTGGATTTAACTTTGATTTAAAAATACATATAATACGTTAAATATGTAACAGTACAAAATCTTATGGTGCAAGGCGATCTTCCTCCGGCCCTGGCCTTCAGTCTTCTGAACCGGAGGCGTGTGTTACTGCCGATGGTGGCTTAGGTACAGGTTCTCCCAGTGTCAGATCCCCCACCTCCACCTCCTGCCACATACCATCTTTAGATAGAAAATACTGTGCATTGCTATTTGGACCCCCCACCCCCACCCTGAACAGCACATACAAATCTACCTTATTCCTTTTCAAAGTCAGTCAAGGGAGCTGCTTTCTGAGTTCTGTATAGTTAGTGTGTGTTTTCACTCACCATTCTAAATAAACTGGTTTTTCTCTGGGGTAAAGCCTGTACTAAAACAAGCTTCTTATTTTGTGCCTAATTCAGTATCCAGTCGGGTAAATCAACTGGTTCTTTGTGAGCAGTTTCAAGCCTAAGAATTAGCTTCATTTTTATGAGTAATTTCTTAGAATTAGGAATGATGGCTAGAATTAGCCAAGTGCCTTTTATCACAACAGAGAAGTTTAAAAAAAAAAAAAACCATTTAATTAATTGATAGCCAGTGAGCCAATGAGTGTGCTCCATAGTTGTAACTCGGCAAATCCCTTCATTGCTGAAGAGTACTTTATTTTCCCCCAGAGAAGGCAAATGAGAAATGACTCTCCTCGAGGCAGCTCTGAAGGGGCGACTGTGAGGCCCTGGGTTTCCCAGGGTGCAGCCCCATTGGAACACGATGCCTGTCGACAGAGAGGCGCTTTATTGAAGCCGGACAAGACCGCCATTCATACCGCAGTCAAACAGATCATGCATGGGAACCTCCACTTAGGGTGGCTGCCGAGCTCAACTGCAGAGAACTACACTGTTTATTTGTTTTTGTTTTGAAATATTAAATTGGGAAGCTCAGTGGCCACTGAACAAGTCAGGCTTGGGGGTTGAACGCTTGGGGGAGAAGTAGAGAGAGCCGTCAGTTTCTGGTATGTAATGTGCCAGGAATTGTGAGTGCCACCTTGTGAGCGGAGTGTCACAGGTGAGCACAGTCCCAAGTGTCCATTCACCAGGAGAAGACAAGCCTGTGAGGGAAGAAAAGGAGGAGCTCCCCGAACCTGATTCCTCTTGATTTTTGGAGAGACCCAGCCCTAGAGATTTGCTTCAGAGAGCTGGGAATACAAAGAAATGGTGTCTTTGGGTGGGATTTTAAGTCTGGAGTTTGCAGTACATTGCATTTAGGATATACGATCCATTGTGAGACAAAAGAAGTTATTCTTCTCAGTGTGTGGAAACTTATTGGTAAAGTAAGCTATGCCAAACATTTCAGTCTCTGAAAATTTCAAGTTGCAAATGCAAAAAGTCAGAAAAAAAGTTCAAAAAGTAATAAAGTGAAAGTAAGTACAATTCCCTGTGGTCCCATGGAGCGATCATCAATAGGTTTTCCCACTTTGCCTTCTTCTAGAGACATCGTGTGTTTTGTTATGCTCACGAATGCCGCCATACTATGTAAATTGTTGTGTTCTACACTTTTTATTTTGTGTGTGTCTCAAACATCTTCACACGCCAATGCTTGCAGGACCAGCTTGTTCTTCACTAGATGGACAGTGCTACATGTTGGTGGACATTTAAGTAGCTCTCCAGGTTTTCTCTTGCAAAGGCTCTGCACTAGCCATCAGACCTCCCCTCTTCCTCCTCCTCCTCGTCTGGGTCTTCTCCGTGCCTTCCAGGCCCTCCTTCGTGTTAGCTGAGGACTTTCTCGGCTGAATCACTACATTTTTTTTGCTGCTCCTACTTTAGCCATGTCTGCATCCCCATAGCAGGTCCTCTTAACACTGAGACCCCCTTTTTCTCCCTCTGTATCTCCCTGTCCAGCCCGTTCTTGTGATAGAGCCAGGATTCTGACATCAGGGCATCATGTCCTAGTCTCTGACCCCCGCCTCTCAGTGCAACTGACTTCCTTTTACCTGACCTTTAAAAACACTCTCACCCTCTAAACATACCTCTGGCCGCTCTTCCCTTTCAGTGTTCCCTGCCACCTTCTGTTCTTACTCTTCTTTCTGGAATGTTGTTCTGCTCCCTACTTTCATCATCACCTGGCAAAACCCCAGCTTTGGCTAAGCCCAGCTTCCTGCAGGCTAGCAGATAAATGTAGCTGGAGAGAAAGCCTCGCTCCTGCTGCCCAGGCACCTGCCGTGTGTGACCAGAGCCTCCCGGGCTCCCTCACCCAGGCTCAGCAGCCTGCTGTGTCCCCTTAAGTTCTGGAAAGGTCACTCTGCAGGCTGATTCCTGTCCTGTGACCTCTGAGCAGGCCCTGTGCTGCACCTGTGCCTTGGCCTTGGAGGTCCCGAGGCTTCCTCCTCAGGCCACTGCTGTCCTTTCCATGTGACACTATGCTCAGGAGCTCATGAGGTCTCCTGAACGTAACAGCATGGACCCTGGGGGCTTCTCGGTCTGCAGCAAGATGAGCCTCAGGAGCCCATGCGTGCCACTGGTTCGTTCCCATTTGGGTACCGTGGGCATGAGGGCTACCCCAGCCTCTGACAGCTCAGTTCACACAGTAGCTCAAGACCGAGAGCTGGAGCACCGTCATGCCCTCCCCTCTCTACCTGCCTAAAGTCAATCGCTTCTGCAACTGCCTTCAAAACCCACCTGGCTCTTCTCCTCTCGCCCTCTCCCCCTGCTCCAGGAGGTCCTGCCTGCCCCTCTGCTGGCCGAGGGGTCCCTGTGTGTTCTCCTGTCCAGCTTCCTCCTTCCACTCGAGTCTCACTTAAAATATCAGAGGCCGTGAGGAGCAACCTAAGAAAATAGTACCTTCTCCTTCTCCTGGGTTTATTTGATTGTTTCTCCTTTTATCTCTAAGATAAGGCGTGTGTGTGTGTGTGTGTGTGCGTGTGAGCCTGTATGTGACTGTGTGTACTTGTGTGTGTGTTTGTGTAAACTGAGACTACAGTGGTTCCAGTGGTTGTCTCTACTCTTTTTTTCTATGTTTTTTCTCATATGCTGGTTATTTTAGCGATTTCACCTGTTCTTACTTCCTGTGCGTATTGAACAAGGAGAAGTCTTATAAGTAACTTACTAACAGGACCCTTTTATATTCTTTTACATGTTTCTGCATCAGATTGGCTTTCTCAGGTTATTTTAAACCTTTGAGTCTTTTGTCCCTAATTTGAAGCAGTGTCCATGTTCATGTGAAAGATTTATTGGCGTCATCCCAGGAGCACATTGTTAAGAAGTGGGGGCCTCTCCTTGTGTGGGCTTCAGTGGATAGACAGCAGGGTTCTTTTTGGTTTTCCTTTTTAGTTTTTTGTACCAGGAATTGAACTCGGGGTGCTTGACCACATCCCCAGTCCTTTTTACTTTTTATTTTGAGACAGTATCTCACTAGTTCCTTAGGTCCTCACTAAATTACTGAGTCTGGCTTTGAACTTATGCTCCTCCTGCCTTAGACTCCCAAGCCTCTGGGATTATAGGCATGTGCCACCCCACCTGGCCAAACAGTAGGTTTTTTGTTTTTGTTTTTAAGTACCTTGAAGGGTCTCATGTGGGCATAAGGGCTGCTGTGTGGCCTGAACTCGGGAGTAGGGGCTCATTCCACTCCGCATCCTCCTCCAGCATCTCCGTGAGTCGTGGGGGTGCAGGAGCAGGTTGGGGAATGGAGGATAGTCCCCACATGCATTGTTCTGCAGAAGCAGGCATGGACGACTTCAGGGCTTGCTCGGAAATCCAGGGAGAGGGACTGCCGACTCTGGGTCCTGGCTGCTTTATCACCGAAGATCTAGGGGATTAGTTCTTGGTTCCCAGGAGGGTGCCCATGGCTGGAGGCTGTACGTGAAGAAGGCGCAGGTCAGTGGCCACGCACAGTGCTGCTGCCCTTTAGAGCTGTGCCTGCTGGTGCCCAGGCAGTGCAGACGGGAGCCAGCCTGTGGCAGTAGCTGGGGAAGGTGGGGACAGGGGCTTTGCCACCTGCCGACAGCCCAGGGAGTACACAGGGCTCCCAGCACCCTCCTGGCAGAGGGCTCTGTGGACGCTCTCCCTTTCCTAAAGCTTTTCTTGATGCAGCTCAAAGGGCTCTGACTACGGGTGCCCCAGCTCAGCAGAGAGCTCTCCTTTCTGCTGGAGGTGATCATTCTATTTACAGTCTCTTTACCAGGGAGAAAATGGCAGAAAGGTGGAGCAGAGGGGATGTATTTTGTCTTTGTCTGCAGGTGAGAATTTATTGCCAAGTGAGGCAGAAAATACACACGTAGCTTAGTGGTGCAATAGATGTCTTAATGCTGTCAGGGCAGAGCAGGCAGGGCGGTAAGTAGGTGAGAGGGCTGCTCAGCCCAGGGCCAGCAGGTGTCTGGAGTCGGGTCACTCTGAAGCTTTAGCCTCAGCAGCCTGCCTACCACCCTGCAAGAATATCAGCACTCTCAGGCTGGGTGGGGGCAGAGTTGCTGTCTTAGTGAGTGGGCGGCGAGGAAGAAACACCACCATGAAGATGCGTGAGTCCGTCCAGCAGATTCCTCATGGCTTTCCTTCTATCTGGAGTCTGGGATAGTGGTGCCAGGATGGAGGGGCAGTAGAGGCCATGAACATTATTCTTTGCTTCCTGATCAGAAAAGCCTAAAAGTAAGCAGAGTTCACATACCAGCGTAGCAATCCCGACGAGCAAAGCTCTACTCTGAGAACAACACTTGGGAAATTCTAATGTAATCTTGCCTTGCCCTTTAATTTTATTCCAGTAGATGTGTTTCTTTCTTTTAAAATATAATTTTGTTGAGATATCATTTACATAGCATAAAAGTCACCATTATAAATACACTTTTTTTCTGCTTTTTAACGTATTCTGAGTGTTGTAACCATCACCAGTACTTAACTCCAGGACAGTTCAGTAGCCTCTGAAACTCCTTGTCCATTAGCACTCGTTCCTGTTCTCCCATGCCCCAAGCTTCTGCAAACCAGTGACTTAGCTCCTGCCCCTATGGATTGTCCTGGTGTTTCATATAACTGATTTCATGCAACATGTGGCCTTCTGCATCTGATTTCTTTCAGTCTGTCCAGTATTTTCAGGATACGTCTTGCAGCGGGAATCCGTGCTGCGATCTGTTCTGTGGCTGCATCCAATGTTTGGGTATACCACCCTTTATTTTTACCCATTGACCGGTTGATGGTTGTTTTCACTTTTTGGCGATGGTGAATGATGCTGCTTTGTACATTCATGAATAGGTTTCTGTGTGGAGCTGTCTTCTGTTGCCTTGGCTGGTATACACCTCCGTGTGCGGTTCCTGGATGTGGCAGTTCTGTGGATGACCTTGAAGTGCTGAACCTTTTCTCAAAGCAGTGGCTCCACCTAACTTCCCGTGCAGTGTTTTATGAGGTCTGACTTCTCCACATCCTTGCCTGCACTCGTCCATATCTGTCTTGATTCTAGCTTGTGGGTATGAAGTGGCATCTCACTGAGGTTTGGATTGGCATTTCCCTATACCAGTAATCGTGTTGAGTATTAAGTATCTTTTCATGTGTTTTTGACCATTTGATTATTGTCTTTGGGGAGAAATGTCTATTTAAATCCTTCTGGTTGACTTTTTATTGTGAAGTATTCTTTGAGTATTCTGGATATAAGTTCCTTATCAGATATATAATTTGAAAAGATCTTCTCCCATATTGTGGGTTGTCTTTTCACCTTCTTGGTGGTGTCCTTAGACACACAAACATTTTTAACTTCGGTGGAGGCCTTTATATCAGTATTTTGTCCTGTTGCTTCTGCTTTTGGTGCCATTGGTAATCTAAGATGATGAAGATTTATTCTTATGTGTTCCTCTGAGAGTTTTATAAGCTTAAGTCCAACATTTTGCTTTAGAATCAAGTTAACTTTATGAAAAGGATAAGGCTTGCATCTAGATTCAGATTTTTTTTTTTTTTTTTTTAGCACCATTAGTTGAAAAAACTATTATTTAGCCATTGAAATGTCATGGCACTCTTGTGAAAAATCAGTTAACTACAAACAGTCTCTGGTTGCCAATTCTAATTTATCAATCTGTGTCTTCATGCTGGTATTACGTTGTCTGATAGTAATATAACTTTCAAGTAAGACCTGGTGGTAGGAAGTGTATCTTTTGTAAGTTTATTTTTTTCCCAAGGTTATTTTGGCTATTCAGGTTTTCTTTTTCTCTGAATGAATTTTAGAATCAGCTAGTCAATTTTTGCAAAAAATAAAATGAAGTTTTATTAGAGATTACATTGGATATAATTAGGTTTTAATCAATTTTGGATGTGCTACTATCGTAACAATATGAAAAGATAAGGCTTGCATCTAGATTGAGATTTCTTGTTTTTGAACTTGGGACATCTTTCTCTTTATTTAGGGCTTTTTAATTTTTATTTATTATTTATTTTAGTGATGTTCTGGTAGTTTGCATTATACAAATCTTACCTGTCTTTTGTTAAATTTTTTTCTTTTTGGAACTGGGGATTTAACCCGGGGGTGCTTTGCTACTAAGTATATACCTGACCCTTTTTTATTTTATTTTTTTTTTTGTTTCAAGACAAAGTCTTGCTAAGTGGCTGGGGCTGGCCTTGAACTTGTGACCCTGTCTCTGCCTCCTGGGTTGTAAGGATCACAGATATGTGACACCATTCCCAGCTTTTGTTAAGTTTGTAATTATCTTATTGGTTTTGGTGCTGTTCTAAAGCGAGTCTCATGTAAGCGCATTTGGGTTTTGCCTGTTCTACCACTGTCCTCCTTCGCCTGGAGTGTGTCGGCCATGTCATGTGGCTAGTGACCATGTGGGACGGACGTCAGTCCAGTTATTGCTTGGTTTCCCATAGCTCTTCTTTTTCATGTTCCTGTGGTCCTCTGTTTTGCTTTTTGTGTGATTATTAAATAGATGATCTCTATTGTACCATTTTAATTCCCTTTTTGTTTATTATTCACTTTAGAGGTTTTTTCCCAAGGTCGCCCTTGAGGTCAAACCCTCCCTGTAGGAGAAGCATTGGCACAGGCTTGGTGCAGAAGGAAAGCAGGGGACAGGAGGGGACACACTGGGGTGATCTGTGTTCTGAGAATGGCATGTGTTGGTGGACTGATCTGTTAACCTTGGTGGAATTTGGTCTTTTACTTAGTAAACCTCAGTCCTTTCTCTGCTTCACTGTTGTGCTTCACAGATGCTCGAGTGGTAAGATGTCTAGTGGTTATGCCCAGCCTTCCCTCTGGACGCGGTGGTGTGAGGGGTGGGTGCCAGGGACCACTGCCCCTGCCAGCCTTGCTACGCAGCTCCTGACCACCTGCGCCCTTCTCTGCCTTCCCAGGTATCTCACTCCCTGCTGGGTCTGAGGCTCCCAGGGGCCCCCTTCCTGGTCTGCAGGGACCTCCAGGACCAGCGCTCTTGTCCCACCTCTCCTGTGGGCACCCAGCAGGAGGGAGCAGCCTGCTGCTGAATGCACATCTACACAGCAGGACCCCAGGACCTAGCAGGAAGGTACTGCGCTCCGCCCCTGGGACTTCTCACAGGTAATTCTGAATTTGGGAAGTAAATGAAGGTGTGGAAACCTTCAGCTGCTCCTCTGAGAGGAGTCTCAGCCGTTGTTGGGAGAGAGTGAAGGCTGTCTGGCTGGATTTTTCCATCCTCTTACCCAGCAGTGCCCAGGCAGATTCCCAGCATGTCTCCTTGAGAGAACTTTAAGGAACACCCTCAATCCATTCAGCTGTTGTGGAATTTGTGCTTTGCGAAGATTTCATGAGTCCTCCTTTTCTGCTCTTAACAAGCAGGTGAGACTGACATTGCTAATCTCATGTTGCAGACCGGAAACAGATGCAGGAGGACAGAGATGTATCCAGAGTCTCAGGGGCTCATTGATTGAGTGAGAACATGTGGCTTAACTCCCATGTGTGCCTCGCCCTGTTCCCGGTGCTACACGCAGTGAGCACAGCAGCACAGGTGCCTGCTCTTGTGCAGACAGTGCAGCTGGAGGTGTGAGTGGAGCACAGGATGCTGGGTCAGGCACAGAGAGGTGAGGAGCCAGCAGAGAGCGGGCTGAGGTGGGAGAGAGAGCAGTAACCTGGCATGTCCTGTCCTGCAGCCACTAGGGGAATTCTGGGTTTCAAGGTGGAAAATGTGCGTGGGGTTTTAAGCAGAGGAGGAGGGGAATCTGCATTCCACCTTAACAGTCTCATTCTGGCCTCTGGGCTGGGAACTGCACGGGAGGGGTGGGGGACAAGAGTTGGATCTGAGAGACGATCTTGGAGGCCGCAGGAGATCCACTGTGGACAGGACGATGGAGACGCGCTCCTTGGTGACTGTGAAAGTAGAGCAAAGTGGTCACTTTCTGGAAATGTTTTGAAGACCGATCCCTTAAGATGGCCCGATTGAGTGGGTGTGGGTGTGAGAAAAAGAGGAATAATGGTGATGCCAAGAGGTGGAGCTCCAGTGAGTTTCCGGAGTTGGAACCTCCTGAGAAGGGAAGGGCTGTGGCCAGAGAAGGTCTGGTGACAAAAAGAGACTAGGAGATGGGATTGGAACACATTGGGATTGAAAGGACCCAGGACACGCAGTGGAGATGCTGGGTGGCCAGTGGTCTCCAGAGCTGATGTCTGTGCAGTCGGACAGCGATGGGAGTCTGGCCAGTGGCTGGCATTTGAAGGAATAAGATCAGAAGGTCCCGAGGGATGGAGGAGTTAAGGAGGCGGGAGCAGAAGGGGGGCCAGGCCAGAGAGGTAGGGAAGCCAGAGTGTGGCTTCTTGGAGGTCACTTGGAATCATTTCCAAATGGAGGGCGTGAGGGAGCTGTGTCCAGGTGCTTGTGGCCCAAGAGGGCTGGGGACCAGTGACACTGGGAGCCTGCTATCTGGGTCACTGGTGGTTTGGGCGTGGATATTTTTGTCTGGTGGCTGTGGCTGCACAAGCCTCATTGGAAGGCAGCGCCACTGGGAGGAGTTGGAGCAAGAAGGTGCGCAGGTGCTGAGCTTCGGTTGCCAAGCAGGGCAGGAAGGAGCACCATTTGGGGTGGAATTGGTGGTGAGAACCAGTCGGGAGAATGGGTTTAGTTGGGAGCACTCAGCCCAGTGCTGGAGAGGTTGAGTGACGTCTCAGCGTAGGACAGAGCCCGACGAAGCCTCCTTGTGCAGGAGGGAAGTCGGCTTGCGGGAGGGTGAGTGGCTGACTTCAGGAGAGGCACGGGGTGACTCCAGGGAGGGACCCAATGGAGGATATGTGGTTGTCACTTGGAGGGGAAGGTCCTCTTATGGTTGCTTGTCTGTTCTTTGTGAAGTAGTCACCGAGGGCCACTGAGTTTGCAGACAAGAGGCAGGGAGCACACCAGAGCTTGTGGCTACAGATTGAAGGTCCCGTGCAGGGGATTGTGTCCTCCCCTGACAGCCAGCTGGGGAGGTAAAGGCTCACCCTACATCAGAACGTGGTTGAGGCAGAGTGAGGCTGGCTTTCAGTGTGCAGGCGAGACAGGACACTCCTCACAGTGGGGACGGAGCAGGGGCAGCGAGGAGACGGCACGTTAGGCTAGATGGCTGGCGATGCAGGAGGACGGTCAAGTGCCAGGGGCCGAGGCACGGGGGTGGCTGGGCTGAGGCCTTGGACGTGGTGTGTGGAATTGGGAGACGGTGCATTTGTGGGAGGTGACGGTTCTGTTGTTCCTTCCCCTGGCCCGGCACCTGAGTCCCCCTGCCTGGCGTGTTTTCATTGTGTCCACTTGGGAAGTCTTCGGGCGGCCACTGCACGTACCTACATGACCAGTTTGCCCAGTTGGAGAACAGGGAGTATTTGGCTGCCTGTCGCTGCCCCTCTCGGTGCCGAGTCGCTGTGGTCAGGACCTTGCCCTGGGAGGGGGCTGTCCCCATGGAGGACGAGTACAGCACAGCCTTGTATCTTTTCAATCCCAAACGTGAACGCTGTGGGACTCTCGTGTCCTTGTCTGCAAGGTGCTTGCTGGTCCGGGGGTCCCTAGACTCTCCCAGGTCTGAGGGCAAGAGTGAGCACCGTGGGAAAGAGCCCCGAGGCCAAGTAAAGCTCCCGTTCCTTCCTGCGTCTGCCCACACCCACTTCCCAGGATCCTCCTTTTTGGGATCTGCCTCAAATTGTAAGAATTGTGAAATAGCTTCATATTCACAAAAGACGTAGTCAGAGGCCAAAATACCAGAAAATGACATCCTAGCACAAACAAAGAGATTTTTAAATGTTTAGGCTTGAAATGAAACATATTTCATCATGGTAAACACCAGACTTCTTACTTAGGTGATTCAAGTATCGGAATCAGAAAGATAATTTTTATTTTATTTTTATTATGTTTTTATATTTCAAGTGCAGAATATCATTGGTTAAAAAAGGAAATCTTTGGCTGAGAGACTTTGGCTTGGCCTTGACCGTGCCGGGCCTGGGGAACAGCCAGGATCTGGAGAAGTGCAGCTGCTCTGTGCTCTTCACCGCTCTGTTCTGGGCTGTTGGCCCGTAGGGCAAAGGTCCCTTGAAAGCCCCAGCTAGAAATGCAAATATCAGCCCAGTGCCCTTCCAGTTCTCCACGGTGCTGAGCCACCGACAAGGAGAAATGAGTGATATTTTTAGAAAAGGAAGTGGTTGGAGATGCTGTTCGGAGATGTGATGGACAGCATTATGATAAATAGTAACAGCCACATTTTGCACAGTGAACTCGGTACGTTTTGTTTTTTTGTTTATTTCCATTTTTGAGTGCTCAGGGCCTTTTGGATGGACGCTCATTGCTGGCTAAGACGCTGACCCTTGCTGACTGAGTCTCCTTGGTGCCTACACACAGTGGAGGGTGGGCACCTGCAGAGTGGACAGGAGGTGCCTGGCCCTCCAACCTACATGAAGAGGTCTTCCTCAGGATCAAGGGTAGATGTGGAGTTAGCAAGTCCCCACCACATGCAGGGCTACCTGCCGCTGGATGTGGGAGCAGACCCAGGCAGCTTCTTTCTGTGGAGACAGGAGTCTCTCAGAGTTATGTGAGCAGGCTCAGGAAGTGAACTGCAGCTCCACAGGCCTGAGCCAAGGCCTGAGCCAAGGCCAGAGCACATCTAAGGCAGCACAGCCAAGACCCCGAGCCTGTGAGGGGGAGCAGAGGAGCAGAGCCGGAGAGCTCAGACGCAGTGCTGGGCTACAGTGGGGCTGGAACCCAGGTGAACTTCTGCAACCTCAGGAGTAGGGTGAGCGGCTGAGAGCCACGAAAACATGTGAAGATGAACGAGGGAATTAAAACAGTGTGCTTCGCACAGGTGCATGGGGTGCTGCCGGGCATCTAGCATGAAGAAAAGCAGTCTGACGGCAGCACAGAGACCCCGAAGGACATCTGGGTCACGTGCTTCAAAAGAATGACTGTGTCCCCCCAATTTAGAAACGCGTTTAAAAGATGTTATTCTCCAAAGACTAACAGAGCTTTGTAAATATTTGCATATACATTTACCAAAGACTGTTGTACAGCCTTCTCTCATACTTAGAACTTCATAAGTAATTCCCGATTTTAGTTCCATTGAACATGGCTTTGTTACATATTAATGGGAAACTCATCAGTGTTTTGCCCATGTAGTTTGTTATAAAATGGGTAACACAACTCAGTTACCAATCTCACTTTAATCCTGACTCTAATGATTATAATAGTCTGTTGTATCAGTTGTGTTCCTTAATGTATCTTCCAATATCTTAAAAAGTCTCTCTCTCTCTCTCTCTCTCTCTCTCTCTCTATATATATATATATATATATATATATATATATATATATATATATATATAATATGTATAAGTATTCATAAAATATAATAAATATAAAAACATTTACTTGAGCTTAAAAACACGGGGAAATCCCCTCTGGTAGATCGTAACGCTGATTGGTATGACCTTGGGAGCCCCCTTTGCCCTTTAGATGACTGGAAAGATCTAAATATGCAAATAATACTGGCAAATGTGAAATGACACATTTTTATACTAAAATCATGTTAAGATTTGGTGCTTCTCCGGGAAGGAGGAGTGGGTTTGAGTGAGTCTTCTACAGTCTTTGAATGTACTTCCCAGAATTCAGGACCTGAGTGAGTCATGTCTTGGAGGTATATTCTCCTACAGATCTGGTGGTTTCTGAGGTTTTCTTTTGTGGGAAGATCTGCTGATTAAGTTGTCAGATGATCACCAAAATCGGTCATTGTTTGATCACTCTGTGATTTGGGGTGTCCATGGGGAAGAAGTTCAAAGCCTTGAGTTTCACTTTTACATTCCATCATCTGTTCCCATTTATGTACTTACGTGAACAAGGGGAAATTTATTTTATCTCTAACAATGAAAAATTGGGACAAAGTTGATCTTCAGTTGGGTCTTATTATAAATGCAAGTGATATTTATCTATTGGTATATAAACATTAAGAGAAAAAATCCAAATCATTCTGTTTTTAAATAAATGTTTGCTTTTTAGACCTAACAAGTATATTATATTGATTTCATCTGTATGCTATTTTGATCAGTTATGTAACATAGTAATTACAAACATTAATTTTATATACAACACCTTATAGTAACAAACTTTTAAAATTAATAAAATACTTTTCTTTTTTTTAATTACATAAAATACTTTCAATAATAAATGTAGACAATCAGTCAGATGATATTATGAGGCTGAAAAATTATGTTGGGGGAATAAGAATGGTAATATTGTTTCCAAGAGATAAGGTGATGTCATAAAATCTCTGTTAGAGAAGTTCATACATATTTTAAAAGTAATTGACATGAAGGAAATGAAAGATTTTTTAGCTTTAATGAACTTTTTTTAAAGGTGGTATTTCCAATTATGCCATAAGTTAAATCTTGTTTTAACTATTTGAAATTCTTAGAACTTTTTTTTTTTTATATTTTTGATTATTTGCTTGTTTGTGGCATGTAGGGGTCACACCGAGGGCCTTGCTCGGGCTTTAAATTCTTAGCCAAAGTAAAAAGGCAGCTGTGGATGTGCAAAGGCCTGTGCAGTTTAAAAAACTATTTCAAGCTGTACTCAAGCCAACCAAACATAAAAACCCCCGAGGGGCTCTGTGAGGTGGTGGGAGAGAGGGATGTCGAGAGCCAAAGAAGGTGCAGGTCCCAGCCCTGTCCCTTCCTGCCAGATGACCCTGGGGACCCGCTTATCTTGAAGAGCCTAGATTTCTTCAGTGCAAATTGGGAATGGCAAAAGTCATTGGGGAGGATCTGATGAGTAGGGAAGGTTTCAATGAGGTGTAAAACAGATATCTGTCACTAAACATTAATTATGGGCTAAGGTTTACCATTTTTTTTCTGTTGCTATAACTACCTACCTGAGACTGGGTCATTTAAAAAGACTAGAATTTTATTGAGCTCACAGTGCTAGGGGCTGGGAATTGCAAGGGATTGATGTCATCATCTGCTCAGCCTCCTGGCTTCACATGATGGAAGGTATCACATGGCAAGATAGAGCCAGAGTGCTAACTTTCCTCTTCTAAAGGTACGGATGCCGTCATGGGGACCCCACTCTCATGACCTCATCCTAATTACCTCCCAGAGGGCCCAACTCCAAATGCCATCAACACTCCAATTTGGGGATTAAGTTTCCAGCACATGGACTTCTGGAAGACATGTTCAAATGATCACCTGCGGCCCCACTTGGGTCCTGAGGGAGGGGAGAGGAGGTCAGTGTGTGCATGCCTAGTGCTAAACCTCAAGACCACAGAGGATGCGAGGAAGAGGCCAGGGGCGTTGTTGTTCACAGCTTCGAGGAGGGCTAGGTGTCAGATAGATGGTCTATATGGTCTCTGAAGGGGGGTACTCTGCATGTGATGGAGGGCTGTAGGAATTTGGGGAATCTGATTAAGAATCATCAGAGCACTGAGAGAAGGGTCAGCCTCGCGGGAGTTTGATTTTACTCTCAGGCTTCTGGAGCCATGCTGATTTGGACGCTGTACAAAGGCCTAGGGTGACATGAAACAACTAATGGCTGTGGCCAAGCTACCATTTCTTTCTCTCCTTGAAGGTGTAAGTGAACTTCCATATGTTCTTTTATCAGTGTAAACAGCACCCTGTCGAGCAAACTGAGACTGAAGTAGGCTTTGCTCACGATGCTGAAGTGGAGGTGGATCTGGCCAGGATGCCCAGCTTCCAAACAGCGTGTGAACATTGTGCCCGATACGTGTTTCACAGGGCACTCTTAGCACCAGGAAAGCGGGGAGCATTAGAAAATCTGGAACAGTGTCTTGATTTAGAATGAAAATGATTTAGGCTTGCAAGACCCTTCAAGGTTCAGATGGACATGGGTGTTGGGAGTAAAGCAGGGTCATTTATGGATGTTGGCATTTTGGTGAGGGCACCCTATGATATCAGCTGATGTTTGATCTGGCTCAAAGAGCTCTTGAGCGTCAGCAGAACTGTGCCCTGCTAGATACAGGTATTGAGCTCAGATTAATAGCTTTGCAGAGCTCAGGAACACTGCTGTGAAGTCCAGGAGTGAATGAGGTTGGTGGGCGTGGAAGGAAGGCTCTGGGGCTCTGGGATGCTGGGGTGTCCATCCCTGGACGTCTAGGCCACACAAGATGAGCACACAGTGCTGTGGAATTCTGTGCTGGGTCCTTTGGGCTCAATTCAGATGGAATGTGGTAGTGCAGGCTGAAGTCAAACAGAAATAAAATTAAGTGCAATTTGAGGTTTTGAAAAATGAGAACCAAGAGCCTCTGTGGTGAACTTTCTTCACTGTGTGAGTAGGAAAGGAAAGTGTTGATGAACTAGAAGCAGAAGGTATCCTATACTACTTCTTTCAGGAAGGGGAAATATCCTATTTCAGCACCTTTGAGGAGGGATTACCCTGGGGTGGCATTTCACAACACATCCCTCCCTGTTCAGCATCCACAGATTTGAACAACTACAGACTGAAGGTACTTGAAAAACAAATTGTGTCTGTATTGAAAGTGTACAGATATTTTATTGTCATTATTTCTAAAAATAACATAATCTAGCAATTATTTGTCATTTACCTTATCTTGGGTATTGTAAATAATCTAGAGATGGTTTAAAAGATATTGTGGGAAGCTTTTGCTGTGGTGCATGTCTATAATGCGAGTGATTTGAGGCAGGAGCATCATAAGTTCAAGGCAAGCCTCAGCAATTTAGTGAGCCCCTCAGCAACTTAGCAAGACCCTTTCTCAAATTAAAATTTAAAAAAAATCTAGGAATGTGGCTCAGTGGTTGAGTGCCTCCGAGTTCAGTCCCTGGTACCAAAGGGAGCAAAACCCAAAAAAGCAAAACAAATACTCCAATTAAGTGTATTTTGGGAGATTCTGTAGATTCTGTGTAAATACTATGCCATATTACAGAGGGATTCGGTATCTGCTGGAATCCAGTAGCCAAACCTTTGTGGATTTAGATCTAGGGAGTACTTTGCTTCCCCCCCCCCCCCCGCCCCTGCCCCGACCTAAGGAAATTAAGAAACTTCCAGTAAATAGAGAATAAATTGACAGCTGGTGGCCTGAGAAAGGCCTTCAGTGGGACAGAAATTGGAGGATGGCCTCTGTATCAAAGGAAAACTGGAGATGAGTCTGGGCCTCTTTAGCACCAAGTGGTATCTCTGGCCAGGGAGGTGCTGGGGGACTGACCAGGACCGCCGTTCTAGAAACCTGATTTGCCCACACCAGCCATGCTTTCTCTAAATCCCCTGATGATAAATCAACTCTGTGTTTTCGGAATCCATTCACAGTCTTTCTTTGCTCTTCGTCTTAAACTTGGTATTTGAGTTTCACAAGTTTATCTGTTAATTACTCGCTTAAGTAATTGAGCTTAGTTTTTTTTTTTTTTTTTTTTTTTTAAATAGGCTCAGCTAGGCAGTTAAAGCATAGTAAAACTATGCAGAGGGTATTCAGCAAACATTTTCCTTGTCTTTCTCTTTCTCAGTGAAAAAGACCACTATAATATATATTGCATGTGTGTGTGTGTGTGTGTGTGTGTGTGTGTGTATAGTCTGTTTTTTTCAGAAAAAAATGACTAATATGTCTATATGCATATATGTCTACATATGTATGAATACACACATTTTGTGTTTAATCGTCTAGAAATATTGAGGACACATAAGGTCGGTCGTAGGTGTCAAGGCTTCTGGGATCAAGGCTCAGTACTCTTATTAGCAGTCTTTGAGGAGACGTGTTTAGTGGGATGTGATGGCAGGAAACCTCACTTCAGTGATGAAGCAAGATCAGCGGATGTCCATGAGCCCGTGTTCCACACGGAGCCTCCTCCACACCTTCCCCGTGGGCACCTTCTCCAGTGTTCGCAGCCCTGAAGTTCCACCTGCTGCCAAATCGCCTCCCCTCTTCCCTTGCTGTTCCAACTTCTGCCTCCTGTCACTCTTCATCCTTTTACTCATCAGCCGTGACATCGAGCTGTGAGTGGACCTGGTCAGTGGGGCTGTGATGTCCCCCATCGCTCCTTATATCTGTTCATTTCCGCTTTATGGAACCATCCTGCCTTCTCCTGTGGGCGGGGGCTTTGGCCGTCTTCAGTTGGGCTGTCACACGGCGTGCTGCTGGGCATATTCTTGTACTTATCTCTGGCCCATAATGTCATTTTTCTTGATGAGACACTTAGCAAGAGCATCTGGGCCAAAGGTGAATTCATGATCATATTTGCAAGGAAATGTCATGATTCTCAGATTTCAGACGGTTCCAGTTCACATGGTCTTAGCAGTGAGTAGTAAATGTTTCCTTAAATGCTGGCCTTTCTTGTTCCCACAGCTGTCATTGATTGTTCTTGATTTTTGCTAAATTAGCAGTAAAGTGGGATGAGTGCACCTGGCCAGTCGCTGACCAGCTCCTCTGTGGTGCAGTGACGTCCATTGGTCGAGTCGCCATTGGATTGTAGTTTCCCCCATTGATTTGAAAGTGTTCTTGCCTATTTTTTGAAAACTATTATCAGCTTCCTGTGTTTAAAAAAGATTTTCTCCCAGATTAGGCCGTATATTTTCATTTCCTATGAAGTATCTTTTTGATGACTAGAGGTTCTGGATTTTAACACAGACTCTACCACCCTTGCCATTATATTTAAGATATTCTGTATCCCAAGGTCTTAAGTCGCCTCCTTGTATTTTGTTTTAACATTTTAAAAATTATTTAGAATTAATTGTTGGTTGTGATGTAGGAATCTAATATTTTTTAATCCATAAAGAAATATAATCCCTAGGACCTGGCTCCTCTTATTGAACAGCCCTTTCCTCTCTATTGATCTGAAATGCACACTCTGCTTTGTGTCGGGATTCCATAGGTCCGTGGGTTTCCTTCTGTCTCCATTATCTGTGGGTTGGATTGCCACCTCTGAGTCAGGGCAGCCTGCTGGGAATGATGTCACCTTTGGAAGAGGTCTCTGTGGTCCCCCAAGAAGGGGCAGCCTCTTATTCAGTGGGGTTTGGCTGTAATCGGGCCTTTGTCCTTCCGTGAAATTTTAGAGATAGTTTATAAAATTAACAGCATCGGCTCCAAAAACAACAGCAGCAAACATCACTGAGAATCTGTTTGGATTGCATTAAATCTGTAAATCAATTAAGAAAAAAGTATACTGTGTGTGTGTGTGTGTGTGTGTGTGTACACGCGTGCCTGTGGTGTCATGTCTGCTCACCCAGGAACATTTTATCTCTCTGTATTTGTGTCATCTTACATTTTTTGCTTTTAAAGTTTGTCCTTTTCTCTAGATGGATCTCAGTCATCATTTGTGGAATTTGTTCTTGGTTCTTGGAAACAGTGCATTGTGCTTGTGTATGAATTTAATTTTTATATATTGATTTTGCCTACCGTCACTTTACAAGCCTTTAATTTTCTTAATTTTGTCTGTGGGTTCTTCTATATATAAAAATCATTTCTGAATAATGAGAATGTTAATTTCTTTTTGATTCTTGCACTTTCTTTTTCTCATTTTCTGCTTGCATTAGGCCCTATAGTAAATGTTGAATTGAAGCAATAGGAGATATACTTTCCTTGTGCCTGATTTTTATAGAGTTTATAAAGAATGACATTTCCTGTCACCTTTTTTCTAAGTGTTCTTTATTAGGCTGAGGAAGGTCCCTTGTGTTTCTGTTTTCAGTTTGTGTTTTATGTTTCCATCATAAATGAATGTGGAGATTTATCAAAGGCCTATTCTGCATGTACAAGGATGACCTAGAGTCTCACAATTTTTTTCTGGTTGTGTTATATTACTTACCATTTACTCAATGTCAAGTTCTGTACTCCTTGGAAAAACCAGCTTGCTGAAATACACATCTGATGCACATCTGGATTCTATCTGCTCATATTTTGTTTTAAATTTTTTGATTCTTTACTCATGGGAGAGTTTGGCCTGTTTTTCCTTTCTTTAGCTGCTTTTGTGTGTTTTAACAGTTTTCTCTCTCTCTGTCTCTCTCTCTCTAATTTTCTCTTTTTCCGCCATTCCCAGAAGATTTTGTGCATCATATGAATTATCTGCTTTTGAAATTTTGATAATATTCAACTGAAAGTAAGACCTCATGATCTCTCTGTGGAAGATTTCTGACTAGTTGATGGTTTTAGGGCTCACACAGATCTTTATGTGGTTCCTTGCATTCCTGTTTCTCTGGAGACAGTTTTCTTGTATTTTCTAGGGTGTATGCACAGTCCCTTACTTCCCATGCTAATTAGCATGATTGTATACATAGAGTTTTAAATCTTTTCTGTTTTTCATGCCAAATCCAGTATAGACTGTCTGTCTTTGTTCTTCCTTGACCAACTTGCCTGGTAGTGTATGTTTCATTATTATTTTTACAAGAACATTTGGGCTTTGGAATTTGTTGGCCTTTTCTTGTAACTGTTTTATGTGTGTGTATGTGTGTGTATGTGTGCGTGTGTGTGTGCGTGTGTGTGTGTGTGTGTGTGTGTTTAATTTTATTCTTATCTCTTAAGGGTATTTGCTTTTTTTCTGTTTGTGTTTAGTCTGTAGTTTCTTTTCTACTTACACTTTTTTTCTGTTTGTGTTTAGTCTGTAGTTTCTTTTCAACTTACCTAAGCTGGAAATTGCTATATAATTTCTAACCCTCTTTTTTCTTTTATTATAAGCAGTTAAGATTATGAATTTCCCTCCCAGTACTCCTTTAATAGCATCTCATAGGTTTTGTTAAGTTTATATTTCCATTGAATTTTTAAATTTCTACATATTTTTAAATTTCCATAATTTCTTCTACATCATGAGTTATTGATAATTCTTAGGATTTTTAAACATGAAAAATCTTTTTATTATTGATGTTTATCTTAATTGCATTAAGGACAGGATACATGGTCCATATGGTACCTGTCATTTGAAATTTGCTGAGTGCTTGTTTCTGCCCTAGTAAAATGTCAGTTTTTGTAAATGTTATGTGTTGTGAATTCTCAGCTTATTGACTGTGGGTTTTTATGTGTCTATTAAGTCTAGATTGTTTATGGTGTTTTTTTCTGTGTCTTTACCACTTTTCACATTTGCTGTATTAAGCAATGCATTCTGAATTTCCTCGGTGTGACAGCAAGTTGATCCTTTTTCAATAATTCTACTCTTTTTGCTTTTTATATTTCAAAGCTATTGGTGTGTACTCAGTCAGAGTTATCACAGCTCATAATGAATTGAACTTTTATCACAGTGTACCTCCGGTCTCCTTGTGTTTTTTATATTTCTTTAAGGTTTATTTAGTTACTTATTTTTGACCGGCATTTTCCTCCACCCTTCAACTTCTGCTCTCCGGTTTCTTCTGGATCCTCATCTATTTCTTTCTTTTTCGAAATCCAGCTTTCACATTTCTTTCTTTTGCTGTCAAGCCTAATCCATTTACTCCTCATGGTCTTATACGTTTGGGGTTTTTCTCCAGATGATCTTCTTGTTTTTTTCTTTGTGAACACATTTGTTTATTTGTGATCTTGTTCCTTTTGTCCTTCTACAGTTAGGGAGTTATACACCTCTATTTCTCTTTTCTAATAGATACCACTGAAATTTTACCATGTGTAAAATTAAAGAAAATAAATTTTAAAATGTCTTAACTCCTTTCTTGTCCCAGAGCACAAGGGCCCTGAAGTCTGTGGTTGGCAGGAAGACGTGGGGGATCTGCTGCTGTGGGCTCTTTCAGTTTTGCTGTGGCTGGTTATTTCCCGGGGGTTGGCGGGTGGTCATGGAGCCTAACTCATGGTGCGCAGGGAAGCAGGCCTCTGGGATCCTTCTTCCCTGTTCCTACAGGCCTGGTTCACACGTGCTCCTTGGTTCAAAGCCTGTGTTCATAGTCACAGCATCCAAGCAGGTAGGGACCTTCTGCTGCCGTTTCTCCTGACCCTGGTGTAGACGGGCAGTGACTAGGCAATATCAGAGAGTCAGGGTGGAAAAAGTTATTTTTTGGTCGACGTGAACCAGATGGACGACGCAGATCTCATCTGTGCGAGGCGCAGGGGCTTCCACGTCCATTGTACAAACAGAAGGAACACAGCTGTGCGAACACGAGTCGTTTACGAGTGTGTTCTGGGTTCATGTATTCGGTAGTTTTGTTACCCTCGTTTTTTGGAGTAATCATGGGTGGGCACACGTGGAGAGACCCAGGGCCTCCCTCCCCACACAGATAACGAGTATGCTTCGGAAACCTCTTTTCCCTCTTGGTTTTTAGTGACTTGAAGCTGTGGGGCACCTCTTGGTCTTGTTGCTGCCTGTGGTTGTCGGGTGCGTGTGGCCCCAGGCTGGGCCCCTTAGGATCAGCACGTGGCCCTTCGCTTCTGTGTGACTCACCGCACGGCTCACCCGAGTCTAAATGCAGGGCCAGAGAAGGTTCGGCTTACAGACCACGGAGTCGTTCAGTGCAGGGTTCACGGGATCCTTGGGGCTTAGCAGAGTAGGGCCCTTTCTCCACAGGAAGCCACTGTCTTAAAATTGAGTTAAAGCAAAATGCCAGCCAGGCCCAGATCGGACACGCTTGGATCCCATGCCATGCCAGGGAACCCACGGGACTGCAGAGGAGAAACCGGAAGCCAGAGGAGTGGCAGGGTTGGGGGTTAGGCCAGAGTCCAGGGCCCCCAGGCCCCCTCCAGGCCCCCTGCTGCCCATGGCCTATTTCTACAACCAGGTGGAGTCGTTTCTCCCCACGAAGCCACTTAGGAAGCGATGGGCACATTTTCCCTTCTTATGATTTCCTTTCAGGTCAGCACATGTCTAGACACTTTGGTCGGATGGCCCCTGCTGGCCAGTAGCCTCCGAGCTGCCCTGGTGTCCTGGGGTGCCGTCCAGCCTGGAGGACCCTGGAGGGCCCGGATCCCGGAGCGCGGGGACGGAAGCCCTGAGCTCCTGTGCCCAGTGTCTGCGGGGCCTGCTGAGCGCCGCGGTTTGTCACCGAGGACTGGTTCTCCTCGAGCAGACAGACCACTGCTATTTCTGGGCTGTAAATTTCCAAAGCTTCCCCCCTCCACCTCTCCAACCACACACTGGAAGAGAAGTGTGTTTGCAGCTATAATCGGCACACTTAAATACTAGTTAAATGCACAGTGAGTACAAAATCCGTTCAGCGCCTGACCCTGAAAGAAGCTATAAAAATATGACAGGGCTGTGAGCCCTGGGGGGCTGTGAAAACACGGCGGCTCCTCCTGGCCTGGAGCTCACGGGGTCCAGAATAGCCCAGACCGCGTGTGACGGGCAGTCTGGCTCATGCACGACTGTGTCTGACACCAAGGAGTCCGGGCTGCCCACTGGCAAATTCTTTTCTTATTTCTGTTTTTTTTTTTTTTTCCTGGATTTTTTTTTTTTCACAGATGTAAGGTAGTAGGCTTTATTTTCCAGGGAACCCGTTGAAGACAGCCCCCTTTCTCAGCCTGGTCACCATCCAGTGCACAGTCTGCACGGGGAAGAGTGGCAAGGCAGGGGGCAGGAGCTGGAGGTGCTGCCGTGGAGTAGAGGCCCTGGGCTCCTGGGCCCCAGCTTCCATGGGCCCCTCTGTGCGCTGTCTTGGCACCTCTTTTCTGGAGTCACCTCGTGGATCCTGGGGTGATGCCCTTAGCAGAAGAGCAGCTCCTGTTGGCCCAAACTGCAGATGGCAGGGCAGAGGTGTCCGGAGCTGCTGGAAGAGCTCCTGGCCTCATGGTGGCTTCCAGTTGGGTCTTGAGTCTGGAAATCTCTTAAGATGGAGAGTCTTTGCTTCCCGTGGACCTCACTTCTCCTTGATGGTGCTGTTTTAATCTAGGTTCATCCTGCAATGCTGCTCCACTTCAATCCGAAAATAGCCCTCCACCCTGGAAGGCTTGGGGGTGTGTGCACCTTAGACTCTTCCTCACCTCAGCAACGTTCTGTTTTCTCTGCCGCGATGCTGCAGAGGTTCATTCTCAAATGACAGTGTATTAAGGGACACTCTACTGAAAGCTCCATCTGTGGCTTCCTGGGCCGCAGCTCCTGGTCCAGGTGCATCCGTACCTCTCAGGCCCTCAGCTCTTCCCCCATCAGGGAACTGGGAGGACCCACCGTCAACCCACAGGCCATAGCTGTCCTTTCTCTCCTTGGTCAGGTGTCTGCAGAAAGCTTTCCCCAGAGCAAGTCTGTTTGAGAGACCCCTTCTTGTCCCCTGTGCCTCTGTTGACACCACGCCCTCGCCCTGTTCTCAGGGATGTCCTAGCTGTGACTGGGCTCTGAGTTCCCTGCAGAAGCCATGCATTTGCTAGGTGCTGAGTTTGCTGGGATGTTAGAGGGCACTCAGTGAATGTTTGCTGAGCGAAGTAATTGCATTTTTTTTCATATTTATTTTTTAGTCGTAGTTGGACACAATACCTTCATTTTACTTATTTATTTTTTATGTGCTGCTGAGGATTGAACCCAGGGCCTCATGTGTGCTAGGCAAGCCAAGCCCTGTACTGCTGAGCCCCAACCCCAGCCCCAGTAATTGCATTTAAAAAATACCCCATTCAAATCCCCTGATGTGTGTGCAAAGTGTGGCTGTTTGGTAAGAAGCAAATGTGTGCCGAGAGGAAACTGGTCCAGTGGTGTCCCCTTTGGCACTGGTATCCTAGGCTCAAAGGACGCTGCACAGAGAGCTGTGGCATTGGTGGGAGAGTGGGCACCCTGCCTTGTGTGACTGTATGACTCCGTCGACTCTCAGAGCCTCCAGTTGTGAGCCTCTTGTGACAGCCTCAAGAACACCTGAGGCATATTCTCAGAGCCACCTCTTTTCAAATGCACTTTAAAGACTTTTAAATTAGCTTACTATTGTTGTTATTATTATTATTGCAGTACTGGAGATTGAATTCAAGGGCACTCTATTACTGAGCTATATCCCCAATCCTTTTTATTTTTTATTTTGAGACAGGGTTTCACCAAGTTTCCCAAGGCGGCTTTGAATTTGCAGTCCTCCTGCCTCAGCCTTCTGGGTCTCTGGGATTGTAGGCGTGCTCCACCATGCCTGGCACAAATGCTTTTATTTTAATTAAAAGAAATGTCTTTGCTTCCTCCTACCGACTTTCCAATCTTGAGCTGTATGTCTCCTGGAGGTGCCGTGGCCCATTGCAGGCTCCCTGCCCACTCAGTCCCCGTGTGTCTGTTTTTAGCAGCTCCTTATCCGGCCCTTGGTGTTTTTTGGGGGGCTGCCGCTGAGGCTGCCTAATCTTGGAAGCCTCTAGTTAGGCAGTGACAGACTGGGGTGGGGCTCGGGATGGATTTCCAGGGATGCACATGGGCTGCTGGAGGGCTGTGGTCACGTGGCCCTGGAAAGTGACAGATGAGAGATGGAAGCACAGGGCGACTGCGGAAAGACTGTCTTCTGCAGTCACCGCGTGGCGGGCCTGAGTCTGCCCTGAACGCTGGAACTTGATCACCACTGGGCTGGACCTGGGCAGCCATCTGCAGGTCCCCGCTCTGGGCTGACACTCCTGGTGAGGAGCAGAAAGGACTGGTTCCTAATAAGGATACACTTGTCTTGTTTACTTCCTCTTCTTTGGTTATCACTGCTTAGGGACAGACAAAAGGATGTTGTACATTGGCTCAAGCAGCTATCTAAAAAGCAAGCCTCAGACCCCATGGCTTGGGGTCCCTGGCCCCTTAGTACTGATTTACAGAACCAAGCCTTGTGGCCCATCGAGGGTGCTTTTGGTGGCTCAGGCTCCCTTTGTGGCATTATCTGCCTCAGGCTGTGACTCGCACCTCCAGCCTGCTTACGTGGCAGCCTCTCTCCTGAATCACAGTGGTCAGTTTGTGGGACTTTGATGTGGCTTATATTGTGCCAAACCACAGCCTCTGTGTCCACTATTCTGGGAAAGCCCATGTGACCATAATTGATTTCCCAGCGGGTCCCCACTGGCTGCTCCTTCCCAGTCCCAGGATACTTCTGTGGAGCCTGAAGTAAGCCTGGGCCTGGACAGATGCTGGTGCGGTTCCCACTTTGTCCAAGGCACCTGCCAGCACAGGACTTTGAGAGATGGCCAGCTCTCTTCCAACCACAGGGTCCTGGCCCTTGGGGCAGGTGGCCCAACTGCCTTTGCAGGACCCCGGCCCCACACGGTGTTGTGAAATTGCTGTGTGTCCACTCTGCAGGGCTCTCAGTGTTAGTGGGCCAGGGGTTTACAAACTGGTTTCGTTTTGGCATTTTTCCCCCTGAATCAACCATAACATATGACTGAGCTGGGGTGGAGGACCTGGGCCCTTCCCTTCTCCACGATGTCCTCGCTGCTCTGGGCTTCTTCCCTGTCCTTCATTGGCTGTCTGTTGTCCCAGGTGGCCCGTGGCCTGTGGTGCCGATTGGCCTGTCCAGGGGCCCAGGTGTGTCTGAGCAGGAGGGCCCTTGAGCTGCTGACCCTCTGTCCCCACGCAGGCTCACCGTGAACACGTGGACAGTTACTCTCCTGCATGGTTTCCAGGAGTGAGCTCTCCTGACCAAGGGCCTGGCTGTAACAAAGCCTGAAGGGTCATGGTCCCACCTCCTGTCACCCAGGCACCAAAGGGGGCTGATTCACCCAACTATAAGGGACAGCCAGCCCCACTCAGCTGCTTCCTAAATCACCTGCAATTATGATGGGATCTGTTTATGTTCAATATTTGGGAGCCTTTTTTTTTTTTTTTAAAGAAAGTTTAAAAGCCACCATCCTCGGCAGTTTTGTGATGACTAAAATGAACTACGTCATTTAGGGAACTGTTTGTTGATGAGGATCTCTGGTGGCCATGTGTGCATGGCATTGACACATGTGCCTGGAGAAGTTCACCCCCGAGGCAGACACCACCCTGGACGTACGTGTTTCATCGATCCACCCTCTCCATGGGGTCAGGTCCAGGCCTGCCCTCCTGTGGGTAAGGGTCTGCCTGGGCGACCCCACCTTTAGCAGGCCCCTTTCCCGGGGAGTTTGCTCAGCTCTGCCTGTTCTCCCCGGGCCTTCGCCTCAGCACTGGCTCTTCTGTGCCCATGGTGCAGAAGCAAACAGTAGAGCTGGGTATTAAGAAGCTGCTGCTTGCCCCACACACCGGCTAGAGGATGTCTGAGCACCAGGTTGGGACCTGGGCTTGGTGTCTCCTAGGTGACGTGGTGATATGGAGCTGGGGTGTGCAGGCTGAGATCCAGGCCCGTCTGGAAGGCCCTGGGTGCCATGTGGAGACCTGCCCTTTCTGCAGCTGCTGGGCCTCTTAGTTGCACTTCAGACCCTCCTGCAGGACAGCCCGTGGGGGGTCATTGCACAGCAACCTTGCTCCTCTGATGCTTCCCTTACTGCCCACGAGCAGGGGACAGAGGAAGCTTACACAGGAACACCCTGAGACCCATCCTGAATGCCCCTTGGGGGAGGACAGGGCCTCCAAACCCAGGGGTGAGGCTGGCCATCTGATACTCAGAAGCATCCTGGCCCATCTGGGACTCCCAGGACCCCTGTCTGGGACTTGGTGACATGCAGCCCGGGAACTTTCACAGTTTGCTCTTCTGCAGGATGTCTGGGGGTTGCCAGGAGATGGGAAATATGGAAAGGAAACAGGAGGTGAGAGGTGGTGGGAGGGAAAGGTGAGCCTAGACATCAGCAGGATTCTAGAGTGAGCTCCGGAGACGGATCAGGCTGCAGGTGCATACCCAGGGCACAGCTCCTGGGTTCTCGGGACTTACCAGCTCAGGACCGGTGTCTTATCTGCAGGTGCCACCTGCATCTGCCCTCCTAGGAGCTCACTCCCTCTCTGTGCTCCTGTTTCCTGAGACCTCGCAGCTCTCACGTTCTGGGGTTCTGTGGAGATGCGCAGCCTGCCCTGGTGTCCGGGAGGGTGGCAGTGGAGCTGCTGCAGAGCTGGGTGGAAACATGGGAGGGAGGAGGAGAGGGAACGCGTGTGGCTCTGCTTTTCTGCTCAGCAAAGCTCCGGAATCTTCTTGGTTTCCCCCTGGAGTGGGCCAGAGAAGACGGTCCGAGGAGACATCTGTCTGGAATGGAATCTTTGCAACAGAGCCACGGGCACTGGGGCTTGCCCTCTTCGGGTCGGCCGTACTGTTCTAAGGGAGCCTGGCTGCAGTTGGCTGCCGGCTAAGGAGAAAGTTTTTGCTTTGTCCCTAGGGGACCTTGCACGGCCGAGTCCACTGGGCTCCTGGGTCAGCAAGAGCATCCACAGAGGTACTGTGGGCAGCAAGTACCACAACACATCACTCAAGAAACTGAGCGCCATCTCGAGTTTAAGGAGCAAACAGTTGTCACTTGCACGTATCAAAGTGCAGAGAAAAGATGATGCAAGTCAGAAGAGCCACTGGTCTGCTCCTTCCTGGAAGAGGCATGTTTCTCGCTACGGACCCTCGGTTTCCTCACCCACAGGAGGCATCGGCCGTGCCAGACGCTCGGCAGCCCTTGCACCTCTGAGAAGTCCCTGGCAAGTGTGCTTGGGCCAGAGTGGGGCTGTGAGGACACGCACGGCTCTTGCCAGCTCACCCGCTGCAGGGTTCGGCTGTGCGTACACACAAGAGGCTTGTTTACTTCCTTGAGCAGGAAGAAACCGACGAGAGCACTGGCCTGTGCTTGATTTTGAAACTGGCAAAGAAGTGATTGTGTGAAGTCATTGGTCAGTAGGATGCCAGTTTAAAGTGTGTGTGTGTGTGTGTGTGTGTGTGTGTACGCTCACAAGTTTGGTAGTGAACAAAGGTCTTTCTTTCTTTTTTAAGCGTCCTCTGTTGTTTGAAACGAACTCTGGTTTGCTGAGTGTCTTTCTTGGTTCCTGGATTTATGGTTTGTCTTTCCTAGATCATTTCTTTCTTTCTTTTTTGGGGGGGACAGCAGGTGAACCTTTGGAATTGGAAAAATAATAAATGCTGCGCTGTCTTTGACCTGCGGCTGATCAGCCCACGGTTGCCTTGTGGGTATTTGGTTTCTGCTGTGATTCTGTTTTCTGGCCTCACTGCTCTCAGATGTCCAGGTGATAACCGTTGTGTGCCATCGGGGCCGGCAGGAAAGGCGGGCAGTGTTCTGAGGGTGGAGGTATTTTTGAGATGGGTCCCGTCCGGGGCACTTTTCACCTCAGAACGCCGACCTGGCCGGCCTTTCCTGAGTCCTGCTGTGCCCAGGGCTCCGGGAGTTGAGCTCTGGGTGTCTAAAGAGTTTGATAGGGACCCAAACCTGAGGGGTCGGTGATTGGGAGAGATGGGGTCTGCACAGGAGGGACATGATTCGTATTTTGTCTCAGGAGCCACGGGGCCTGGGAGGGGATCCCTGCAGGCTCTCGCTGGGGCTCCCTCAGGTCCAGTCTTCCCTGGGCACCTGGCTGTCCGCTCTGTCCTCCTGCCGGCTTGCTTTCAACTCCTGGGGCAGCGCCTTGTTCTCCGGAAGCCCGCTTCCTCTCGAGTGGGCATTCCTGGTGGCCACCTGGAACTAGGTGCTCGTTCCCCAGGGCACTCCCAGGCTGGGGACGGTGCCAGGGAAACGGCGTTCACTGCAGTGTCTGGTGGCTCTGGAAGTCCCTGAGGCTTACCAACCTGGCCACTCCTGCCGTGTCTTTTTACCAGCCACAGTCAGCCCGCGGAGGCAGGGTCAAGTCCTGTCCCCCGCCCAGGGCTCAGGCCCTCTGCAGGGACCGCGTCAGGGCTCGACTGGACAGGGCTCCAGGTTTAGGCCCTCAGATGCCATTTTGATCTTTGGGGCCCCTGTGTCATCGCTGAGGGGAGATGACACAACTGTAAGGGTGGTTTACAGAGACGGTGGATGAGGTGACTGTGTGAGAAGCCAGGAGGCAAGGACAGCCCGGACCTGGGCTAGAGCTGGGCCGCCCTGGGAGGAGCCGTTGGCCTCTAGAGGCCCGGCTTCCTGTGGCTCACTTTTTTTCACTTTACGAGACGTTGTTCTTTGGGTTATCCACGACAGGATGTGTCTTGACATACCTACACACGGGGAGCATGAATTTCTGTTCTGTGGCTGTACACGATGGGAGCTTCACTGGTTGTGTGTTCACATATGAACATGGGAACGTTTGTCCAATTCGTCCCACTCTCTTTCCCATTCCTGTGCCTGCTTCCTTCCCCCCATTCTCCCTTGTCCAATCCAATGAACCCTCGTTCCTCTCTCCCTGCTGCCTGTTGTGAGTCAACACCCACAAATCAGAGAAAACACTTAGAACTTTGGTTTTGGGGACTGAATTATTTCACTTAGCATGATGGTCTTCAGTTCCATCCATTTACTGGCAAATGCCATCATTTCATTCTTTTTTATGGCTGAGTAATATTCCATGTGTATATATATCCCATTTTCTTTATCTGTTCAATTAGGTCCGTCCATAGCTTAGCTGTTGTGAACTGAGCTTCTAGGAACGTTGACGTGACTGTGTAACTGTTGTACGCTGATTTTAAGTCCTTTGGGTATATGACATGGCTCATTTTTGAGGACACCTTTTCTGAAATGTGTCTTCCACGAGGAGATACTGAGGTCTAGACTGAAAGGGTTGCAGGTGACACCAAGGGCCCACAGGAGGTGTCAGCCTTTGCCACCCAAGAATGCAAGCCTGGCCTTTGGGAGCACCTGGCTGCCAGGAGCCTCAGCTGAAGCGTTGGCAGCACATTCCTATCAGCCCAGCCCTGTGCTGCCGTCCTCTGTACCTCCAAGGGCTGGCAGCACCTGGCCTGGGACAGGCTGCTCTCTGACCACGCGTGGACGTTGGTTGTGACGTGTGGATCCTCCATGGCTGGTCTTCCCAGGCCCCACCGCTGTTTCAACTTCCCTCCCTCTCAGGCCTGTCTGATGACTGGACCGTCCATGTCTGCTTAGCAGCCATCGGCCTGCACCTGCAGGTCCAGGAAGGCGAAATGGGAGTGCCCTGCGGGAAGAAGACCCACAGGCATGGCACCGGCTTCCCTCCCTCCGTCCCGCCCCGTCCTGTGTCTGGTTGTAGAACCTGGTTCCCGACTCCTCTGTGGGCCGGCACCTGCTGAGGAACTGAACTTACTAGAAGGAGCTCACTGTGGTCCCCCGTCCAGTGGCCTGAAGCCAGCAGCGCCCCAGGCACGCTCTGTCCTCCGCTGGTGCCTGTGCATCTGGAGCTGTCACTCGGGCGGCCGAGGGGACTTGGTGCCGTGCCCTCCTCGTTCGCCTGCTGACCTCTTCCGCAGCTCACGGACAGGGCTGTGAGTACCTAGTGCAGTGGCTCCACTGCGGTGGAGGGTGGAAGACCTGCCTTGCCGAGTGGCCGTGGAGAAGACAGAACACGGAGGCGGTGCCCAGCATGTCTCCCGTCTGCATCCTCATTCTTCAGAGCAGGGTGCGTGTGGTTTCCACTAAGGTGATGAGACGGTTGGGCACAGCAGGGTGTTAGTGTGCCATGCCTGTGTGTGCAGGGTCTTCACCTGGGATTGCGTGTGGACGGGTGTGTCCACAGTGTCCCTTTTCCCCACCTGCAGGCCTCCTGAGGGGATAGTCCAAGAACTGCAAGCAGCTGTGTAGGTCACAGGCTGTGCTGGGCACGGTGACCCTGGGTCTGCAAGGTAAGGAGGACCCTGCTGGGGGGTAGGGTCACAGGAGGCCTATTCTTGGTGGCACCTGCGGGAGGCTCCAGCAGGGCCCTCCTGGCCCCGGCCACCTGCTAAGCCAGGTGGAAGCCTGGCTCCCTACCCCCACCAGGCAGGGCAGTTGACTCTCTGCTACCCGATTTTAGGGAGGTCTGTGTATTCAGGCTCTTATAGAGTCTGGGGCCTGTGCCTTGGAGGGGGAGGACACGGTGTGGAGTTAACTTGGGTGGCCTTGCTGTGCCCGGGTGACTTGGTGGCACCTGTGGAGTTGATGAACAACAGTGCACTGTGGAGTGGACGGGCCCCAAGTGCATGTGGAGGTGTTGCAGGATTCCATCTTCAGGACGTCCCGGACGAGGTGTTGCCCTGGCTTTCCACGCACACAGCGAAGTGAGCAGGCCACGGACCAGTTGTTCTTGGTGTCCCTCCTTTACCCACCACAGGGTTAGGGTTTTATTTGGTGGATGGACAGACAATTTGCCTGTGTGTTTATTGGGATTTTCATTTAGTTAGCTCATAGCTTTTCAGCAGGGTGCACATGTTGGTTTCAAGAAAAATACAAGTTTAGTGTCATTCAAAAAAAAGAGCCGAAAAGTATACGTTAAAGAAAAGAATGTGTAGAGATGATTGGGGGGAAGCGGGGGACTGTGGGGATGGGAAGGACTGTAGAATGAGACAGACATTATCACCCTGTAAGCATGTATGATTACACTACTGGAGTGACTCTGCACCATGCACAGCCAGGGGAACAAGAAGTTGTGCTTCATTTGTGTACAGTGTGTCAAAATGCATCCTACTGTAAAATAAATTGATAGGAAGGAAGGAAGGAAGGAAGGAAGGAAGGAAGGAAGGAAGGAAGGAAGGAAGGAAGGAAGGGCTGGGCATGGAGGCATGGACTTATAATCCTGTGACTTGGGAGGCTGAGACAGGAGGACAGCAAGTTCAAGCCCAGCCTGGACAACTTAGCAAGACCGTGTCTTAACATCTATAATGAAGAGAGATGGAGAAGTAGCTCCGTAGTAGAGCCTTGCTGGGTGCAGACACCAAAAACAGAAACAAAATGGATAAAAGGAAAACCCAGCAAATGCTGGAACCACACAGTCACTGTTGATGGAGTTGTTCACTTAACCAAGTTGTCCTGCCCTAACCTTCCAGCCACTGTTTGCCTTATTTCCTAAGGCACACACTGAATAACAGTAGGAAAAGGTGGTGGCTAAATGAACTGTGCAAGGACCATGGTGACTATGTTGGTCAGAGAATCTCTGGAGTATTTTAAGGTTGAGTTATTTTTCAAATCTTGGCTATTTTCTAACCTTCCAGCTAGGATGGAGAAATTAAAAACAACAACCACTGAAGACTGAACTGTCCCGCAGGTGTAACCACTGTGTCTCCCCTGAACCTGGAAAATTGTCCCTGAGGTTTGTTTGGCGAGCTGGATAAATTGCCAGTGGAGAAATCCCAGTCCTTGGTGTCCGAAGCGTCCCACTGTCCGGAGCGTCTTTTAAGGTGAAGATTAATAGGTGGAGCTGAATTCCTTTCTCTGGCCACCCCACCCTTGTGTGTTTGAAGTGCAGTAAATGTTGGTGGGCGAGACCTGATCTGGAGGCTGTTTTGCTTTGCGGTGGGCTAGAGAATTCAGCTTTGTTTGTCAGAAGGACAATGCGGTGGGCTAGAGAATTCAGCTTTGTTTGTCAGCGGCCTATGAGCTGGGCGGGAAGCGAGTCTTGAGGGCAGGTGCGTGGCTTCTGCAAAGCTCTGCTGCGGGTGGGCGGAGGCAGGGGGCTCTGCTTGTCCGTCCTGGGCGTTTCTGCCTGGCGGCCCTCCCGTCCTCTGAGCAGCACAGTCCCGCCCTGCGCAGACCCCTGTCCTGGCAGACTGGCTTTCTTGTCCCCTCCCACACAGGCTCGCGGCCACCCCTGAGGGCCAAGACCTCCCGCCACAGGCTGCCCTGGCAGTTCTCTGCTGCTTCTCTCCCATCCCAGTCCCTCCCTGAATCCAGGTCCTCGTCAGTTCACACCCCTCACTGTCTATGTAGGTCCTGGTCCCTCCAACGAGAGTCGAAGTCATCAGACAAGTCGCTACAGCTCGAGCTGTGAAGTGGTGTGTGACACGTGGCCCCTCCTGTGCAGAGCGGGGGCTGCTCTGTCCTCTTCCTGACCGCCCCCCGGGGCGTGTGGCAGTCACAGCACGGGGAAGGAGGACACTGAGGTCTGGTGGGGTCTCCTGTGGCCCGCTGGGTGTGCCTGCCCCTCAGCGCCCAGGGCCCAGCAGTGCAGAGAGCCCTGTGGCTGGAGGGAAGCCTGGGGGACATTTGGCAGGTCAGTATCCCAGGTCCGTGCCTCTCAGAGGAGGTGACAAGAGACAGACTGTGACTGTGGCTTCCCAGGCTCCCTGGCGCTCTGCAGCCTCCACCACGGAGGTGACTGTGGGGGTGGACCCTGGTCTTTCCTTGCGGTGGCCTTTCCCAGGACACTCCCAGCAAGTCACCGGCACAGGAATCCTGTCTCTGGGTCTGGTGTGTGGAGCCAGGTTGAGGACCGTCCGCAGACCTCTGTGCTCCCAGCTGCACACGAGGGCACTCCCAAGGGCTGGCTGGGGACCAGATGAATTAAAGGGTAGGCGCGTCCCTTGAAGCTGGGAGCACTGACCCACTGGACTCCGGGACTCCTTCCTTGGAGGACTCCCGTTAGCATTTCACAGCGCACGGGGGCTTCCGGGCTGCGGGTCTCTAGTTGATGTCTGTGGCAGGAGGACAGGGCCTCTCTCAGGACTCTCAATGCTGCGACCATGGGACACTGGTTTTTGACTATCCTCTCGCACTGTGGCTGCTTCTCCTGGTGTTGCGCAAAGACAGCGAGGCTGGGGCACCCGGGCCTCGTGCAGTGGCCATCCCACCTGGCCAGCCCTTAGTCGAGCTCCATCCCTCTCAGGGCCACCTCTTTGGGGGCTAAAGAGGTTCGGTCTAGAACCTTCTGACTTTCCTTATTTGCTTTAGAAAACACAGCTTGAGAATATCCTGGAATCTGTGGGCAGAGCCTTTCCATGGGTCTGGGTGAAGGAGGGCAGGGAATGCTCGGGACTCGGAGCAAACCCGTGGTGCTCACCGCCCGGCAGACTGCGGGTGGCCACGCCTTCCCTCTGCACCAGCTGCAGGCTGGGCCACTTGCTCCTCTGCAGGGACTCCCTGGTGGCCTGGTGCTCACTGTCCTTCCCACAGCCTCCTCTCCAATTTTTGAACCCAACCTATTGCCTCCAAATCATAATCTCTACAAAATTTAGTGCACAAAATTAATTGCAAAAATTAAAAGTGGATCTTGTAGGACACAAGCTTTGTGCACCCATCACGCTCACTGTTGGCTCTCGCTAACCTGCATTCCTGAACATCTCCCTCCCTTTTTGTGATCCTTCCTGTATAGAAGGCGCTGCAGGTGCCCGTGGAGCCTCTGGACAGTCTGGGGAAGCAGAAGTGCTCCTGCCGGGCTCCCTGTGCTCTGTGTTCACATCTCTGCTGCCTCTTTGCCTTGTCCCTGTTGCAGAAGCTGCAGTGGCTGGACATCAGCCTCTCAGGAAGCTTCACAGGCCCTCCAGGGACAGGAGTGCAGTGTCCCCTCCTGGGGCCCAGCCTCTGGACGCTTGCCCCATGTTATACTGCTCCCTTGTCTGGGTTCTCGAGACGGGCCAATATCTTTGGCTCTGTGAGACCTGGTGGGTGGAGAGGGGCAGGGTGGGGTCCCAGTGTCCAGCCTTTCTGTATGTTGTTCCCATCTTGCTCATCCTGTGCCAGGCTCAGGGATGCTCAGGGCTCCTGTGTGGGGTGGCCTGAGCAGCAGTGTGTAACCGACCAAGTGCCTGGGCAGGGTCTGAAGACAGCGAGATGGACTTTCAGGATGAGTGGGAGACGTTCCCAGCCCTGCTGTCCAGCAGACCTCTTGCCCTCTGCACATTTCGGCAGGGCACAAGCCTGTGGGACTGGACTGCAGCTTGCTGAACAGCAGGGTCACATGTTCCAGAAACAAAGAACCCTGGTGTCTCCGTGTGGTGGGGTGGCCACCAGGCTGACCTGGGAATTGGAGTCCTGCCTCCTAATAGGTTTCTGCTGTTTGACTCTGACCCTGGGTAAACTTAAAAATGTGGTTTGGAGAGCGGGGTGCCTGGGGTGCTCCCAGCTCTGACCGACTTTGGTGTGGGTGTGGATTGAGCTCCAACTCCCCACTTATCTTTCCTGCCCTCTGCCTTTCTGTAGGACCTGGAATGCTCTCCCCTGGAGGACAATAAGAAAGATTTCCTGTCCGGTCATTTTGACGTCCATGTGGCTTTCTCTCTGGTCTTTCCCGCTGGTTTAAACAAGGGAGAGTCTGTGGCCATTCATGAGCAGAGGCCTTGAAGGAGGAGACTGCCCACAGTCTCAGCCACGTAGCTGCGGAAGGCAGGGCACCTGGGCACAGCCATGCTGCAGAGACCAGCAAAAGCGCACGCAAAGTGGGCTCTGACTTTCCCGGCCCACCTCCTCTTCCCTTCCTCGTCCCCACTCACAGTGGGACTTTAGGCACAGGCTCCCGGGGCAGGGCCCTCCTGCAGCAGGACGGAGTGGGTCTGAACTGCTGGAGCCTCCTCCTGTACCTGTCAGAAGGTGGGAGAAACCTCCCAGCTGCAGAGCGGTTATGTAACTTCCCGTGTTCACCCTGCGGACGCTCTTGAACTGCACATGAATCTGAATATTTGGAACCTAGTTTTCCTTTCTAGAGCAACTTTCCAGGTGGGTGGGACTGAACGGAAGTAGCCCCAGGTGGCTCGTTCTGTGGGCTAATTGCTGTTTCTTGGGGTGGAAATGTGGCCCTGGAAGAGTCCCCTTGGCCACCCCGCTGTGGCCTCCTCTCTTCCTGGCCTCCAGCATATGAACTGTCTTACCTTAGGTTTGGCCATTGGCCACCCATGTTTCTTAGGACCACAGTTAACAAGGCAGCCACCTGTGTCTTGGTTGTGTCCCGACCAAGGCTGGACACTGTGTGTGCTGATAGGGACAAGGGATAGCCTTCTGTTCCTGGGCACGTGCAGGTCTCGACTCTCAGAGGGAAATGTCCTACAAACGTGGACATCTGGCAAAGCCCATCAGTGAGAAGGCTGATGGGGTGAGTTGTGGCTCGACAGGTGTGAGTCCTCTAACGATGGCAGTGTAGTGACCACAGCAACAGCAGCAGCATTACCAAGATGCCCAGGCGACGGTAGAAGTTGGGATGTACAGCTGGATTGCTTCGGCTTGGAACTAGGCTGTGACATTTACTAATTTCGTGACACTAATTGTGCCTCCATATTACCATAAAATGGGCATAAAGCTTCCTTGTCCATCTTGCTGAGAGGACTACATGGGGCAGTGTGCATCCAGGACAGCTTAAGACAGTCGAGCGAGCTGTGGTTACCAGGCGACATGCCACAGCTGTGGCTGGGTGGCTGAGTTGGGATTCAGACCTGGTGGCCCTGATCCTTTCCAGTACAGGATGTCCTCTATGACACTGGGCTCAGGCTCTGTGGATAAAGTGACTTGGGCCCTTGTCCCATGATTGCCACCTGTTTGTCATAGACAAGTTGGGGTAATTTTATTGCACTTTTCTCTGTTTCTTCTGTGTGAACGGCACCAGAAGGTCATCAAATTGTCATCAAGCCAAAAGATGAAATGCTTTTGTCAGGTGGCCCAGAGAGCAGGCTCTTCCCGTCACCTGACAGTTCCAGGCTGGGAGTCCCTGCAGAGCTGCCCTGGCAGAGAGGCGGGGAAGGACCACACTGGGAAGTTCCTTCGCGGCAGGCTGAAGCTCTGGGCGTGGGAGTAGAATTGTAACACCTCTTTGTCACTGTACTCAACACTGTTCAGAGGTGGGAAAAATAAGATTCTCACCACCACAGAAAGCCGTCTCTGCCCCCAGGTCAGCCTGTGGTCTGGGGGCCAAAGTGTTTTGCTGGAGCCCAGCCTTGCCGTTGGTTCTCTCGCTATCTCTGGTGGCTCAGTCGGAGTGGGTGGTGGCGACACAGACCCCGTGGCCCACAGAGACTGACACATTTACCTCCTGGCCCTTACAGAGAAAGTTTCCTGGGCTTCAGGCAGCACAGTATTCCCTGTACAAGGACGAGCGTGGGCCTCAGGATCGAGGGGTGCGGTCCCTGTTGGGGCGGTGGCTGGTGCTCACTATTTGGTCTTGGATCCGTCCTGTGCCAGCTGCAGCTCAGTTGGAAGGTGGGGAGGGAAGCTGGCTGATTCCTGCTCACCAGCAGCGACGGGCAGGGTGGAGCTCTTCAGGAGGACTGGCCGCTGGGCACTGGCCTCGTGTTGTTAAGAAGCACATGGCTCCTGCGTGGCACTCCCAGTATCGCTGCAGAGCGTGATCATGCAGAGGATTGTGGGTAAGTAGCTAGAGCCACCCTGTCCAGTCCAGGCCCTGTCTCCACCACACAGGGCTCTGTGGCATCAGCAAACTCAGTTTTCTTCTCTCTGGGGGGTGACAACGCCCACCTCACCAGCTCTATGGGATGAAGGGCTGGGGTTGGCACCGTAGTCCTGCGGGTATGCTGCCCATTGTCTTTCCTGCTTCCTGTTGGCGTTAACATTGCTTCCTTTCCCCTTGTGGGAAGAACAAACGCATTGGATGGCTGGCACCTGGCTCTCTTGCTCCCTGATCTGACAGACGCCTGCCTAACTCCTCAGCTCTGACAGGCGGATGAGTCAAGGATATCACACCTTTTGACAATAAAATAAATTTCAGGTTTTAAATTAGGAAGAGACTCATTGGAGAACAGATATACCCTGACATTTTTGGAACTCAGCTCAGGGAAGAAAACGTGTATCAAAATATCATCTGGGACTTTCTCCATAATTTATAGGATACTAAAATACATTTCCTAACTTCGAGCCGGCAAGTGGAGTCCGGAATGAGCAGGCATGATTCCTCGGCATGAGAGAGACCAGAAGAGGAGCCAGAGCGTCGGTCTATTCTAAATTATCATAATGGCATTCATGTTTATTAAAATCTTTGTGATTTCTAAAAATCCATAACGTTTATGGCTGAAGTCATTTGAAGTTTGTCCTGAGAATGTGGTGACATCTGTGTCCATCCTTTCTTGCCCTGCCCAGGTCTCCCCAGCCCATTAGGTGGCAGTTGTCATTAGAATCCCCGGGTTCCCCATGTGAGTGCAGGCGCACGCAGGCGCAGGGATGTGAGCGCCCTCTGCTCCTTGGACATGAGGAGGCTGAGCCCTGGAGACTGGGGGCCCTTCATTCTTCCTGTAGAGCTGGTCCCTGCTGCAAGCCATCCTGGTGTGTTTCAATAACCCCCTGCGTGGGCTGGTTCCAGCCTCTCTGTGGTGCCCTAAGCACCACCACAGCTGCCTGCCTGTGTTGGCCGCGGGGGATCATCAGGTCAGCCAGGGAAAGGCAAGGTTTTGCAATTCGCTGGCACATCCCTGTTTCCCATTTGCAGGGCTTTGCGCTCCAGCCGGGAGGTGTGCTGGTGGCTCCAGCCAGGGCCTCATGGACAGAAGGCTCTGCCAGACGGATTGAGTGTTTGCACATTTGTTCTTAGTGAGCAGCATCTGGATGTAGTGAAATCTGCAATCCTCTTAAGAGTGCATACACTTGGGGTCATTTTTTTTCTTTATCAGGAACCCCTGTCTCGTCCTTTGATCATTTTCGTTAAGTTGTTGCTTCTTCATCTACTGATTTCTGAAGGTTTTGTATATTAAGGAGACATTTTGTCTGTGATAAGTTTTGCAGATTTTGCATTTTTATTCATGTTGACTTTCCTGGGCTTTGTGGTTTCTGAAGTGTATAGCTAGAAAGGCATGTTCGAGGAAGAAAAGCAACCCTCAGTCTAAAGTGTCTTCATGTGTCTCCCTGCGTCGGCAGTGACCCCATCATGAGCACGTGGCTCTTCTGCTCACCCTCCAGCTACCAGCACCACTTCCTGAAGGCCCTGGTTAGAACTGCAGAGTGTTCTTCCTTCCACACACAGGCTCCCATTTTTCTGTTTTGACTGGTCGGATATCCCTTTTGAATTAAGATACTGATGCACTTCCAAATTCCTGATATTGGAAGAGCTGCAACGAGCATCTTGATGCCCCACATTTTTGTTCCACTTCCAGAAACTGGGCTACTGGATCGAGGTATTTGACACTTTAAAATGCGCCAGCAGGGCTGCAAGTTGCCTCTCAAGACGGTCCGTGGCGTCATCAGCCACGTTTGTTTACTAGTTCCTCCAGGACCGTAACCAAGCTGTCACAGTTTTTACAATGTGCTACTGAGTTTACAGGAGGAAAACGAGCCCCGTCATTCTGCCCACCAGTAAATGAAAGTGCAGAGAGGAACCCAGGAGCAGAGCCAAGATTGCAGAGCTGGCCCAGGGCGGGCCTCGGCCAGGAGCCAGGCCTGCCCCATCTCAGGAAGGGGGGCTGGCTCCTTTCCACACGAGTGCAACCCGCCCACGTGCAGGTGACTGGACAATGTCCTTCTGAAAATTTCAACATAAAATTTATTGGGCCCAAATCAACACTGAACATCAGTGGTCCTTGTTTAACAAGCATTTTTATTTTGCTGCCGAGAAAATCACACCTCATTGCTGCCACTTATCAAGTCATCCACTCAGTAAATATTTACTGTCCACGTGGCCCATTGTTCCTTGTAGTTAAAGCTACAGGGCCCTCCATACTCCCTAGGAAGCCTCTCCCTGGCCCAGGAAGTGACTTCTAGCACTGCGGCCAGGTTTTCCCCACGTGGTAAGTTTTGGAGTGTCACTGAAACTTTTCTGATGGCTATTTTATGGAGCGCACGTTCTGTATTGGCACTGGCATAAATTCTTGGGCTACAGTGGTCAACAAAACAAGCCAAAGTCACTGCCCTCCTGGATGTCCAATTCTGGAGAGAGAAGCGGGTTAACAGGAGGGAAGCCAAGCGCTAGACCGCGAGGGTGGTCAGTGCTGGGTGGGATTTGCGTTGACTGTGCACCGTGGGGAGGCACGGACTGTTCCCAGGGAGCTAGAGACTGATGAGACCTTGGCATGCCAGGTGTGTGGTCAGCGGGAGCCCCAGGAGACTGCACCGGCCTTCGCCCCTCCTCCTCCTGACACAAGGCTCAACAGGCCAGGGGAGGGCGAGGAGGCCCGTGGCCCTCTGTGGCCCTGGGGAGCAGGGATCTGCATCTTTGCCCAACCTCGGGAGCCTCATAGCTGGCCTCTGTGGCAGCGCCCTGTGACAGACTGGGGTGAGGAGACGTTGGTTGGACAGAGTGGGCTTGTTATTTTTGATGCTGTGATTTCGTATTAATGATTCTCGAGTGACTGAGGAGCACCTGGTCCCATTAGACCCATTAGGTCCCATCTTCAGCAACTGTGCCCTCTCCCCAGGCCGCTGTCTGCAAGCACAGGGACCCCTGACAAGGTCCTCGGGGTGCGGACCCGGCGTGGAGCGGGGCTGGAAATAAGCAAGCTTTCTAGTCTCGGGATCTCATGGGTCTTCCCAGACAAGTGCTTCTCCCCTTGAAGACTGTTCCCAGTCCTCATCGGGGTTTTCCTGGGAATAATTGGAAGTTTTCATCTCTGTTTTCCTCCAGGAAGGGTTGCGTCAGTTCATCTGACGAGGCTCAGTTCCCCCCAGCGGGGCTCCGCACAAAGCTTCGTGCCCAGGACGCTCAGGCTGCTTCTGCAGTCTGAGCCCCGATGCTCTTGGTCTGGGCTCTTCCTCTCTTTTTGTGAATGTCCTCTTGAAATTCAGGCTCTGTTTCTGCACCTGCAGGGGTCGTTGCCACCATGTCAGAACTCATTTTGAGTAAGTTTTGGGGTTTGCTGTTCTGCCTAGTGGATTTTCAGTGTCATTCCCAGAAAAATGGAGAGTGGGGGCGTCTTGCATTCTGGGAAAAGAGGACAGGAAGGGGCTTGCAGTATAGCTGTGGCTGCAGTCTCTCCATCTCATGAATCCCTCTGCTGTGGGGTCCCCTTACCAGGGTGGGGGCCTTGGGTGGGAGCCCTCCTGAGTGCTCGCTGGAATAGAGAGAGGTGGGGCTCAGGAGTGTTGTAAAGAGGCTGTCTCTGCTGAGCTGTGAGAGCTGTGGCAGATCCAACCTCTGCCTTCGGGCTTCAGTGCTGACCGAGGATGTGGTGATGGTGCCTCTTCTCGCAGGTGGGAGACACGCATGTGAGATGGCAGGTGTCCCCGGTGTTAGGACAGACATTGGCTGACACTGGCCAGGAAAGACAGCAGAGGGCTTCTGTATAAGTGTGGTGGGGAATGCTGAGCTCCAGGTTTATTTCTGCATTATTTCTGTAATGACCTGTTCCTTACCTTCTTAAGCCAAAGGCCTTATTGAACACCTGGTGGACTCCCTAATGCAAAAGATTTTCTTCTTATGTGTAAAAGTCACAAGAAATGCTCACTCTTTCTCAGAGGGCAACTTCCTATGATTCTGAAGGTGAAAGGGACATGTTAGCAATTGTTCCTTTGTGTGGGGAACAGGTGTTACTGCTCATCAATGAGCTTTCCTGAGCTCCACGCAGCCTGGAGCAGGGGACATGCTCCCTGGAGCTTGGTGGGTGTCCAGGGGCATTGGGCTCCAAATCCCAGACTTGCTGCTTGTGATCTTGGGATTTTGGGTGATTTGTTTAGCATCCTTCTTAAACCTTAGTTCTTAATCTGTTGAATGAAGATGATTGGATTGACTTTCCCTCTCCCTGGTGTTGACGAAATTGCAGAATATAAAGTGGAAGGCAGACTCACTGCAGCTAATCCCAAGTGTATCCCAAGAGGCTGGGAAGCATAATGGTCAGAAAGTAGGTGTCTGGGTCCCCTCCTGTTGCCAGCTGCAGGGGTCCTGGCATCCCCTCTGCTGGGCTCCACAGAGAGGAGGAGCCAGCCTCTTCCCTCCAAGGAAGCGGGCACTGCCCACTAGAGCCTAGTAAGAGCCTAGGGTTTCCCTGACCTAGTTAACTAGGCAGCAGTGGGAAGAGCAAGGTACAGCAGTCTTCTTCTCTGAACAGGTTTTTAAGCAGTCGGCCCATGATACTGCCTCCCTGGCGGAGTTGGCACTTTTGAGAAGGAAGAAGAGGTGCCCTGGTGGCTCTGGAGTGAACAGGAGGGACAGGACGACTGCAGCGGTGGCTGTTTTAAAGAGAGGATCAGAGGGTTGGGAGAGGGGGTCATTTAATGGGGAGTAGCCAACGTGATTTGGGAAACGTAAGAATTGGTGGCATTAACACCTCATCAGCTCTGCAGAAGTGGCTGGGGGATTCTCAGGCAGATTGTGCTTGTCTATATAAAGGAGGGCCTTTCACAGTTCTCAGACCTTTACTTCACTGGAAAAGGGTCGAGGCTCCTGACACTTCTGCCCAGCTCTGGCGCCAGTGGGTCATAAAACTAAGTGATTAAAGGTCCACTCAGCCTCTGTTCAGGGGTGGACAGGAGAGTGTGGAAATGGCTAGAAAAGAGACTTGCCCTGAAGGGGCTCCTTGTCCAGGTCAGGGAGCCGGGAGTGTCCTGTTGTGGTGTGCTCAGATGCTCCTGAACCAGCTCTGGACACTGGAGTTGATGGACGCAGCTTGCCAGGCGGACTGGACATTGGCCTTGTTTGTGCCCACTGTGGGCTGCATGGCAGGCTCCAAGTGGGATTTCAAGACCCCAGTTTTCTTTTTCTGTAAGAAGTCTCCTGGGAGCTCCGTGCCTGTGCCTCAGGCTGTCCTCTTTCTAGAACAGTCCCTGGGGGGCAGGGTCTGCGTGCACTTGGTGTGAGAGGGGAAGGTGCAGACTGTGGCAGAGGCAGAGAGGAGCCCCAGCCGCCAGCTCCTCTTCCCAGCAGCTCAGATTCCTCAGGCGCATTGTTATGCAAATACTGGGCCATTTTCCGGATGCAGGTGGCTCCCTTCCTGTCCTTGGCCCTGACCTCTGACCCACTCTCCTGGAGGATTTCTGGGGGATTTCCTGACTGTGCAAGCTTTGTCAGGAGTGCTCCCCTGGGCCCTGTGCAGCCTCCCTGATGGAGGCCAGACTGGGGGTTGGCAACTTCTGTGAAGGGCAGGAAGGTGGACAGTGTAGGCCCCCATGGCCTCCGAGTGAGTCTTTGTTTGCTTGTGACTTGTTTGTTTCATAATCTTTAAAATGTAAAAAAGAAAAAAAAAACAATTCTTGACTTTCAGGCTGTACCCCCCCGTCTGCCCCGCACCCCCCCAAAAAAAGCCTGGCTCAGGCTTGAGTCTCTGCTGCTGGGGTGCGGGGCCCCGTGGAGCCAGCACCTGCAGAGGCCCTCAGGGGCCTTGAGGGCAGGTGGGGGTGCTGAGAATCCGACCCCTGCCCTCTGCTAATGGAGATTAGGGGTGGGAAGCCCCAGAGCCCCTCGAAGCCCCCTGCCCGTCTCCCAGCCCAGCCCCACCTGGCCAGCGGGTTCTAGCTGCTCTTCTTTCAAAGTATATGTAGAAGGTACCTTCCTGCCACAGCCGCGTTGGTCATTGTGCCGCGAAGGACACATCCTCTGGTCTCCTGTGTGAACTGTCACTGTGTCGGCTGCCCCTGGAGGAAGGGCGCCCAGGACCCTCTCTGGCCCCTGCCTGGCCCTGCTGACGTTTTCTGCTGAGCACACGTGGCCAGCTCGCAAAGCCGTGTCTCTTTCTGGTTGTCTTATTTATTTTCGGTCCCCCCAGTTCCTGGAAGGAGGTACCTGACTCTTCTGTTCTCTGTCGCCTCTTCATGCAGCTAGAGCAGCACCAAGCCATGGTTCTGTCCATGGGAGACTGAAAAGAGGCCTCAGCTGCGGCCTGTGTGGACTCAGTGGCCTGCACCTTCCGCTGCGGCCTGAGTGAACTCAGTGCCACCTCTCACTTCCCTCAGGCCTTCCTTTGGGGTTTTGATTTGGTCCCGATTGTCCACGTGTGTGGGGTCCCAGTGATGTTTTCAGCATGGGCATGGTGTGGGGGTCAGGCAGGGCAAGCACTGATGTCCTCAGACCTTGCCATTTCCCGGGGTGAGGTGCTGTGTTCCTCTTCACAACCGTGATGTACACAGGGAAATTTGGAGCATAAAGCCACGTGTGTGGGGTGGCCTTGCGGATCCCAGTGTCCCCAACCTCTGGAACTTGGCTGGTCCTGACCTGGCCTGGAGCCAAGGCAGGCTTGGCTTGCCCTGTCACGCAGCGCCCTGCCCTGTACTCCTGGAGCCCCTCCTGCTGGGCCGCGGGAGCCTTCCCAGGGCTCTCTCTCTTGTACTGGAAGGTGGACAGGCTGTGTCCCCCCTGGGGTTGGTGTCCAGCCTCTGTTTTCCATGTCTCCATTCTCTCCTCCGTTCCCTGTCCAGCAGTGGAGAAGCAAAGACCACCACAAAGTAAGCTCCATGTGGGAACTTTCAACCCCCTGTCCCAGGGGATCCGCTATGAGAGTCCCAAGTTTGACTTCACCTTCTGGCGGGAGGGAGGCCCACCTGAAAGTGAGGTCTGCAGCCAACATTGACCAAAGACGGGCTCCAGCCACTCTCTGGGCTGCTCCGAGCCGATTCCTGGCTATTTGTGGGTTGTGACCATCAAGGGAGGCTGCCCTGTGGGGGGCTACCCCGCCCTGCCGGCTTTTGTAGTCCCGAGGCTGTAACAGTGTGTAGAACTTTCTAGAAGCCCAATGCCTGTTCCTGGGATGCTCACAGTGGTCAGAGGAAGACTTGGGGCAGGCAGTGTGGGAATGCAGTGGAAGGGGATTGCAGTGGAAAGGGATTGCAGGAGGGTCTGCCGAAGCTCTGATGACCCCACCAAAGCTCTGATGACCTCTGATGACCACTGGTGTGTGGTATCATGACACTGGTCTGCCTTGAGGGTTTCAGCGTCAGGAAGCACATTCTGTCCTTGTCACTTCTTCACTTTAGTATCCCTTCCCCTGTCTCTGGAGCTAAGTCACATGATTTCAGACCAGCAAGAGGAGCCAGGGCGTCAGGGTTAGAGGTCAGTGCTTCAAGGAATCTGGAAGCAGGCTCTCCAGCCAGCCCCCTGGATGCAGACGAGGCTACAGGCTCCACAGCACAGTGAGGCCTCAGGGTCCCCTGGTCATCCATCCCAGGGCTGAGTCTCCAGAGAGCCCTCTCTCCAACTAGACTTGCCCCTGCTACTCTGTGGCCTGCATATGCCTGTTCCATTAGCTCAGGGGACAGACAAGCTGCAAACCCAAGAATTCCCCAGGCTCATGGCCCTGGCAGCAGAAGGACACAGCCCTCACACCCTAGCTGAGTGGGCCAGAGGCCCATCTTGGCCATCCACAGCGGCCACTGGAAGGAGCTAATGAACTGCAGACAGAGGGTGAGCCACTGCGGCACCCACCTGTGGTGGTTCACATCAGGCCACTTCAGAGCCTTCACCATGACCCCTGCAGTGCACACCTATCACCTGCCCTTATCTGATGACAAAACAAAAGTGACAGTGTGAGAGACAGAAGTGGGGTGGGGGTAGGGGCGGGTTTGGGCAGCTTGTTAGCAAATCCCTAAGCTACCTGGAGGAAGGCAGTTCTCTCTGAAAGGGAGAAGGAGCCAAAGAGCATTTTATGGCTGGATGTTTGATTTTAAAGCATCGCTCTCAGTCCTGAGTGTAATGCTGATCTGGGCACATAAACCGGAGCTGAATAACAGGCCCTTTGTGTCTTGCGCTGCATTTCATTCCTGGACGGGTCAGAGGCATCATCTGGGCCCCTCTGTGGGAAGCAGGCCTGAGAGATGAAGCTCCTGGGGCGTTTCAAGCTCCTGTGTGACGGGTGTGACGAGCACTCTGGGAAGGGTGGCTTGTGGGTTCTGTCCTGCAAGGGCGACCTCACCCCAGGAGCGGCAGAGGTTCCCCAGGCCCAGCAGTGGCAGGAGGGACGCTTGCCAAGCCATGTACAGCTCTGCTGAGGCCCGAGGGGAGGCTCAGACCCAGCCTTGGCCACTGCTGGCCATTTCTCAAAGCCGCTTAGATCAGGATTTCTGTCCAGAGCCAGGGTGTCCCTCTGGAGATGCTTCCTGGGCAGCAGCAGGAGTCCGGGAGCCAGAGGCCCAGAGCCTGGCCTGCTCTCCCTCTGGGCCCTAGCTGAGGGAAGGTGCCGGGGAGTGGGGGAGGCCCACAGGAAAGGCCGTGGTCCCTGGTTCTGTGTGAGCAGACATCCGCCCACTTCAGTGTCCAGTCGGACGCCGCCCTCTGCCTTGCCCTGCAGGCTGACCTGGCCCCTCACTAGGGAGGTTTATGCTAAAGGCCCACATCCTCACAGCCCCTGCTTAACTCCAGGACCGTGTCCTTTCCTCCAGTGTCTCTGTCACCATCTGGCCCCGTGCAGAAAGCGCAGTGTAGGCAGGTGGCTCCTGTCCTGGTCCCGGCTCCCCCGAGAGCCTGAGTTTCGGGGAGCCCACACCGTGCGATGTCTGAGAACGGGCGTCCCTTCTTCCTCCTACAGAACCTTCGTGAGCTACCCTCCCTGAGAAACGGTTCATGGCCCAGTTGGGCCTACTGTGATCCTTCTGGGCCTAAATCAGCCCTAAGTCCAGTGGTTAAAACAGAGTCCTGGGCCGCGGATGTGGCTCAAGCTCACCTGGCATGCCCCGGGCTCTGGGTTCAAACCTCAGCACCACATTAAAAAAAAGTAAAATAAAGATGTTGTGTCCACTGAAAACTAAAAAGTAAATATTAAAAATTCTCTCTCTCTCTCTCTCTCTCTCTCTCTCTCTCAAAACAAAACAAAACAAAACAGAAAACCCAGAGTCCTGTGCTGCACGTAGGTTTTCCTGCCAGCTGCGGCAGTGCAGGTTGGGGACAGACAGGTTTCAGGTGTTGTGCCTTCCTGTTCAGGCTGCACTCCACTGGCTTACTGGCAAAGTTCTTCTTTTTAAATAACCTTTTCCTTTGGGCAGTTTAGACCTAGACTGATAGACTTGGCTTTAGAAAGCCTCCTGGGCAGGCCAGAGCCTGTTGCAGGGGCCTCCTCTGCTCCCCTTCGCATCTGTCCAGTGTCAGGATCCCGGAGCCAGCGCTGATGTGTCAGGTCCCCGCTCAGAGGGTCATCCGCCTGCATGGACATTTATGTCACCCAGTTCCCTGTTCTGCCCCAGGATCCCACATTTGACTGAGGGTCACATCTCTGCAGGCTTCTCTGGGCCTGAGAGTTTCTCCTTCGTTTTTGGAACCTTGGAGGTTCTGAGGGTGTTGGCCAGGTGTTTTGTAGAATTGGATGTATTTGATATCATGGTTTGGGGTGATGGTTGGTAGTGTCCCCATCATGTCTACCAGGGCCCTCTGTGCTGCTGACCATGGCCACCCCACTGAGGCTGTGGGCCCGAGCATCCCTGCTGCAGCGTCACCAGAAGTCCTTCCCGGCGGTCCCTGTGTGTAGCCCACCTGAAGGTATTCGGGAGGCTGTGGGGGGAGGGTTGGCTGCCCCAGCTGTGGGGAAATTTTCCACATGGGAAGAGTCCTTTAGTTTAGTTATTTATTTATTCAGTCATTTATTTTTGGCCTCCTGGATATTTGCTTTGTGTTCTAGGTTGGAACGCGTGCTACTGTGTTGCTTAGAGTTTTTCAGCATTAGCCACTGGGAACTCGCTCAATTGGCCCCTGCGATGCTCTGACATAGCATCAATGTGTGGGAGCTTGTTTATTCTGAGCACTGTCTGGCTTTCTGGCACCACAGGGTGTTCCGAGCTCAACCAGAGTGTTTCTTACCCTAGTGCTAGAACCCACCTTGTATCCACCTCACCCTGGTTCTCTAGGTTGGAGCAGCATGTTGGCATCCAGCCTCTGAGCACCAGCAGTGCTTCTGGTAGGAGGCATCATTGTGTCTGTGCCCTCAGCGGACACAAGGACTGCAGGGTGTGTGCTGGCCAGTGTGTGTACCTGCATCCAAATATCATCACATGGCCGTCTGCCTCTATGTTAAGCTAAACGTGAATTCATAGTAACAGACCCAGCTCTGCTCCATCACCTCATGGGTGAAATGTGTGAGGCTCATCAGCACAGTGCCTGGTACACTGAAAAGCTTCTTGCTCTCTCGCACTCTGCACATGTATGTGTGGCTACGTACCTGTGATTATGGAGTGTCCGCCCGTGATTGACACTGCCCACAAGGAGGAATCACGGCCCTTGCCCTTGAATAATGCATCCAGCTGGGGAGATGAGCTAACTCATAGCATGGGCTTCAGAAGCCACATTTAACCCAGAAAGAGTTGTGATGAAGAACAAATAAAGCCTGACGTGCCAAGTCCAGCCCAGGCCTGCCGTCCAGGCTGTTTGGTTTGGGTGTTGTGGAGCTGTGCTTTGGTGAGTTGAGCCCACGTGGACTTTGGAGTCAGGTGGAGAGTGGGAAGTGCTATGGAGTGGGATGGTAGAGACCAGTGGTTCTCAGACTGTACTGTGAATCAGGATCCCCTGAAAGGCTTGTGAAAACCCAGCTTGTGGGCCCCCACCTCCAGGGGTTCTGCTTCAGCAGTTGTGGGCGGGCCCAGGAGGTGAGTACTAGCAAACTCTCAGGAAGAGCTGCTGCTGCTGCCATCCACGGAGGACCAGAGACTCAGAGGAAGGGGGACAGGTGAGGGCTCTGAGGAGTCAGGGCAGACTCCCTGACCCCGGGGGGTGGGTGCTGGGCATGGAGGGTTGCCAAGGTTTGGAGAGGTGGCAAGGATGGAGAAGGGAGTCCAGTGGGGGAAGAGACATGGAGGTGACCGGCCAACACCAGGAAAGCAGAGTGGGGCTTCCCAGAGGATGTCGTGAGAGTGAGTGGGAGAGGGATGGCTGGCACCTGCCTTGCTCAGGAGGGAGAGGGTGGAAGGGATGCTGCCCTGGAGCTGAGAGAAGGGACAGCTCCGTCACAGAGCCACAACGCCCCTTTATTAATATGGTGAACGTCTTCCTCCGTGGGCCATTGTCTCTCCAGGTCTCGCTGTCTTTTATCCACACCTTCTCCACCGCATGTCCGCCGTCATGCTAAATAAGTAACGTGCCTTATAAACACTTGGAATTGCTGTAATTGAATAATATTCATAATTGACCAGATGTTCTTAAAATAGTTTCTTGTTTCATATGACTCGACATTCACAGTACGAAAACAAAGACTGTTTTTTCTTTTGTTGTGCATTGTGATTCTCTTAGCAAATTCCTGTTGCCAGTCTGCAGCTGTCCGGTGTTTGCAGAATCATATTCAGGCCATGCTGTGGAGGGAGGGCCGTGGCTGGCTTGCACAATATAGGCTTGTTTAAATATGTCCTGTGGCCACCAATGGAATCATGATGTTAAGTGCAGTTCAGAGACTGCACTCTACAGGGAATGGGCACGGACACGGAGCCAGGTGCCCTGGTGCACGTCTGTAATCCCCAGCTACTTGGGAGGCTGAGCAGGAAGGTCGTGAGTTTGAGGCCAGCCTGGGCAACACAAAAGACCCCATCTCAAAACAAAAAAACAAAAACAAAAGGATAGAGATATGGTGCCTGAGATAGGGATTTGACCTGCTTCACGTGTGGTTGAGGGGCTGGAATAGGAGCAGAGGCAAGGGCTGAGGTTGCCCGGTGCCAAGGACAGTGGAAGCCACATCGTCTGGGGGTGCATAGAGATCATGGTCCAGCAGAAGAGGAAGGAAGAGAGGTCAAGTCTCCATGCTGTGCCAAGGGTCTTGGCAGCGAGGCTGTCCACAGGGAATGGAGCCAAGCTCTGGAGCTGGGAGAAAGGGCTTGGGAGTGAGCAAGGCTGGATGGGGCTGGGCCTGGGGCTCAGGCTGCACGGGGATCGGGGGCAGGAGATGGCTCGCAGGCAGGCGTGGGCTGTGGCAGGAGCCTCGGGCCTTGGAATTTTTCCCCTTGCCACATACTCTGGGCACGTGTCCCCCCGGAAACCCTAGGGCACAGCTGATGCCCAGGCAGGAGGCTCTCTCCCACAGGTGCCTCGCCCGTGAACTTCCCGACTGCACACTCTAATCATGTCTCTTCTCGGCTGCACCATGTTGTCCTCTAGTCCACAGGGCATCGTCCTCCTTCTCACCAAGCTAGCATTTCCCCGACATTAAATATGCTTCTTCTCACTCCCCCTTCACCGCCTCTGTAGAGCGATGGAGCAGGTGAGGGGACTCAGGGAGAGTGAGCACAGAAGAGGGCCAGTCATCCCTGCAGACATGAGCCCAGGGCTGCTGGGTTCCCTTACCCCCAAACCAGTGCTGCAGCGCCCTGCTGTCTGGACCACATGCCCCCCACCCCACCCCATGGCATCTGCAACCGCTGGTCCCACTCTGCAGGCCAGGGAAGCCAGGGGGCAGCCGCTGTCCTTTGGGAAAGTTTCTAGCCTTAGGTGGTTTCTGAAGCCCACCCCGAACTCACTGTTGGGGTTGAGGACTGGGATCCTTTTTAGGGCTGGCTGATGTTCCAGTCCAAACAGCCGTCACTGTGCACACTGAACTTTAAAGGAATATGATTTGAAAAAAAAAATCATTATGGGTTAAGACAGAAAAAGGTACTGAGAACCACAAGGACAATCGTAGACCCAGAAATCCCTCATGGGCATTTACAACAGCAACAATAGTAACAGTGACAATAGTGGGGAATTCAGAGTGCAAACATTCCCAGTGAACATGACTTCCAGGGTCAATGAGAAACCACTTCTTCACTCCAGAGAGCTGAGTGACCCCAGTTGTCCAAGTCTTCCCGAGCTGTCACTTTTCGTCAAATGAGGAGGCTGGTTTGGATTATCTTGAGGGTGACACCCAGTCCAAAAATCACTTGAATTTGTTTCCAAGTGGAGATACGTGTACTTCAGAGTGAGTTACTCTTAGGCACTTGGGAGACTGGGTCTGCCCTTGCCACTGCCAATCCCCTGCAGTGTTGGGTGGATGGCTGTCCTTGTCTCCAGGGTGACTCCAGGTCACTCCTGTCATTCCGCTCGCCTGTGAGCTCCTGTGGCCTGTCCATCACGTGTCTGCCCTCATGCTGCTCTGCACCTGTCCCTGTCTTATCTGCTGAGTTCAGGGTTTGCAGCTTCTCTGGGTCACTGGCTTCCTCCCTCCGGGCAGTGGTGTGTCTTCAGGGAATATCTGCCCAGGGGCACCCAAGAAGCTTTGACTGACACAACTTGAGAAAGAGATGATGTGAATTACAAAGAAAAACGGCAACCTGACCCTAGGGGTGGCTTTCGTGAGTCAGAACAACCTGAGGCCCAGCCCCCAGCTGCAGAGCACGGGAGCACCTGGGTTTCCCGTGTCGTGTGGGTGAGGCAGGCCTTGTGTGGCTCTCTCTTAAGCTCTCCTGTGCTGGTCTACCCATTGACTGAGTCCCCAGTCAGAGTCCCTTCCTTCTCCCGTACCCTGTCCTCTGGTGAGAGATGGTCGCCTCTTCCTGCCTCTCCACTGGACGTGACCTCCTCTTCTCCTCTCCAACATCAGGCCCACCCCAGAGGTCTTAGGCTGAGGGTTCTGTCCAGCATGTTCTTCTCCCTCCAGCAGGACGCACACACCCTGGAAGGCCGCCTCCTTATCAGCTAACCTCTCACTGGTAGAGGAAGTTCCTGAATGGATTCTGAGGATTTGGGTCGGGAACTCTTCTCTCTTTGAATCTTTCCAAGGTCCCAGGGCCATTTGTGTTTTCCTGTGTTGTGTTGGTCCTTGTGCTGATCAGCCCTGGGCTCTAAGTCAGAGGTTGGATAAGACAAAAGCTTGTGCAGAGCAGGAGGGCCCAGGAAGCCACCTGTTATCTACACCCTGTGGATCCTGAGATCTGGGTGGCAAGCAGAGAGTGCGCAGACAGCAGAGATCTTATCTAGAATCGTAACTGAATTTTTCTTGGTTCAGAGTTTAGGAAGCATGAGTTCAGCGTGAATGCACAAAATAAAGGCATGAGGCTTAAATCAAGTGGTAGGGGCTCAGTGACAATTAACATCCCAGACACAAGCATTTGTTTCTGCAAGCAGATGAAGGCACTCCCTGGGAGGCCCTGTGGCCAGGTGCTGAGCTCAGGGCTGGAAAGACACACCTTTCCTGTCTCCCCCAGGCTTGCTGACTGCCTGGGACAGGAGAGAGACCATCCAGCAAGAGTGGTTCTGTAGTGCACCACCGAGCAATAGAAAACCACTTGGAATCCAGGGCACTGGCCTTGATGGGCTAGGCTGTGGCCAGAGAGAGTCCCAGGAGGTTGGGGAAGTGAGGGTTATTTCTAGCGTTGTGCTGGGATCCACTAGACACTCTTGACCTCCAGTAAGTGGACCCTGCTGCCCAAGACCCATGCCTCCTGGAACTTGATGTTCCAGGAAATCTGCTGGCTCAAGAAGCCAATGGGACAGGGCAGTTTCTGGAGGTTGAGGATGGTCACAGGGCAGGAGGTTGGAGAAGGTGCATCTCTGTGCAGACCCAGGGGCTGCGGAGAAAAGCTTCGCCGATGGGATTCCCAGGCATGTTCTCTAGCGGTCACTGGAGAAGAGCCAAATCCAACGGGAGCTTCTCTTCCAAAATTGCTAAGGTTTTGCTCTCCTGAGGTAGGTGCTGTGTTGGAAGGAGGTGCCATGTCAAATGTACCTTAGAGGAGTGGAGGGAACGGGGGAGCGATTGCCATTTTGAGGATAGACATGAAAGTTACCATGGAAATGGTAAGGGAAGCACCTCAGACCCAAGTCAAGGGCCCCTGATTAAAATTTCTGAGGATCCACAGGAGCTCTGTCTAGAACTCCAGCCCTTTCAAGAGCCAGTCGCTGGCACCCAGGGCTGGTGAGAGGAGATGTGACCCAGCTAGGGTCCTGTGAAGGCTGCAGGTGAGGAGGTCTGACCCTGTGCGTCTCTCATTTTTTCAGACTGCTCTGCGATGACCACAGCAAGGTACCGGCCCACCTGGGACCTGGCCCTCGACCCGCTGGTGTCCTGCAAGCTGTGTCTCGGGGAGTATCCAGTGGAGCAGATGACGACCATCGCCCAGTGCCAGTGCATCTTCTGTACCCTGGTGGGTCTCTGGCTCCAGTGCATGTTCAAAAGAACATGGGGACGAGCCTTTTCCTCTCTTTCCAGACCTCACAAGTGACTGGATCAACGGTGGTGGTGGGTGATGGGGTCTCCCGGTCAAGGCTCTCGCTAGGTTGCTGGGATTCTTTGTGCATGCAGGCAGGCAGTCAGATTAGATGACTGTGACGGCGGCTGGTGGTGAGAAGGCAGTCCTTAAACCGCGTCCTCGAGGCTGGTGGACATCTAGAAGACTTGTCCCAGCACACACTCTCCCTGGCCAGTCTGGGAGGCCTTCCCCACACCTCCCTATGAATTTAGTTTAAAAATCACACGCTTGAGATCCAGACAGGGCTGACCTGAAGATGCCCGCAGTAGCGGGAAGACTCCCTTATTAGTGTCGTCTTTCACTGCTTTGAGCTGAACGAGAATGTCCACATTTTGAAATCACACTTAAATGTCTTTAAGATGGAGCCGACCTTCCTTTGGGGCCTGATGATTGATTTTTAATGAGTGTGGGGATTTCATGCTCTTGGAATCAGGGCTAACTCAAATCCAAAATTCATATGCATCAGGAAAAAAAAGGAGCAAGGAAAAAAGAGGAGTGAGTCTCTTCAAGTCGATCTAAGTCCACCCTGTGCCCTTGTTTACCTTTCCCATTCGGGAGGGAAAATAAGCTCCGACGAGAGAGAGGAGGCGGGTGGTGGCCAGGTCCTGGGGAGCTCGTGGCCTGGGGTAGGTGGGCTCCGAGGGCAGAGGTGCGGCAGGCAGGGTGAATGCAGTTCCTAAAGCAGCACCAGGTCCTGGAGATTCACTGTGGCCATGGACTGAGGGGTTTTAGCAAAGCCAGAACACCCCAAGCCAAGAAGCAGAAGCGGGCGAGATGGCTACTCTCCCAGCTGCAGGCTGGTGGCCCACAAACGAAAACACCACCGTTATCATCTGAAAAAGCAGAAGAAAGAAAACCTTTCTCTAAAGAAGCGAAGATTGGCCAGGGATGCGGCCCCGGCAGAGCGCTTCCTGGCCCCCAGGTTTGGGTTCCGTCCTGACACCCCACACAGCCAAGGTTCTTGCTTCTGAATCCAGTTGCCACACTGGGTGGAAGGGCAGCAGCCTGTGGATTTTCAAGTGTGGTGTTAGAGTCTGCTCAGACAGTGTCCCCGCCTCTGCACCAGCAGCGGCACCGGCACTATGGGGGCGCAGGCCAGCACACCCCGTCACCTCTGTCCTACGGTTAAGGACGGTGAGCCGACCCAAGCCTTTGTCCTTCCACTTCTTGTTGATGCTCTGCTGGGATGTTCTCGTGGTCAGAAGGCTTCCTGGCTCCTGCTCATCCCCCAAACACCTGGGACTCAAGAACTAATCAGCAGAGGCTCTTGGAAGTGAAATGGCAGCGGTTGGTTCTGGATTAACAACCCACAAATGTGCCCTGTTAAAGCCCCAGGAAAATATCTTCGCCCCACAAGGAAGGAACCTGCTTTTGACATTTTTCTGCCAAGGGGAGGGTGGGAGGGAGGCAGACACCGACAGAGGGGAACCATGACCTCCACCCACCTGACACGCCAGTGGGCCTCATCCCATTCCAGAGGGTGCCACCGCTGCACGCAGAGCGGCCTCCCTCGCCAGGAGGGGACACCTTCCTGGGCTCCCCTTTTCCACGGTGTCCCCGGCATGTTGGCATCCCTCTGGTCACCCACAGGTTATCAGAGGCCATCCTGTGTTCCTTCTTCTGGAATATTCCATCTTCCAGGCTGTCCTGCCAAGGCTTCTGTGGCCCTGTCACTGACTTTCTGCTTCCACAAGTCGGGAGTCACAGGAACAAGCGACTCCACCTCAGACCCAAAGCTTCTCTGGAGCCGAGGAACGTGAAAGGAGGAAGCCAGAACTGTGTGTGTCCTGGGGACAACAATGCTGAGAAGCAGCGAGACCCTCGGGGCTTGTCCCCAGCAACCCCTAGTTAGGAATTAAAGTGTCGACAGCATCTCACCTTCCACCTGGTACTGAGAAGCACGGGAGGCCCCTGCATGTGGGGCCCTGAGAAGGGAGAAGGTGTCCTGTGCCATGATTCTGTGGTCCTGCACCTTCCCTTCTGGGCCGTCTCTGGTCACCCACACCTGGGCAGGCGATGGAGGACCCAGGGCCTGCAGGAGGAGGAGGTACAGTGCCCTCAGGCTGGCTCCTCCTCAGGTCAGCTTAGAACCGCAGGCGGGAAGGAGTTGGGGCAGAGTTCTCAAGGTGGGTGTCCTGAGGAACGTTTGTCCAGAAAGCACCCAGGACGAGGCTGTGGCATGGTGGGCCTGCCCACACTGTGTGGCGTTCCTGTCTCCGATCACCCCATGATCCTCTGGGCACTCAAGCACACACAGCCCCAGGCACTCCGCAGCCTGCATTTCCCAAATGCATGTGAGCAGGACAGCATCTGTCTACTGGTGACTGACATGCCCGGCCATGACACCTGTACCCAGGGCTTTTTCTGCTTGCAGGGGCCCTGGAGGCTTTAGGGGAAGCTCACCCCTCAAAGGGATAAAGATGCACTCTCGCACAGGTGGTACCCTGATGGGAAGGCTAGGGCATCAGCAACAATTGCTGCAGTTACCCCTAGGAGATTTCTCGCCTGCCAATCTTACTCTACCCCTGCACAGTTTCCATCGCCATAAAGCTTTCCAGCCTCAGAATGGAGAGCCACAATCCCTAGTTGAGGTGAGGCACATGCTGCGTGCTGTCCGAGGGAGCCCCTCTCCCCCTGGAGCATGGTGTGCGGCCCACCTGGTAGGTAAGGTGAGCAGTGGGGACTGCTGCAGCCCTGTCTCCCTCCCAGCTCTGACACCAGGGCCTGACCGCAGGTGAAAGTGTGGGCTGGGAGATGGCACAGAACACCAAGTGGGAGGAGCCAATGCCATTTCTCATTAAGGGCTCACAGAACCCTTCCACGTTCATGGCGTTTTTCATACTACAGACTAGGGAACGCACAACAGGCTGGAGAAACTAACTAAAGCTCTCACAGGCTCTGAGCAAAGTCCTCCGCTGGGGGTTAGGGCCAGATTCTGAGGATGCGGACCCCCACACTACCCTGCTTGCCGGCTCATGCCCACCCGTCCTCTGGTCTCTTCTCAGCTCTGGAACTCACCATGCCCAGGCCAAGTTGTCCACACCTGTCCCCACTTGAGAGCCAACCCCAGGGGAGGCCTCTGTAGAGGCCGCCCTGGCTGCTGGACTTCCCGACCTCTGCACTGCTCAGGCTCAGAGGAGAGGCCTGGTCTGTGCCCATGGAAGCACCTGGTCCTGAGCCCTGGGGCTGGCCTTCAGGCAGGGATGGGGTTTCAGGTCATGGTCTCTGCCAGCCAGCAGAACAGCCTGATTCCAACTATTCTAGACACATGAGGTCATCCTGTGGACATTCATCAGAACACAGGGGCCCTGGGCTAAAGGACACTTTGAAAACTGTTTGCTCTGATTCCTTCTTACCAGGGCAGCCTGATCCCACATGAGGAGACAGAGATTTACTTTCCTCTGACCTGACAACTCATTGAGTAATTAGACCGACCTCTTGGAAGAGGTGGCAGCAGGGCATTAGCAGTCACAGGTGTCTGGAAAGAGAACAGAGCAGGCACAGCTCACTCTCCATGCACTAAGTCATGCGGGACCAAGTCCACAGCCTTCCAGGAACAAGTGCTCACTGTCCCTCCCCAGTGCCATCCCTAGCTCTACCTGCAGGGCGGGCCACTCAGCAGGATTGCTTGCAGGGCCCCAGGAAGCTGTCCCAAGGCTGTGCTGGTGGAGCCTCCGCCTCTGCGATGGTCTGTGGGGTCTATCAGAGGGCGGGGCTGTGCCGTTCAGCTGTCGCCAGAGCAGTATGTAGACGACTCTGTGGGGTCTCCAGCTCTTCTGCTGAGATGCAGAGGAATGCCTGCTGCCAGGCAGCTGGTTACTCTGGGCACATTCTGCACGTCTGTCCATCCCTATGCACAGCACTGGCCTATCACTCCCTGCCTACCAGCACTGCTAGCTATAAGAAAAGTAGTACACAGTTCTTACTGTCAAAGAACTTGCCGTCGGGTCGGGGAGAAACACTAATGGAGGCCTGGTACCAATGGCTCCAGACGTGCTGAAGAACGCCCGGGGAGCCTGAGTCCTGGGGCCACCTTTCTCTCTGCCAGGCTCACTCTGCACCCGGAGGATGTGAGGCCTCATCACAGCTATAAGTGGGTGAGCCAGAGTTCCAGCCAACTCTGGAGCTCCAGGGCCCTTGCTCCTCAAACCCTGTTCTTTGGGGGTCCATGCTTCTGTTTGGGCCAGCCTGTGGCTGATGTTCGTAAGCTGTGGTTCCTGGTAGGCCAAGGGCACTCAGGCACCCTTGAGTATAGTATCTGAGTGCTTCCCTCTGCGGGTAGGGACCTCGGCAGCCAAGGCCTGGGAGGAGAAGAGACAAAACAGACCTGCTGTAGTTTGGAGGGAGGCAGCTACGTCTCTGTCCCACTTCTTCTTGGCAGGAAACCTCTGCACATCAGCAGGCTGTCTCCTCATTGGGTTTCAGAGTTGGAAGCCACAGTGGAAAATGAAATGCCTAGAACATTCTGTGGCTCCACAGCCTCTCCCCTTCTTCCCCTCGGGCAGCTGATGCCTCTTCCCTGGAATTCCTTTGTCCCTCGGGCCCCCTTCATCTCCCAGAGTCTTCCCTGGCCCCACCCAGAGGGACCCCAGCTCTGCTTTTAGGTGGCCAGGCAGAGCCCCACCACCCCTTGTCATGGCCCATGGCACAGAGCACAGTGGGTGATGCTCACCTTCCTCCCTCCAGGCCAGGAGGCCTGCACGTCTGGGGGCTCAGTGCAGTCGTAGCACCCCGTGCTCGCCACGACTCGGATGAAGGCACACACATGGTTCTTTGCCCTACAATGCTTGAGATATCAGAAAAGACTTAATAAATGGCTGCTTATAGAAGAGTTCTTAATCGAGGAAGAAGTAGACAAAAAGTTAGAACCCATTCAACAAAACCCACCAACTTTGAAGTCAGGCACACCTGGTGCTGCACTTACAGAGCACGGCTGCTCAGAGCCTGGTTTCTGTCGGGGGGGTGGGGTGCAGTAACACCTCCTAGACCCTCGTGCATGCTTCTTTGGTAACGTAGGTGACTTAGCAGAGAGCCGGGCACTTGGAAGGCACTCGATCCCCGGGAGCTACAATAGATAGGATCGTGAGAAACTGTGTTCCTCTCTGCCTTGGAACTGCATCTTTATTGTCACAAAAGTTTCTCTGTTCATGCTTTTGTGCACATTCCAAGACATTTTTGCTGCCAGGTTGAGAAACATGGCTGAGTCATGACCCACTTCATAACTGCAAGAAGACGGGCTGGTTTTGATGGAGGCACAATCAGCCACTCAGGCCCTCTTTTGCTCTCTGTGGTAAACAAGTTGTTATTCCCTAGACGGACCCTCTTGCATTCTGTACGGGGAGACGTCTTCTGAGGGCACTGGCGTCCACACTTGGGCTGCTTACAGCCAGATGCCACTCAGCCTCCTTGCCACATGCAGGCTCTTGGACAGTGATGTTGAGAGACTTTTCACACCCGTCTTAATTGTTGTGTTTTGAATCTTAGGGATAACAGTGCTCTGTCATTATGAACTGCTCTGCCCAATGGCGTCAGAGTTTTTAGCATTCCATTGACTTGAGACATTCCCGTGTCCCACGGAGAACAAACTTAATTATAGAATGTGAAATAATGAGCTTGTTGTGGAGGGCCTGGGTTTCATAAGTCCTTGATCGGCTGGGCAGACGAGGGAGCAAGGCCACTGTTCCTAGTTGGTGCTGTATGACACATGCTTCTACGTACTGTTTCTTACTGTTGCAGAAGCCCAGGAAGACGGGCATCCCTGTCTTACCCTCGAGGGAGCTCTGGCCTGAATGCACTGGGCCACTGTGCCATGCCTCTTAGTACAGCGACCAGCATTGCTTGTGTCTCATCCCATGCCCTTGAGGGTCTTGCTGCCCCTTGTGTTGGCTGGACACAGGCAGGACCTTCCACTTCTCCTCCTGCTATAAGCAGGTCATTGCCGTGGCCCATCACCACCCACTGAACCAGCAGCAGAGCCTCCTGGTGGGTCATCGGTTCTGCCCAGAGCAGATACAGCCTTGGTGGGCTCTGCAAGACTCCACTCTTCCTCCTCGCAGGGCTCGGCCTGGGGAAGACCTTCTCAGAGGGGTGATAAGTTCGTCCCTGACAACCCTGCCACCTGGTGTCCAAGACCAGGCTTGCCTCTGCCTGGTGCTACAGGGGCTCTGTCCCTGAAGGATGGGCTGCCAAAAGGTAGATGTAGCCATGACCTTTCAAGTTCAGGGCCATGCAGTCATCAAAGCCTCAGCAGACCACAGGAATAGAGGCTGAAATGTCAGGGCCTCTGCTCACAGCTACCCACGTTCTCATTTGCACCGGAAGCCATCACTCTGGAGAAAAGCTCTGGGAAGCAGCTTTCTCAGGGGATGGCTTTGATTTCTATTTTTAAAGAAATGTCTATCTTGAGTCTTTGATGAATGAAATATCCTGGTTTGCAAGAATGGAGAGAATTACCCATTTAGATCAAACGATTCTCTTTATATCAGGAATTTTACTCTTCTCCATGAATTTTTCTAGGCTTTTTCACAACTGTCAGGTAGATTAATCAGACTGTGGACTGGGAACGTGAGACTGGTGGAGAGACAGTAACAGTGCTGCTACTCACAGAAGAGCAGGCCTTTCAGTTGGCCTGCAGTTGCACCCATGCATCCATGCCTTCCTATAACCACGCACTCTTAGTGAAGTTGATCACCTTTTATCACTGTGCATTTTAATGGTGTTACTATAGGGTCATAGTAAGGTTGCTTCAGTGTGGTCTGGGACCAGGTGTGGATGTTGATTTGAGGTGTTCTGCCTTATTTTCCTTTCCCTACCTGGCCCCACTTTCCTACGCTCTTTGAGTTCTTGCTCAGCTCCTCCATGTTCCTGTCCCGGTCTCCCTAGGTCTGGGCCACCTGGGTAGGCCTGGCTTATGATGTGCTGTTTGGGGACACTGGATTTCTGTACCTAGTGAGGTAAAGCCAGAGGAAACCGGTGCTGAGAGGGTGTCATCGCCTTCACTATCCACTCTGCCTAATGTCTCCCGCTTGGTATTTTGGGCTCACTGCAAATTTTAAACAGTGCTCCCCAAAAGTACAGTTGGAATCAGTCGTTGCCAGGTAGGGTGAGGTGTGCTAAAGGAGGACTGCAGTCCGTGGCTTCTCATAGGACGGGGTGAACACTCCAACAAGTGAACCTGGGTTTGAACCCAGCTCCTGCTGTCTGGTAAGCTTCACATTCTTCTCGGGTGACTCAGTTTCCATCTGAAAGGTGGGACCATCCTATCCGTGTTTCTTGTGGGAACGTTCTAAAGATGAAGTGGAATGGTGGATGATAAAGAGTTTAGGGAAGTGCCCGACATGGGCTTGTTTGGGATACTCCTTGATGTGAGGATGAGGGATGGGCTTCTGTGTGCTGAGGTTGTGTGCAGGGCCTAAGCCCCACTGGGCCCTGTGAGCCGGCACACAGTCCCTGGCGCAGATTAGGGTCGTTTGGCAGATGAAAAACTGTTGCTAAATCTCTGCTTTGGTGGTTGCTATGAGATCCACAGTGAAGATGTAAAACTGTAGTGGAGCAGCGTGCTCAGCCGGTCAGTGTCTCAGCGCCTCACTGCGCCTTTCACTGAGGAAGGGAAGATGCTGACATGTGCTTTCCTGCTTCTTTTTCAGTGCCTGAAACAGTATGTTGAGCTCTTGATCAAAGAAGGACTAGAGACTGCAATTAGCTGCCCGGATGCTGCCTGCCCCAAACAGGGTCGCCTGCAGGAGGACGAGGCACGTGCAGATGAGCAAACTGGTTTGCCCACGGCACTACTGTGGTGGCATAGCTTCCGCCCGCTCCGGGTCCTGCTTGGGTCTATGTTGCCTCCTGTTCTCGCCCTCCGCTCATTCTATTCGTTTGTATGTTCTTTTCTTTTAGATTGAGTGCATGGTCGCGGCTGAAATTATGCAAAGGTATAAAAAGCTACAATTTGAAAGAGGTAGGTGGCCCAGTGTATTGACCAGTTAAGATGCTGTAACAATGTAGGCAACTTTCGGTGGTGGGGGGGGGGCTTCTCTGGGGAGGTGTAAGTGGATATCATTTGATAGGAGTGAAAAAGCTATAAAATAGGATCAAAAAATTTTATGTGAATTGAACTTCTCGAGTTGAGCTGACATTTTGAATTCTCTGAACAGCTCACAGCGGGAAGGCCTCGGCAAGTGTTCTGTTTGGTAGCAGGAAGAACTGCCATTTGTTTATGGGGACTGAGTTTTGTGCGGGTGCCTTAAAGGGATATGACCTTCATGGGACATTTTGCTGCAGGCAGGTTAACAGTTTCATGACTCAACTCTGAGTCTAGCCCTGAATTTAAAAGATGAAAATCAAGGAAGTGGTACCTCTCAGGACCCCTGCCCTGAGAACAGCCCGAGTCCAGGTCTGCAGCCTGCATAGATTCCCTGCCTGCTGTGACTGAGGTAGAGATAGTCACTCTGGTGGATCATCAGGCCCCAGGTCTCGGCATCACAGCTCGGCCAGGCTGGCTGGCATCTGCCAGGCTGAGGCCCAGAGAGGTGGGCCGACCGACTTCCTGGTTTCTAGCACTAACAGGCAGGTGGGACCAGATCCCCAACCCTTAGCCTCACCCTCCCCTCTCGGCCCTGCACAGCTCTCCTTGCTGGAGTGGAGCCTAATGCAGACGCGGGATCGTCCCTAGGACCACGGGGTTGAGTGGGGAGCCAGTAGACAGCAGCCTTGACTTGGTTTGGGGTCACAAGGCAAAGCATTAAACAGTCTGACCGTCAGGGAGGGGCCTCTGTCCTTGTTCTCTAGAGTCCCCCAGATCATAAAATGTCTTGGAAAGAGGCTGTGGGCCCCCCTGGACTCATTTTCATGTATGTTCTGGGCCTCAGGCTGCCTACAAATCTGCAAAAGAGCAGTGGGAGAGACATGGGCAGGTCCCCTTCTGTGGGACCACACTGTGAGGACCCTGCACAGGGCTCTGGGGTCTTCGGCATGGTTGGTGGCCCCTGGGCCCACTCTCCCTCTGTCCCAACCAGGTCTAGCCCTCACCAGGATTCTCTACCCAGCTGACCTGCAGCCTGGGTGACTGGCTTCTAGGGACCACTGGGCAGGTGGCAGTGTACGGCAGGGCAGGCCAAAGCCATGTGTCCCTGAAAGCTCATGGCCTTCATTTTTGAAAATTGTTCTGCAGAAATGCTGAGGATAGCTGTATTCCCCCACTCCCAGGCCTGCATCCCCGGCGGCAGCAGCACCCGCATGTCCGGCCCCATGAACATCACACAGGAGTTTTCATGGCTCTGAAACTGGTTTTAAAGGATTTGTTTCTTTAATTGGCATTTATCCTTTACACTGGGGCAGTTCAAAGCTTAAATGTAATATCACTCAGTGCTGAAGTCAGTGTCGGGAGCTATAAAATTGATTAATTAGGATTCGTGAGGCTTTTAGTCTCTTCTGAAAATATTTTCCGGGGAGAATCTTGACAGAAACGAGGGGTTGCTTAGGTTACAAGAATATGAACTTTCTATGACATCAAATTTAATTTAAAAATGCAGCTGTGCAAATTCTCCTGCCTACTAAATTTATCTTATTTTCTTAGTACGTTGACTTCATCAAAAATGTTTTTTCTCTTGTATAAAAATGAAGCCAACTTGAGTTAGGTTAGAAAAGAACCCCCTCAAAGCTGCCACTTGAAAACCGTTCACTGACATTGTGCTAGAATTTCTTTAAGAATTCAGACTTAATACCCCAAAAGACCTGTCCGAATGAAACAGGAGCACATCAGAGCTAAAACATAGCTATGGGTTTTATCTAGCTGCTTGAACAAGCAGGCTTGGAGAAGTGGTCAGAAAGCAACCTTGGACTTGCTGTGTCCTTACAGTTTGGTCAGTGGAGGAAGTTTTAGAAGGAAACTAATTTCAGTGCTTTCCCAACAGCATTTAGTTACCAAAAAATCCTGTCGTGAGTTTAAGTTGCAAATGTGTCTTTATTTAGACTTAGTGTGTCACATCTGATTTAGCAGCCTTGACTTTAATTTAAACTTACCCACCTCCCCAGCTGAAGCCTTTGGCCAGCAGGCACCAAGGGGAGGGGCACTGAAGCTGCTATCCTCCCTGAGCGCCTCCCTCTCTCCCTCTCTCCCTCCTGGTTACCTCTAGCACGTTGGTGGGGACAGGCTTTTGAGAGGGGGTCTGCTGATCACCCCGCCGTGTGCCTTCCTGCAGCATCTCTGCTCCTGTTTGAGCACCCGCCCTGCAAGGCTGCAGGTGTTTTTTCTGAGTCCATCTATCTGAAGTCCATGTCCTCCCAGGAGAGGGACTGCACCTTCCTGGGTACTCTGTCCCACTTTGTGTATGGCTCCTGGGCAAAGGAATGCCAAGGTCAAGCCTTGTTCTGTGTTTTGTGTTTTAAAAAGAAAGCCAAGGTCAGTAAGGTTAAACGATATGGGGTGCCCACCAGACATCAGGCCCGACAAGAGCTTAGCTCACTGTCTCCCAGCAGAGCCCCACCCACCACCAATGGCTGGCACCAGGGTGCCAGCCAGTGGGCAGTGCAGTCCCTGAAAGTGTGCTGGGTTTGTCCTTTACAGCAAATTTGTTGGAACAAAACACCTTTTTGAAAAGCATTGAACATTTTTTACAAATAGGAAGCTCTTGGGACCCTCTTTTATTAAGATTAGTTAAGAATCTAATATTAGAACTAACTCACCATCCTGAGTCACAAGCAGCCTTAAAAGCTCTTTGGGGATCAGAGTTCTATTTAGTTTCTTCCACCATTTCAGAAAATGCCTTGTTTGCCTTGTTTGAAAATAGGGTTCATATATGCATGAATGGAATATGGTGGACATAACATGATATGCAAGACGTGGTGTCTAGTGCTGGTTGTCATGAGACACACCTAGGTGGGGAGGTAGATAGGCACACAACGCAGGAGCTGCCTGCTGTGGACTTCCTTGTCCGTCGGTTCCTGTCTTATACACAGCTGGGAAGGACAGTGGGATATTAATAGCTGTCCAAGCCAGAAACCAGGGGCTGTGTTCCTGGGGTTTAATGGCCCTGGCCATGCAGGAGCTGGCAGTCAGCACATTGCCCATAGGGAATTCACATGGGGACAGCCAGTGCCATGGCACATCTCTGTAAGGACTGATGTCACAAAATTGAGTTGTTACCATGGAAACCTTCACTAGGCCTCTGCTCCCCTCCGTGTGGGCAGAATGGGCCTCCCCTGAGCAGGGAGCTGGACTCTCTCACTGTCGTGCGGGGGTGGGGATGGGAGGTGGTAGGCTCTGGGAAGGGCAGGAGAGGTGGCCGATTTGGGGAAGTCTTGCTGTCAGAGGCTCTCAGGGCACAGGGTAGGGTGGCCAGTGTGGGACCTGATGGTCTAGGCAGACGGTCGGCTCTGGGCAGGCTGCCAGCCAACAGCACACTGGCCAGAGAGGCAGGAGCAGGAGGACTCCCCTTCTGAATCCTGTGTCCAGCAGGTGTGTGAGCCCATGTCCTGCGGGCCTGTGTCGTAGCTGTGCAGGTGGAGGACACTTACCTAGTCCGGGTCCAGGCTGGACTCACCCACAGTGCACAGAGGGCAGGCGGGGCCAGCAAGCAAAGGCACAGGCTTGAATCAGGGCCTCGAAGGCCACCAGGCAAGCAAGCAGCTTGTCCTTCCCGTGGGAGCTGCCCAGGTCACTTCCTGCACCATCCTGAGTTCTAGCAGATGGCAAGGAGCACCCGATGCCCCCAGCTACAGGAGCACACCTTGTGCTTGCTGTGTCACCTGGCTCTGCCTCCAGAGTGTGCCCGACAGCGGGAACCTCTGCAGGGAAACTGTCGGCCACTTGAGGCTGGATTTGTCTCTGCTCTCACACCAGGGGCGCCTTGAGGGGGTCCGCAGGTTCCTTAGCTCCAGGCCCCTTTGCTGTCAAGTTCCTGATTCTCCGCCAGCCCTACTGAGGTGGTGGCTTTGTGCTGTTGGTTGATTCGCCCAGGAGACAGTCCTGTCGGGTCAGCAGGTGGCCAGCCATGCTGTCATGTGGGTTTCCCGGATCTTTGTTTATCCAAAGCCGAGCAGATGCCACAGAAGCCGCATGGTCCGCAAAGGCTTAATCACTGCCCGGCCCTTCCCACAGGGTTCCAGCCCCTGTGCTAAATGACTAGGTCATTTGCAAGGTTACACCCAACAGGACCTTGTTTCTGGGGCTCTGAGTCTGGCTGCTGGTTCACTGAGGGATGGGTTCACCCCAGGAGGGCACATACCTGAGGGTGGCTAGGGATTTAGTCACCATGTTGTCCAGGCCAGGCCTGGGCCCCTCCACCCCAGCCTGCTGCAGATCCCCAGTGAGTCCAGCTCCCATCTTCCGTGCAGGTGAGCGGGACCCGTCTGGCCACCAGTCACAGGGCTGAGAAGTTTGCTGGGGCTTTTTGTTGCGTTCCAAGTTGCCTCAGCACAATTCCCAAGATTGCTTCTCAAGGATGGCCTTACCTCACTGAGCAGCCCAGGAGCCAGAAGCCGACAGGAGCCCTGGAGCTACTGGCCTCTGATCACCTCCTGGCAGAATGCAGGCATTCCATGTGACCCCTCCTTCCCCACCCAGCCTCACTGAGAAATCAGTGTCTGCCTGGGCAGGAGTGGGTGAAGGGAACAGCCAGGCTGACTGCAAAGGGCAGCCCAGGACCAGTTGTTTAAATAAATGCAGTTTTGGAAAAGGATGTGAAGAAATAGGAGTGTCAGCATATCCTGTTTTTAAAAATAAACTTCCTGACTAATTCCATTAAATCGGGATTCTTAGTGACTGGGGCTCTAGTTTAGAGGTGAAATCCGGCTGGCAGAGGATTAATTTTACTCAGTACTTAGCTTGTGGCTTTTTTAAATCTGGGAAGGGAGACAATGTTAGGCAGATGAGCCATCTAATTCAGACACCTTCCTTTCCTCCTTTCTGACTGTCTTTTAACAAGTGTGACCCAAGTGCAGACTGCTGAGCCCTGGGCCTCATTTTGAGGCCATAAGAGGACACAGGCCTGACTTCAGGAAGCTGTGTCCTTGGGGCAGACAAGGAATCATAGTGCCAGCACTCAAAATGCATACAGTGACAGGAGGGCACAGCTCTCCAGAGTGCAGGGCCCTGAGAGCTCTGAGCCTGTCCTAGAGGGTGAGCAGGACCTTCCTGGGGGACACAGTTGGTTAAAAGTACAGGGGCAGCATCCCCGTGGACACTTGGGGTGTCTGGAAATCTGCTGCACCACAGGAACAGGCTTGGAGGTCAGGAGGAGCTGGAGCAGAGGTGGGAGAGCAGGACAGAGTTGCAAGGGCTGACCTGTCTGGTCGCCTTACCTAGACATCCTCCTTCCTGCTCCCCACACTGGTCAGTGCCCAACAGAACTGCTCCAGGCCCATCCTGTGAGCCCCCCCGTGCTCCAGGTCTGACTCACCTGTCTTGACTCCTGTTGCTAGAGGTGCTCTTCGATCCATGCCGGACATGGTGCCCAGCATCCTCCTGCCAGGCTGTGTGCCAGCTCCAGGACATGGGACTACAGACCCCCCAGCTGGTGCAGTGCAAAGCATGCGACATGGAGTTCTGCTCCGCCTGCAGAGCCCGCTGGCACCCCGGGCAAGGCTGCCCAGAAACCATGCCTATCACCTTCCTCCCTGGAGAAACCAGGTACCTCCTGCACAGGGTGGCTGGGGGGGGGGTGGGCGGGCTGCAGGCTGGGAGAAGGAAAATGTCTCTGGGGGACATGGCTGTGCATCCGTCAGCCTCAATGCGCTCTCCTTCTCGAGATTGTAGTTATGTGTTTGATGGTTGATTTTTGAGAATCATTCACCAGCACCAGGCAAGGCTTTGAAAATATAAGAATCCACAAGAACCACACTCTACACTACCTGCCTGCAAAAGCGAATGAGCAGACAGTTGTCACCATGCGGGTTGTGAGTCCTGCCAGGCCTGTTTTCCCACAAGTGCAGTGTTGAGTGGATCCTGAACAGAGGTGTAGGAACAGGACTCAGCAGGGGTGGGGTGTGGACCCCAGAAGGATCACCAACCCAGGATTCCAGCTGACGGAAGCCGAGGACCCATGTCTCCCTAAAACTCCGTGTCTGTTGGGAGATTTGGGAAGCAGGCAGGGTTTCTGCCCTGCTCCTCCTCACAGCCAGGTGATCCTGCTGTTTGCCCAGGTAGACTTTGTAGCCTCATTCTGTGTGATAGAATGAACCATAAGAAATTGGGAATACCCAAGTCTTTTCTTTTTCTTTTTTTTTTCCCACTATCACTTGGCCCTACTAGTCAGAGTGGCCAGGTTCCCAATAGATGGGGGGACTGCCATGTCTGCCCACTGCCTACCCTGAGGCATCTGCACCAGCTACTCCGTGTCTTCCTCTCTCCCCTCCTCCTCTCCCCTAGGCCCCATGCTCCACGTCCCACCACAGGACCTCTAGTTCCCACGCCACATCCCTGGCCCACTCCTGGTCTGCTTGTTGGTCTCTATGCCTTTAGTGCCCCTTCTCCCGGCTCCTGCTTTCCACAGACTCCTTGCCACCTTTCAGACAGGGCTCGAGTCCCCTCTGCTGAGCTTGCTCGACCCCAGCGCAGGGTCATGACTCCACCCTCTTCCCCCTGGAGACAGTCTGCACGGGCCATTCTCGACATGCTGTGTTTTAAATCATCTGTCTCCGCGGCTGACTCTTCCCTTGGGTTGAGCTCCCACAGGGGCTGTGTGTCTACCTTGGAGCTGCATGCATCCAGCACTCAGACGCCAGGTAGACACCAGCCATCGCTCTTCACTTAGACTCGGGGTCTTAGATGCTTCCAAACTTTGCTAGAAGAAACACATTTCTTGTTTGGTTGGATTAAAAATAATTATAAGTAGGAGGCAGGTCAGGGCATCTGCCCCAGGAAGCAGCCAAGTGGCTGTTTGGTGAGAGTGAGTGGATCCCCCATCCTGCGCAGGAAGAGCAGGGTTGGGAAAAAGAGCGTCTGCTGCAGGCGGGAAGGACGAGGCTTCCAGCCCTGGGTTTCCTATGGGGAGACGCTTTCATAGACGGGGAAAGAGCAAAGGTTAGGGCCTAATGACTCGGTTTTCTCCATCCCTGATATCACAGCCTCCTTTAAATCATTTCACCAGGGTGACTTGAATCAAGAGTAACAAGTCTAATTTTGTAAACATTTAAAAATCAGGACATTTCACATAAAAATTGGAATTTGGAGCTTCTCTGGGAGTCTGAGTATCTGGCCAGACCAAGTCTGTGTTCTCATGTGGGAGCTGAGCCCCAGCCACTGCCCCGGGCGGGGGCTTATGGAGAAACCCACAGTCCTCTTAACACCCTCCTGTCTCCCCAAAGGAGGCTGTTGCCATGTATGACTGCAAACACTTAGTTGTAGTAGATTTGTTTAGGTTAAATCCTCCCTTTGCCCACGTTTCTGTCCCCACTTGACCAGCTGTACCCATTAGCGTTTCCCGCCACCCCTTGAGGCCGCAGGGCAGGTAGACTGTGGTTAAAGTGCCACAGACTCCAGTCCACCCTTTTAAACTTGAGTAGTGCTAACACTTGTTATTAGTAGTGATTTTATCTGTGATCCAGATACCAGTAATCGTTCAAGGCCACGGTCTATACTGTGCCTGCATTCAGGCAGAACACAGTGCATCAGATTGGGTATTCCCACAGGTTTTCTTTTGAACATCCCCGAAGCATGTCTGGTCTTGCCTCTGGTGGTCTTGCCTCTGCCCATGGCATTTCTTCTAACATCAGCTTGTGGGTCACATGAGAATGTTGGTTTCATTACTCTAAGGCCACACCTGGCTTTTACACCAGAGCAGTTCTAGCTAATCTGACCATCAGCCTCAGTCTCAGGATTTGGTCCCTGGAGACTTTAGGCTCTTTGCAGGATTAACTCCACTGTCAGAGGCCACTGTGGTCTCGCCTTTAGAGGCACGTGCAAATGTGTTGGTCCATCTGTCATGAGGGCAGCCTCACTCACTCTCAATCCCATCTGCCATCTGCCTGTAAATTTAAGAATTTGAGCTACAGACAGCTTTGTCATCTTGCAGTCACAGCACAGACAGCAACTGTGTGTGGGCAGCCTTTGTGTTTTGCACCTAACCTGTGCAAACCTCCTGGACCTCTCCCCACTCCTTAGAGATGATGTTGGTAGCCAGGTTAGTCTGCTCCGGGGAGAGGAGAGGAGGCCATGAAGATAAGGCATCAGAGCCTAGCTAGGGTTGATCTGCTACAAGCTGCCAGGGTGCACAGCTTCTCTGGAGAGCTTTATGGCCTGTCTCCTTCTACCAGTGGACAAAGCAGAATCTCATTCAGCTTGGGCAAGGGCCTCAGTGCACTTTTAGGAACCTGGGGATGAAATGATAAGGAAAGTTCACGTCTCATAGCCAGATGAGTCAGACTGAAATGAGACTGTTTCATTCCTGTATATACTCTGATGTTTGGGGGAGCTCCTTCAGCCAGGATGCATGCAAAATGCCAGCATTTGCTCAGCCTCAGTGGGCATATTGTGAATGAATGTTTGGCCCAGAGTGCACCCATTTTTCTCCTGTGGAGTTGAACTGACGCAGTCTGTTCAGGCACTGCCCTCGATGCCCATCAGACAGAGGTGTTGACTTCACTTAGCACTTGTGCTTTTTTTCTGGACATCCTCCCTGAACCCTGTGCTACCTTTTCACCACAGCATTAAGTCATTGCCCCTTTTAGAAGCACAGCACACAAGCAGGATGCCACCTGTGCTCTGGGTGTAAGTGACCTTCTCTCATGCTCACGCTGCCACGAGGACTGAGGCCTGGAGAGCCTTCACCCAGTTGACTGTAGGAGAGCAGCACCAGCCCAGGCCCAAGCCCTTGGCACTGTTAGCCACTGCCAATCCAAGCAGAATGCTCAGGAGAAGAGTTTTGTGAGACGAGCCATCTAGATCTATGAAAGCAAATAGACTGTGTTCATGTGTGCTCATAACTGAATTCTTTCTGACAACAGTGAATTGCATGAAGTTTACCATCAGCCCTTTGGAAACTAACACAAGCACAGGAAGATGCACATGATGTCTCAGTCTAGCCCCGTCACCCAGATTCCTCCCTTGCAGCCTTTTGCCCTGTTGTCTCTTGTGTTTTCTGTGCACCACCTGTAGACACGCACTGCTTTTCCTTTTTACAGTCCTGATCCAGCCCAGCTGGGGCCGTGTTCTGGTTGTCGGTTTTCTCAAGTCCCTGCTTCTTAGGCTGGGTTCTATGTCACTTCATCACCCGAGGTCTTGGTCACCGCGGTCAGCCGTGCTTCCCGTGCGGCCCACGCTGCCTGCCGGTCTCCGGTGGGCCCCTCTGCACGGGTCCCTCCCTCACGGACTTTCTCCCGCAGCTCTGCTTTCAAGATGGAAGGGGATGACGCGCCCATCAAGCGCTGCCCCAAGTGCAAAGTCTACATCGAGCGAGACGAAGGGTGCGCCCAGATGATGTGCAAGAGCTGTAAGCACGCCTTCTGCTGGTACTGCCTGGAGTCCCTGGATGTGAGTACCGCCGCGGGCGGGTCCAGGGCCCCGGGGGCTGTGAGGGTCAAGCTGGGGTGGGAAAGGACCAGCCACTCCCCGAGAGCTTGGAGGTTATTCCTGGAAACGGAGAAGTAACAAGAGCGGACATTTGTCCTGAGTTGTGGAAACGTCAGCTCCGAGTGCCACTTGTCCAGGCGACCCGTTCAGCAGCTCTGGGCGTGGACGCTCCGGCAGGCTTGGGGTTCCACCTGGCTTTCAGGGGTGTTGAGAGCCTCAGTCCTCTGGTGCTCCCTCACCAGCGTGGCCGCTGGGTTGCATAGCTGCAGAGGTGCAGAGGGGGTGGCGTGAGCCATGGGCTGTTTTCCTCAGGGCTTAGGACAGGTACAGACAGTTCCCACTCCTGCTGAGGTCCCTTCATGGCCACCTTCTCACTGTGTCTTCATGTGGCAGAGAGGACACTGGCTAATCCCATCCTGGGTTCCACCCTCAGGACCTCATGGAAACCTAATTGCCCTCAAAGACCCCCTCCTGACACCATCACGTTGGGGCTAAGGGTGTCCCCAATGGCACAAACATTCTGCATGTGACAGGGCCTGGTGGTGGGTGAGCAAAGGCGCACAGAGGGAGAGAAGGTTGAGGGCTGGGTGCGCGCGGCTTCCGTTCCTCACGGCCCCACTGTGAGCTTTGTGTCCTTGGCAGATCAAAGAGCGCTGAAAAACAGCCCTGTGACCCTAGAGGGCAGATTCTGTTTGGGCAGCTTATCAAGGACAGTCACGTGGTTTCAGACCAGGTCACAAGTGCGTGGCTGGAAGGCAGCCCGAGCCCTGGCCGGCCCAGCACGCAGGCTCCCCCTGGGCTCTCCTCATTTTCCCACCAAGGCCCACGCCACGACACAGAGGCCTCCGGACACAGACGAGTGGACGGTGCTCCTCTCACGATCCTGCCCACCCCTCAGGGAGTCTCCGTGGTGCTCCCCACTTGTCACCCTGTGCCCACACCCACTGTTCACGGGAGCTGGTCCTCTCGAGTCAGCAGACAGTAGAGGGTTGGTGAGAGCTGAGGAGGCCCTTCCTGGTCAGTCAGCTGTGCAGACCCTCTCTTCACCCGGCACTTCCACGACTTGGGACTGAGGATTCTTTTTCTTGAGAGAAAGTCCAGGGAAGTTACTAGTGTTTGCCCAAAGCCCCTGGCTGGCAAGGAAGGGGCCTGGTGTCCAGTGTCCAGCCTCTGACCATTCAAGCTCTAAAACCTGTCACTGATGCCTGGGCCAGGTGGCTTCAAGCCAGAATTGGACAGGACACGTTAAGCCTCACAGAAGAACCTGCCCAAAGCCTCAGTCCGTGTCCTGTGCAGCTGACTGACCGTGACTGTCTGTACATGGCCTGTCGTTTCTCGTGCCCCCGTAAGTTGGGTGACACCTCTGATCAACAGGAAGGAAAATACTCCTTGTCATAAAAACACTGCTGGACGCCCGGCAGCTGCTGGGATCGCTCTGCCCAAGGGCTGCATCAGTAAGTTTAAAATCACAATTAAACTGATACAACGTGGGACCCGTTCAGAGTGCTTCTGTCAGGGGATAGAAAGCACATCTTAAATTGCCTGTCCTGGTCTTCTTAAGACCTGCACTGAGCGTGGGCAGCTCCTCGGGGTGGGAGGGTGGCCTTGTCCTTGATCTGGAGGAGCCTGCCCTCTCCCTGGCACGTGACATGAGAGCATCCTTATGAAGAAGGCTGTCACGAGGGTGAAGGCCACGGGCAGCCGGGGAGCAGCCCAGTACCAGGTGTGGGGGGTGGGGCGCGGTCCCAGCTAAGGACCTGAAGACCAGAAGGTGCTAAGCAAAAGGAACATGACCAGAACTGTTGGGCCCATGACTCAGGTCACCACAAAGGTTTCCATGGGCAGGCAAAGGGCTTTGGCCTTCAGCACAGGGTCCCGTGCACCCACCCAACACCTATCCAAGGACAGTTTGGTCAGAATCACTTAGAGAGTTTGCCCTGGGACCTGCCATGGATCCATGGGTCTCTATCTGCAGGTGAAGCCTAGAGCCTTCATTTCCAGGGGATTCTGATGTGCAGAAAGCACTGTTGCTGGCAGAGATCATTAAAGATTTCTAAACCGAGTAGTGCCATGTGGTTCAGTTTACTTTCCAGGAAACAGATTCAAAACCATTTTCACCTACAGAACAAGACATCATGATAGGCTGTTTGGGAGATGAGATGTAAGAATGGAACTTGAACTGATCCGGGTGGTGGGTGGTGTGTGCCTGAGCGTCCAAGTGAAGGAAAGAGCTCAGTCCTCCTCAGGAGGAAGGAGGCGTGCTCTAACAGTGGACAGAAGAGGCCAGACATGTCGTGGTTGAAGGCAGGCGTGGGGTTGGAAGAGGCTGTGAGTTCAGCTGCCCTGCCTGCCTTCCCACAGAAGAGGGCCAAGGCAAACAAGGGGAGGCCAGCCTCTGCGAGGGCTTCGCAGGCTTGCACGGAAACAGCCAGGATTCAGTGCCACAGCACCGTGGTACAGACCCCAGGAGACTAGCCTCAGCACCCTAGCGGCTGGCACCCTTCTCCAGATGAGAGAAAGCGAGCTCAGCACCCGGCCTCGCTGAATGGTTCCAGGAGCCACAAGAGAGCAGCTCATGTCCAGTGCTGCAGTTTCAAAGAGTGGCTTCCTGTCTCTCTGCCACCCGGGGCCCTGTGTTTGCTTACTTTTCCTCAGAAGGAGGTTGTTGACAGAGGTCAGTTGTATGAGTGGACAGCACTGCGCTGGCCCTGCATGGGGCCATTTTGAAGAGCTGCCGTTTCCTAGATTAGCGGTAGGTGGGAGGGGCTCTCCTGCATGGAGTACGGCCACAGGAGTGCTGATGGGGATCTGGATGACAGGCACTGAACTGTGCAGCGCTGCCTGCCTCAGTTCCAGGAAGCCGAGGGTCTGGGGGGTTGTCTTAGGAAGTGGTTGGAGAGTCAAGTGGGGAATCGAGCAGATGTCTCCATGAGTGTCAAGAAAGGAGTCTGCTCACTCTGTACAGTTGGAGACCCTGTGGGGAGAAGATGTTCCTGGGCTGGTTCTTAGATAAAAAACAGTTCAATGGTCTGAGTCAAGAGGGAGCAGCTTTAGATGAGAAGCTGATGCTGAAGACAGTGCAGAAGTGAAGTGGATCTTCTAGTCTCTGGAGTGAGCCTGTGCTGGGTCCTCCCCTGGGACCATGCACGGCCAGGCCTCGGGGCCCTGGGGAGTAGCACTTGACCTGCTTGTCCAGAAGCCCTGAGCTGGCACGACTTGCTCTTTCCTGCAAGCTCAGGATATGGCCACTGTGCCCAGGGAGGCCCTGCTTTGTTTGGGCTGGGGACATCTGGCTCAGGACCTCTCCAGTGTGCCAGGTGACTGTCGCCCTGGGCTGCTCCTTGTGAATAGTGGTGGCTGGAGGCAGGCGTGTGGCACAGGCCTGGCCTCCCGTCTCCACTGGTTGCCTGTGAAGTAAAGGAGGTGTGGCCGCGGTGGAGACCCAGTGAACCGATCCCCTCTCCCTGTCCCTTCCTGTGTCTTCCCCAGGATGACTTCCTCCTGATACACTATGACAAGGGACCCTGCCGCAACAAGCTGGGCCACTCTCGGGCCTCTGTGATCTGGCATCGGACACAGGTAAGAGGTAGCTGGCCTGGACCTTTGATCTGGACACTGTGTGTGTGTGTGTGTGTGTGTGTGTGTTCTAGGAAAGGGGCCAGTTGGCTGAAGAGCTGCTGTGTAGAAAGGCAGAGCTGGGAATATGGCAACACAGTCCTGCTGGGCTGCTGGCCGGGGGGTGCCCTGGCCCCATGGTGAGTGACCGAGCATCTCCTGCAGCATCGCACACATTGCCTGTCTGCTGCTCATGGCCTGAGTCCGGGTCTACTGGTGCTTAACCAAAGGCTTTCCAGAAAAGGCCTGAGCTCAGCAAGTCGGTACCAGGGAATGGGGACAGGAAAGGACAGTTGCAGCTGAGTGCTCTGGAAACCCTCAAGTGGTTTAGGCAGGGGCTGTTTGCAGTGAGCGTTCCCCTCAAGAGCACTGTTATATAAAGCAAGGCGTCCTTGTGGGTGACCCATGTCACTGGCTGCACGCAGCAGCTTCCCCACAGCGTGAGCCGCCTGTTGCTTGCCTGGGCTGCCCTAGGGGACCTTGGAGGCAGCCCTTTGCAGTGGCTGCTCGTGTCTCTGGCCTAGTGCTGGTCCCAGTCTAGGCTACAGACAGGGAGCAGGAGGCTTTGGGATGCCCCAAGCCCTGGGGGCCAGGGTGACATTAGCCAAGGCATCACGCCCATCCTCCTCAAGCTCAGAACAAGCAACAGGTGACAGAGGCCCTACACAGGGCCATAGCAAGTCCCCTGGCTGCCAGGAAATGCACCTCTTAAAAACCCGGGGCTTTACAAGTTCAGTGTGGATAAGTTTTCAGGAATGGTGGCTAGATGAGCTCTTCCGGGGTGTGTGTGGAGTCAAGTACCCCCAGCTGTGGTGCCTAGAGAAATAGCAGGCCCCGCACTGCTAGAGGCTTCACCGTGCCACCCCTCCTTCCTCACACCCTCCAGGACATCCTGTTTCCTGTCCAGAAGTACCCAGAAGGGGTGATGAGGCTGACTGGCCCAAGGGCTTCGTTTGCTGCCCTCTAATCAGGAGATTTGGTTTTGGCTGTAGGCGCTTTCTCTCCTGGGGGTGCACAGCCTAAATGCTCCTCTCCCACCTCCATGTGAGTCCATCTGCACAGGACACTGCCACCAAGCTCTGCCAACTCGCTGGCTCAGAGCAGCAGAAACGTATTGTCTCTCTGGAAGCCAGAAGTCTGGGGCCAGGGTGTGGCCAGGGCCTCGCCCTGACCCTGTGGGGACCCCCCCTGGCCTCCTGAACTCCGGGCTCTGCCAGCACTCGGAGCCCTCTGGCTGGAGAGCATCCTCCAGTCCTGACCCCAGGTGGTGTCTTCCCCTCTGGGGCTTCACGTTCTCTTCCTGTGTCTGGCTCTGTGTCCAAAGTCCTTCTTTGAATGAGGTCAGCAATCAAAGTAAATTAAATCCCATCCTGTTAACCGCATTTTAACTTGATTACGTCTGCAAAGACCCTGTTTCCAAAGAGGGTCACTGTGTACCTAGGGGCTTAGGACTTCGACATGTCATTTTGGAGGGACACAATTCAACCCATAGAAACCCTCTCCGACGGTGTAGGATACCACAGGGGGGTCCCATCCTTCTCAGCCCTGGTTTTTGCCTGGGCTGTATCTAGAGGGCATGCGGGAGCTGCTGGGGCTTCCTGCATCTGCATAGCCACTCCTGGACCAGAGGCTGCTGTGTGGACTCCATGGCTTGAGGCACCTGCCTCCTTCTTCCCATTGCCTTCCCAGAATCAAGCTGAGCCGTGGAGGAGCCGGAATGTGCATTTCTGTTTCTCTAGAGTGGACCCACACGCAGGCCGCTGGCCTCTGCCAGGAGAGGAGCTTGTCCAGTGCTGGCCCTTCCTTCTCTCCTGGGCACTGAAGAGCTTTTCACCAGGCCCAGCTCTGCTCATGGCGGCACTTGTTTTAGCCCCGGATGGTGCACGCACACACACACACACACACACACACACACACACACACACACAAGCATGGGTCTGCCTGGGACGTCTCTGTCCTGAGCAGAAGGGCAGGACGCCCTCCCGGGTGCTCATCTCCTGGAAGCTTCACGTGGGGTGTTCTGCAGGTGCTGCTCATGAGCCAGTGAGGTGGGCCCTGGGATGCCAGCTTTGTCATGGAAACCAATACTGGAACGTCTAGAATAGCTTCTTTGCATCTCTGAAGTGAGAAAGTTGGACTGGACTACAATTCAGCATCCGCTTGACACCACTGCGCTCCGCCTGCCTTTGCCGTGTTCTGAGGTCATGTTCCAGCACATCAAAGGCGCCCTGTACACTTTCCTGGGTCTTTGATTGTGGTTGAGTTTCCCCAAACCTTTGGGGACTCCCTGGAGAGACTCCTCGGAGAACTGTCCTTCTCCCTCCAGAGGGTGGGTCCCCCGACCACTTGCCTGTCCTTCATCCTGAGAGGCACTGGGCCAGGGTGGGGCCTTGAAGTGGCTACAGAGGGTGAGTTCTGTTCTTACGCAGCATCTGGTACCAATGGAGGCTGGCTCTCTGCAGACCTCAGGGTTGCTGGTGCGGCTGTCACTGTGCTTCTCAGTGACCCTCTCAGGGCTCTGACCGGTACCATCCTGTCTCCTGTGGTCTGGTGCCTGACACCTCCAGCAAGCTCCCCAAGTGATTCTGTCTGTTTCATGGTGTCTGGTTGTCTCATGATTTCCTCTTGGTCGCATTCTCCTGGTGATATCCATCCACCTACCACCAGCTGGCATAGATTGGTAACCCAACTTGTCAAAGAGTATGCACAGTTAGACAGGATAGACCAAGTGAGAAGAGAAGGGGGCATCAGGTTGGCAAGAATGTGAGCGTTTGGTCAGAGATTCGGGGTGTGTGGCTCCTTTGAGACTGATAACTGTGTACCAGTCACATGGGCTCTCAGGAAAGCCTTTCAAATAAGACTTTCCACATGTTCTTATGGGCCCAGGCATTAGTGTGCAGGTAATTTTAGCAAAGCACAACCCAATTCACACTGTGATCCAGTCACTGATTTCACGTTCTGCAGAGGAAGGTCTCTGGCTGGGCAGCAGTAGTGATTCCCCAGCATGTGCACCACCTGATTTATCATCATGATGCCCATTTGTTTAATGCAGTCTTGCTTATAAACACACATATATGTGTGCATGGGATGCGTGTGCAAGTGTGTGGTCTTCAGAAGAAATCCTCATTCAAGGTATCCTTTCCTTCACACATCTGGGATGCTTTAGCAGCTGATAATTTTAGATCTGACAGTGGCTTTTCGAGATCTTTAGCTCACGTGTTTATTTTACAGTTGAGAAACCAGGCCCATGGAAAAGTGGAGTCAGAACACATGCCCAGAGCATTCCCGTACTTATGACTCTGAGCACTAGATGGCAGCCTAACTCCATCCTCGGATTTCAATTCTGCACTCCCTGCAGCCCGGGAGGGGTGCAGCTGGTGGACAAGCTGGTCATAAAGCAAAGTCTGTTTCCCTCGCACAGCAGCACTATCTAATTTCTACGACAATATGCCTATGTTTTAAGCTTATTATTTTCAGCATTTACACACACTAAGGGATAAACATGTTTTTAAAGAAAAATCAAAATTTGTAATAGTATTGGGCTTCCATCCTTGGGAATGACAAGTGTCAGGCCATCCTCTAACTTACCATGCCTGTGTCTTTCCCCTTGTCCCAGGCGGGATGCTTGACCCAGTCTTTCCTGTATACTAGCCACCTCCACACCTCTGTAACCCCAGCTGTCCCCATGGGGAACCCTTCTTTCCTCCAGTGAATGTGGGTGACTGTTGTTTGGAATCCCTTGCACCTGGAGCGTGAGGGCAGTTTCTGTAAGATGCATTATTCCACTAAATCTTGGTCTTTCTCCACCAGAGTGCATCTTGAGGGCCAAGATCTCAGGCACCTTTGCACTCTCAGCACCTGGGACATTGTTAGAGGGAACTCAGCTCATTGGAGGCACAGATGGATGGGAGAAGGGAAGGGAGGAGAAAGGCAGAGAAGGAATTAGGAGGAAGGGGGAAAATTGAAGGGAAGCCAATAGGTGTGGATGAGAGCAGAACTGGGGATGAATGCTCATATGGGTGTTTGGTTGAGCAGACGTGTTGACGGGTGGACGAGGGTTCATGGGGGATAGAGAATGCATGGGAGTGGTGGGTGGGTGGGTGGGTGGATGGAGGATGGGGAGTGGTGGTGTTGCTCACACTCAGGGAACCCATGGACCAGGCTTCCTTACCTCTGCTCTTTGCTCCTTCTCCAGGTCGTGGGCATCTTTGCTGGCTTTGGGCTCCTGCTCTTGGTGGCCTCTCCATTCCTGCTGCTGGCCACCCCGTTCGTACTCTGCTGCAAGTGCAAGTGCACTAAGGGGGACGACGACCCGTTACCCACCTAGAGGAAGCACGGTGCTGCCGAGACCCCGCCTCCGGGACGTGTAGCTCCCCACCCACCCCCAGCCCCCCACTAAACATTTCTCTTGCCTTATGTGCCCCATTGAGCTTCACAGTGTCAGGCTGGATGCCGTGATTTCAGGGACCGATGTCAAGGTGTTGCCCAGGCCCCGGGGTGTGGTCGCCTAGTCTTGGGGAAGGCAAGACAGGCCAGGGTTGGGCACGTCCCCACAGCATCAGTCACTGCAGACCTGAGCGACAGCGTCGACAGAAGCACACCAGGCCTTTCCTCCCCGAGGCGTGGCGGTAGGCTAGGGACATCTGGTGGGGGCTAAGAGACCTTCTCCTTCAAAATGTTGTCCTCTCCTCCTTGGCTTCAAGATGGCACCATGTTGGGGGAGGCCGGATCACATCTGTCTTCAGACAGAATTTAATTATTCCAACTTGAAAAAAGCACTCAGTTGGTGACAACTGTTTCTATTACTAATGGCATTTAGCGAGGTCCTTTGTAGAAGGCTTTTCTTTTATCCTAGCTGAGTAGTGAAAACCAACACGGTGCATATGAACCATCCTCTGCCTTTCTTAAAATGTGCATTTTAAGAAGTTATAGTGCAGCGACTTTTCTGGCTTGACCACTTTTCAGGAGACTTGGAAAGCCTTATGCACTCTGTGTTTTTCTTGAAACTTGCTGTAATAACTTTCTGAATGCTGTAAGCTGTGTACTGTTATAAACACAGTTCCTATGTCGCTGCTTTCATTGGAAAATACTGACATGTTTAAAGGAACGTCTCCACAAGAGTCACCTTTTGTTCCTTCTGCTATGGGGATTCAGGATACCCACAGGGCTTGTTCCTTCTCACCCAGGTAGCGGCAAATAGTTTTTAATGTCTTCTAAACCAATGGTTTACTAAGAAATAGTTCCACTCAGAATGACTATGGTTTGGCCTCTTGTCCCAGTTTTCAAGTCAGACAGTAAAAAGAAAATTGCATTATCGATCCTGGGAGCCAGGGCCTTCTGCCAGAGGCTGGGGGGCCCTTGGAGAAGGGGCAGAAGTTTCTGGATATTCATATTTTTTAAATGCTTTAATTATTTTGAAAAATCATGTGTCTCACACAGTTCCAAGCCCTGTAGCTAACCAGTTTGCCCTGACTGGATAAAACGCTTGCAGTTCACTTTTGATGTGGGGATTTTACCATTTGGTCTTTCCCAGGGCTCTGTGTGACTGTTTCCATGGCAAAGAAATGCATGGATCAATAAGATGCACGTTACTCCATCACTTGTCTGAAGGGTGGAGAAAGCATTTCCTTTAAAGAGAATTACTATGAGAGTCACATGTGCTTGCCAGGAACAAGAAGAAAATATTGTGGATTTATTACAGTGGAATTTCTTAAGACTTATTAAGAATTCTACCAAGGAGTAAAACAAAAGCAAAGTCCTTTTATCTCGGTTGTTTGCTCATTGCAAGCACATTTTAAATATGAGGTTATTTTGTGTGTGTTTGACTCGACATTTACACATCCGTCTCAGGTCCTAGTACATCTTCCCTGCCTGCAAATTTCTTCTTTATTTCTTGACAGTGAATAGTTACGAAACAGAATCACTTCTCTCTTCACCTCTAGTATTGATTTTCTTTATGAAACAAGAGCCATTTAGGAGATCAGTCTGCATCAAAATTATGTTCGAGAAGTTTTCTTTGTAATTGCAGATTAAAAGTTCAGGAACTAAATAAGAACGTAGCTGAGGCTGTCTTTCAGGTGGGTCTCTGCAGTCTGAGATGTTGTTATGCATGAAAGGAATTTTCTGGAGATGGGCAACAACTCCATGAGCCAGTGGCCTGGGGACTTGGGACTTAAACCTGTAATTTGTAGGCACAGTTGCCTGGCCACTTTCCCTATCAAAGGCGGAAGGCATTTGGCCCTCTTTCCAGTGGCCTCTGGGGGACACCTTCCTGATGCCCCTGTCCTCCCAGGCTTGAATAGCTGCTGTCCATCACATGAGTCCATTCAGCAGTACCCCATCTTTGGGGAGGGATTTAGAGCCCAGAATGGGAGCCTAGACCCCTTATTCCTGGAGGGATGGCATGTCCTGTCTTGGAGGAGTCTCTGGCCCCATGACACACATCTCTAGCCCCAACCATCCTGTGCCTTCGTGTGCAATATGCTTCAAAAGCATGTGGTCTGGTGAGGTACCGACCACAGCAATCCTGGGGCCGCCAGGGCAGTCAGATAAGCACTGAGCTTTTGTATCAAACCTGCCTCTGTTTGCTCAGTGGGATTTAATATAAAAGTGAAACTGTCCACCCCTCTGTAAATGCCAGTAAGATCACCTGAAGGTACTGAAAGTAGCATGTCCCTCATCAGAATCCTTTTCTCTTAGTAAGGAATGCCATACCCATTTGTTACAGCAATGCAATCTTCACATGCTGGATGTAAAATGTAAATAGATTATGAGAGGATGGTCCTCCGTGTGAACTTAGGTCTTATCTGCACTCAGTAGATGGACTCATTACTGTTATTCAGCATGGTCTGTCCTGGTTGGAAAGTGACATTCACTTTCACAGATGATTTTCTCTTTGATGTCCTGCTAGCAGGTACTTTTATTCATTGAGAGGCCTTTAACTCCCGGGACTGGGAGAGGCCCTTAGTGAGAGGCCAGGGCTGCTGCAGGGTGGACCAGTGGGGAGCCCAGGGTTGACCTGTAGCTACCTGAAGCCCTTGGGCAGCCCGCCATCTCACCAGGCTTTTACTAGAGGTGCCTGGTTTCTGTCTGGCTCAGCCATGTGTCCTGTGTCCCCACAGATGTCCCGGGAGACCAAGTCTGTTCAGGTGGCAGAGATTGACTTCACAGCTGAGCTGAGTCAGACCTTGATTGCATGAGCAACGTCCTAATCAATTCTTCTTCCTCGGCTCCCAGGAGCAGCTCAGACTGCAGAATGAACCCCCGGCACCTCTTCCAAGGGAACACACTCTCCTTACAATATATTCCATATGGCACATTCTGCCGTAGGAGAGCGAATGTCAGAGGTGAAAAGATGACTTCGAGATGAATTTCTCTTTTTCATGTAGGTTGCAAAAAGCAAAAGTTATGTAACAAATTACAAGAGAAAAATTTCCCTTGGTAGTGTAAACATGAGGGAGTTGGAATGAACCAGGGTGGACTTTTTGTATTTTCTCAGATTACCGCTTATTAATAAACACACCTGTGTGTGTATATGTATATACCTATGTAAATCACAGATCATCAAGGGAAAACATTTTGCATGTTCAATGCTCCATGAAGGTCTCCTTAGAACATACCAAAGCTTGTTTTTTCCTTTTAATTGACCCAGGCCCTTATGACAATAAGCAACATGAGGGGATTATGACGGATGATTGCCAAAAACCCCCAATGGAGCGAAATGGCCCGCGTGAGACGCCATTGCTGGTGCGTCCCCTGGCGAGCATGCCCGCTGGTCGTCAGTCCCTTGGTCTCTGGCCGCCTCTGGTGTGCGCAGTCTGTCTTCCACAGTTCCAGAGCCCTCAGCGCAGGGTAGCTACGTGCCACGTGCCACGTGCCTGACCTGTCTTTCCTTTGCTCACTTTGCCGTGAGTGTGTTTGAATCTTGTGTAAACGCATGCATGAGTGAGCCATGCACATGTATACTTTATGTATTTGACAAGTGGTGGTAAAACAAAAAAACAAATTTGGTTTGTGTTTTTGAAATGTCAGTACGTTTTGTGCCACTAACACTGTGATGTATAAAAGAACTGTTTGGACGCCTTTCAATGTTGTGTTTTGTACTTTGGAATCACATGGGAAAAGTTTCATTTGTAACTTCAATACATATTTTAAATGTATTGTGTCTTATGTAGTTTGTCCCCCTTTCAAAGGGATTTCTTTTTAAAGATGTTTTGGCTGGAATACAGGTGACTTTTTAAAATCCTGCTTGGCTCCATCTTTTGTAGACGCCTCATTGACGACTGGCCACAAGATTGAAATACTGGGATGAGAGGTGGGAGGGAGAGAGGGCTGGCCAGGCGGGGGATGCTCTGTCCCTCTGCAAACCCAGCGTTTCTATTGGGGATCTTCTTTCTTGGGAGTGGTCTCAACTCTCAGATGACAAAATAATCTGCCTCCTTGGGGTTGAGTTGCCACATGTAGCCGTTCTCTGGGTCCTTGTGGTGTCAGACTAGAAGAGCATCCCTGCGAAGCATCCTGCTCAAGCACCCAACCCCCACCCCTGAGACGAGGGCTTACAAACCTGCCTTGTTTTACAGGGAGCATCATAAAACTCAGTGATCATTCTCTCTCTCTGCTGCAAAAAAGTAAATATGGATATTTCTTATTTAATAAGAAATTCAGCCATCTTTCAATATCTACAAGGAACTGGTTCCAGGAACCAGCCCCTCGGATACCAAAGCCCACAGATGCCCAAGTCCCTGCATACAAAGTTGCAGTGTTTGCATAAAACCTGGGCACACCCCCCACGTACTTTAAGTCACCTCTAGATTGCTGATAGATCCTAATAAAATCTAAATGGATGTTTTGCCTAGGGGAGAATCACAGGGAAGAAGTCTGCATATGCAGTACAGAGTTATTTAAATTTTGTTCTGAATATTTTCGATGCACTATGGCTTGGTAATCCTTGCAGACCTGCAGATGAAGAGGACCAATGGTAAGGGGAATCCAGAGACCAGGGTGTTTCCTTGATTTTCATCTGCCCCGTCTAAACTTCAAGGAGGGATATACCTCATTCATTAACAGGACACTAGACCAGGGAGAGAGAATGGGAGAGTTTCTTCTCCCATATTTAAATTTCAGGATCCACTCTGAGCGACTTGAAGCACAGGGTGAGGCACAGTTTCTTAGCTGGTGACTTGAGGGGGTGAAAGAATGTGTACAACTGCTCTCGGGGGCTCTTGGTCTGAAGAGGGGACAGAGAAGGCAGTCGATTGTCATAAGTAGTACAATGCTGTAGTAGACAATGCACAGCAGGTTTTGGGGACCCCACATGTGGGCATTCTGCAGTCCTGGATGTCAGAGAGGCCTGTGCAGAGGATGTCGTATGTGAGCTGATCTTGCAGACAAGGAGGTGTTGGCCGTGGAAAGAGAATTCATGGGAGTGGTCCCTCCAGCGGCGCAGGCCCTTGCCTCATGATCTGCTGGGATGGAGTGTGTGCTGGAGGCCGGCCTCCTGGAGGCAGAGGGACGTGGCCCTTGCTATAGAGGATCTGGGCGAGCGTGTTCATTGCCGCAGGCTGCTGAAGAAACGCACCGCGTGGGAGGCTACGGCAGCTTATCTGCTGCCTGACAGTGTGGAGGCTGGGAGTCCAAGGGCCAGGTGTGGGCAGGGGTGGATCCTTCTAGAGCTTTCTCTGGTGATGGCTGGCAACCCGTGACATTTTCTGGCTTGTGAATGCATCACCAAGTCTCTGCCGCCACCTTCACATGGCCTTCTCCCTGCATGTGTCCCTTTGTAAGGGTGCAGTTAGACCAGGCCCACCAGGGTGACCTCTTCTGAGTTTGACCATCTGCAAACGGCCTATTTGCAATAAGGTCACCTTCACAGGCCCTGGGGTTGGGACATCTTTTGGAGGGAACACAACTGAGCCCCTATGAGGGGATGTGGTCCACAAGTGGACACTCTGGTCCCGGGGAGGCCAATCCCGGGAGTCTGAGGACCTGGGGGTGCTACCTGGGGGCTGTTCAGAAGCAACTCTTCCCCACACTGGCTGAACCCCAGTCCCTTGAGCTAACCTGGCAGATGGGGATTGCTCCCCAAAACCCTGCTGTTTATTTGCAAGTGGATTTGTGTGTGTATATAAGCATTTTTTTTCCAAAAATTTAAAAAAAAAAAGATTTTTGTCAGTGTTTTCAAACAGAAAAAAACCTCAAGAACTCGAATTACAGGGTCCTGAAAGGAAGGGACACTACTGAGCTGACCGGCTCTTATACCCAGGGTGGCTTTTGATGCTGACCTCACCCCAGGCTTCCCTGGGGAGACTGTGAAGTGGCCGGGACCGTGGGACAGTCACACACTCAGCTTGGCTCTATAGAGAGTGATGGGCGATCACTGCTGCCTGCCCGGTCACAGCTAGCTCTTCCCCCTCCAGTTGCTCAGGGTGTGCACTGAGGAAGCTGGCCTTGACCGGGAGCCAGACGGGGCACCAGGACAGAGCACGGTACTATCCACAACGTCAGGGAGGGCTGGATTCTGGGTCCAAGGGGCTGATTTCCTGTGCATGAACCTCAGCCTGGGAGCACTGGTCTCCTCATCTGAAAATGAGGGTAAAATGCACCTCACGGGATCTTTCTGAGGACAAATGACAAAGTGGTAAAAAAAAAAAACACCAAGAATAATGGAATAAAATTCTCCATAGGGGAAAATCCTAATTTTGCACTCTGAAAAGTCATTTGCTCATTTCCTGGGTAATTATCTGAGTCTTTTTAAAATCTGTTTTTACTTATCCTACTGATCTCTTCATCATTGAGGAAATCCTGCAGAGCGTACATTCACATCTTCACCACGCAGGGAAGCCCCAGCCAGCACGAGCTCTTCCCCTCAGATCCAGAAGGGCATGAACCTGGGAAGTTCCTGACTGTGGACCATGCCATTGTGTCATCCAGGGACTTGGGAATGGACAGTGTCAGCACGGGTGTTTCTTCTCTGGGTCACCAACTTGTGTTCTTGCAGGACTCGTAGTTGGGACTTGCTGAACCCTTGTCAAATGAGAGAACTGGCTCCTGTTGCCCGCAGTGTGGGTGAGGGTGTGGGAGCCTGGCCAGTCAGATGGGGTTCTTCAGCTAAATAAACGAGAAGACGATTAAACTTCAGATGAGGGTGTGCAGACGGCAGAGGGAGAGCCTCGCTTCAGTTGGGGAGAAATCCGGATTAGAGCCGGGAGGTTTCTAAGAGCCATCACCTGGCTTTCTCCTTTCCAAGGGGCCTGTTAAGCCTCACAAGCCTGCCAGTCATTGTCTTCAGATTATAGTAAGAAAATGGGCTTGGGGCGGCCCCATGCCGCAGAGGGAACTGGGGGCCCAGGTGTACCTGACCCAGCCTTCCTGCCAGCTCTCCACCCGCCTTCTTGATTTGCACCTACTGACCTGCAGAGACATCCTTCAGTTATGTAGGCCGCTTGTTTTCTGGCCCTGCAAGAGTTTAAACTATGTTCTGTCTGAAGATAAAAATTCCACTTGAAAACAGAAGCTCCTACTCCTACGGCTTCCACACCAGCTCCATAAACCAAAAACAACAACAAAAAAGGCCAGGCATCCTGAGGGGAGGCGGCTCTCAGACACAATAAAACCAGAGATGCTTTTAAATCAGAAGACACACCTTTCACTCCCGCCCCCCATGACCACAGGAGGACCACCCCCAGGGGTTCTGGACCGCATTAGGCTGGACAGGGTGCCCACTGCAGGACAGGGGACAGGGTGCCTGCTGCAGGACAGGGGACAGGGTGCCTGCTGCAGGAGGGGCACTGCACATCCTCGGTAAACATTCTGTTCAGAGGAGGATTCCCACAACCATCCTAGGAAGGAAAATACCCTTAATGTCACAGTTCTTCACTTGGGTGAGGAAACTAAGACTCAGAATCATTAAGACTCTTACCCAATAATAAGTGACTGGTAGACCACAGGTCACAGTCCAACCCTGCAGCCTGTAGAAATGAACACAGGCCTTAGGAAGAGGCCAAGGCCACTGCTTGTCAAGGGTGACTCATGGTGGCCAGAGGGGTGCGGGGGGGTGGCTGGCTGGGAGCAGATGGCTAGGTGCAGCCTGGCTGGGACTGAGGGAGGGACTGCACAGCATGGGCTCCTGTCCTAATCTGTCCTGGTAGGACAGGATCACCTTGGAAATCGACACTCCCTACAATTTGAAATAGACTAAAAAGGAGCCAGGACAAAATTAAAAACCATGAAAGTAAAGCTGGCGAGATGCACTGAGCCCATTGCGGTGAAGATGGGCTTAACCTGAGGTCAGTAGGAGTGTGCAGGGGATAATGCCCAGGCACAGTGGCCAGGGACTCCCCAGCAGACACCTGCTCTGCAGAAGCCTATGGTGAGCAGAGTGCAGAGCTGCAGAGCTCGGGAGGATTTGGTGCAAGCAATGGTACTCTCGTGGGGGATGATGTGGGAGGGCTTTGGGACCCGAGGAAGGTGCATGAAAACTGTCCCTGCATCAGGGCAGGTTCGGAAGGTGCCCTGTGCAGTTAGAGAGGAGTTGCACTTCCGGCAGCAGCAGGGCAAGGAAGGGAAAGCACAGAGGCATGAAGGGGTGGCATTTCCAGAACAGCTGCATGGTGGCCAAGCAGTTAATGATCAATTAATGTTTGCTGCTTGAATGAGCAAATAAATGCTCATCCATATGGTTGAAGCCTGGGCATGGGGTGAAACTGAAAGGGTATAAATTGTTGATCAATGGCAAGAGCAAAAGCTGAGAGGTGACCTGCTGGGAAACAAAGCTCACTCTCAGAAGAGAGAAGCTCCAGGGATTTTGCTTGATGACTCCACCCAGCACAAAAGATCCTGAAGTAGGCCTCCCTTGGGGTCCACAAAGGAGGAGGACAAAAACTCCTCTGTGCTCAGCTATTTGAGAACTTTTCAGGGACAAGAAAATGAGGTTGCAGAGAGAGCGGGATCCGCTCTTGTATCCTGCACAACTCCTAATACATTGTTGGTGCACAATGAATGTTAAATAATAATTTAATGTTTTTATTAATGACAAAGGAGCAATCAGCATGTTAATGAAACTTGCAGATGATACTAAACTGGGAGTTATTACAAATACCAATTAGGAGCTGCAGACAATGAAGAGGACAAAAAAGAGGGAAAGTTACAACAAAGCAAGTTTCTGTTTTGCAAAATACAAGCAAATGCACCTGCAAAAAAATGCATACTGTGGGGAAGGGGGCAGCCCACTCAGGCTTAAAGGGGAACCGTCCCAACGCGGTGGGTTTTGGACACACTGGGCTTGGGCCTGTAATGCATTGTGGTGGGCAAAGTGCCATTTGTCCTCGGTTCCCAGCTGAGAATGCATTCAGCACCCAGTCACCCCATTGTGGTGGCACTCCAGAAGCTAGGCATGACTGAACTCTCGGTGCCTCCTGGCTCACGTCCTTCAGTCTCCTGTGGTACTCCTGGGTCCTGCCGACTGCCTTCTGCTCCTCTCTCTTCCTCTGTCCTATCTATCCCTAGGATGCGCTGTTAAAAATCAAAGTCTCCTTCACCTTTCCTACTAAGAACCTTCGTCATCTAACTCTGTCAACTCTTATGAACTTTCTCCTTGAAGTCACGTTTGGAGGGGGTGCTCTGAAGCCCCAAAGATGAAGGTCTCAATTGCACAACAGGGCCACATGGAATAGGGCATGGTATGTCCCCCAGAAGTGGGAAGAGCAGGAGTTAGACCACAAGTTAATCCTGATAAATTAAACGTTAAACAATAATAAGCATTAGGTGTCCCCCCAAGGACTTTCGTTGTGACAAAGAGTGGCCCCTCATTTCCAGAGGACTCTCCTGTCGCTCAGAATGCTCAGCTCGTTTATGCAACAGGTCAACCCTGCACAGGACCCATCCCTTGCATATGCAATACGTAGGCAAAGCGGGAAGTTTGCAGCATTTTTCCTTCCAACACTCATTTCATCACTGGCCCTTTCCTTCCTCCTGCACAGCATTATGTGTTCCTTGAAAATGACTCCCGCGAACAACTTCCATACGCATTTAAACTTGCTCAACATAATTATTCGGATTTTAGTGGAATTGCAAAAATCAGTTTAGATATTTGCAACTGGTGACAATTTTTTTCCTCCGACTCCCTTCTTCCCTGGCTGGTTGTAACCATAGAATCGGAAGCTCTCTCAATAGGCATCTAACTAGTGTTTGCTGCAGATGGGATTCTAGAGTGGCAAATTTGCATTGCCTGAGACTAGTTAGGATGAACCTCAGGGACCCCCTGATGATTGGTAGGCACATTAGATTTTTAGATTTTTGTTAGTGCCTAACAAATTAGCAAAAGTTTAGCTCCTTAAAGCACTTATAGTCATTTGGTTTCCATGGGTCTCCCCAGCATGTTTATATATAAATGTGTGCATATCCCTCTCTCTCTCTCTCTCTCTCTCTCTCTCTCTCTCTCTCTATATATATATATATATATATATATATATATTTTTTTTTTCTTGTTGTGGTGCTGAGGAAGGAGTCTAGGAGATCACACATGCTTGGCAAGTGCTCTACCCACTGAGCTGCATCCTCCGCCCTGACTCTTACCGTCTGTATGGTCTCTGAACAAAGCCAGGACCCTCTCCCCTCTGGATTACTGCACCAATGTGGCCAGGTCCCCTCAGGTTCCACGTAACGAGTCTCCACTTTGCCTGACTGAAAATTCCCAGTTCCTAGTTTTGGTTCCCAAGTCCATCTTCCCCAGTGGAGAATGGAGTTCACTAAAACCATCTAGAGAACAAAACGGGCTCTGTCCTGGCTGGGCCTCTGGAATGTCCCTCAGAATCTCTGCACTTGCTTCTTTTGAAAGGGCTGGGCGAGCTCCCACTTCCTGCCATCAGTGGGTCCTTAGGGCACGTGCTCTGTCCAGGAACTGGCACGGGCCTCCGTTTCCTCTCGGACCTGCTCAGCGGTTCATGGGAACCGCAGGCTGATTTCATTGGGCTTAATGGCTGAAGTCCAAAACCAAGGAGTCTGTGACCTCAGTTCTCCTAGAAACTGGGCAACATGGAACATTTGCTTCCCAGGCAAAGGGGAGTCTTGTGGCGGCTGCTCCCATCTCGTGTGCCATTTTTGACCTGCTGGTGGCTGGCGTGCCTTTGAGGGCATCTCCACATGTTGCCCCACGCACATGCCTCTGGTAGTTGGGCCCTGTCTGTGCCTCCCCTGCCACCTTTCTGTCCCTCCCTCACTGTCCCTGGCAGTTTTCACTCCCCTTCGTCTCAGGCATCTCTTCCCTCTCCTGCCCGTGACCCTTGGAATTGTGCCTCCAAGCTGTGGAAGCCCTAACCCTCAGAGCCTCAGAACATGACTGTGTCGGGGCTTTTGCAGGAGCAACGGAGGTAAAGGCCGACTGGTGGGGTGTCCCTGAGCCCATGAGGCTGGAGTCCTTATGAGAAGAGCAGATTAGACACACCAGGGACACCAGGAACATGCACATAAGAAAGGGTCATGCAGACACAGTAAGGAGGCCACTGGCAAGCGAGAGAGAGAATTCAGAACATGCCAGACACCTTGGGGTTCGACTTACAGCCTCCAGAACAACGAGAAAAGAAATTCCTGTTTTTCAAACCACTCATGGCATTTTTGCTCTGTAGCCCCACCAGACTAATCCAAGGCATTGCCAGATTCATCTCCCTGGTGTACCACGGCCACCTCCTACTGTCCCTCCCAACTAGGGTACCTAAATCCTTCCTAGGTCTTCCGGCTCTGGTTCCTGCAGCCCTGACCCAATCCCACTTTCACTTTCCTGCTGTGGCCCTCTAGCGCCCCCTCCTGTTCGAGAATTGCCTTTGCTTATTTTGTTGACAGCCCTAGAGGCCAGCCCTGGTTTCTGACTGTGTGGTCTGACTTTCCTTCCCTCACCATCCTCATCGCAGATCTTGTGCACCTGCTGCTACTGTGGTCAAAACACGTGAGACATGAGCACCCACACTTCCCTGATAACAGTCCCTCTGGCACAGAACTGCGAAGCCTGGCCTTGGCCTCAGTTATGTGCAGACTTCACCTGCTGAGGGCCTGACCTTCTCTGACTGGGAGGCCGACGTTGACTCCTAGGGTCCCTTCAGCCTGAGGTTTATGAGAGTAACCATTCAGACAGCAGCTGGAGGCCCTGAGGAGTCATGCTCACGGGGAGCACAGTGACAGTTCCCAGTGACCAACAGTTTTAAAACGTCCAGTCTTTATCTCCATGCCTTGCAGAAGCTCTGGATCCTGCGAACTGTCTTTTGTTTGTTTGCAGTGGAGACTATGTTGTTGGAAGCTGGTCTCCTTATCCCTCTCACCTCATCTTTAGCACAGCATTTGTGCAGCTAGAGGGCCATAAATGCTTGGTTGAATGAGTGTCTGTGTTTCCTTCCAGAAGCAAAACTTAGGGACAAGGTAATGAGGAAGAATTCCTAACCTTAGAGCAATTGAGTATTCCCTAGCAAAGGTTTAGAGAAGCCCAAGTGTCAGGAAGTCAGGAGACCCCATGTGAAGTGCTTGGTTTACTCACTGACTTAGTGAACTTGGACACGTGTTGTTGTTTCTGCATTTCAAGTTTTTCAGTAACCTAAGAGTGAACACAACTTCCATTCTGACAGAGGCATTGGACAGCAGAAGGCTAAGGAAGGAGGAAGGTCCTCTTTGCCTTTCCTGATAGCCTGAGAGAGGTTCCACTCATGCCCTGGCGACTGGAGTCAAGATCTTGTGATTCCCATCCATCCTGGAAATCTTGAGTTCTGGTTGCCACCCATGGATTTGAGTAAATGTGGGCTAGCCCTCCTGGCAGAGAGGAATTGGCCCGGGTGGGGGACAATGGAAACTTGTATCTCTGCAATGCCAGAGGGTCCAGGTGCCAGTAACCAGGGGTCAGCAGTCACATGGAAATCCACTGAGCTCTGAGAAGGGACCCTGACACTTTGATTTAAAGGCAGGTGGTCAGTGTAATTAGGTAAATTGGGTCTGATATCGAGTAAGATCCAAAATGGAGGCCATGTTGAGAATGAATTCCTGGAAAAGCTGAACAACTCCTGGAATGTTAGTGAAGTCCGGAAACGCAGGACAACTCATGGACTGTTAATGTCCCCAAGGCCCAGGGCCCATCCCAAAGAAGTGTTAATGAACAGCTCCCAGCAAACTTGAAGATGCTGACCCAAAAGTCCTTCCTGCCCAGAGTACCTCTTTGACCCACCTGTGCCCCACCCTTTGGGCCTGCCCACCTACATTCCATCACTGAAGGAACTATAAAAAGGGGAGACAACCGCACCTCTTGGGTCCCCTTCTTCCTCCAGGAGAAGTCTTTTCTGCTGTCCTTTAATAAAGCCTCTACTTTCCACCCTGACCTAGCCTCGGCGTGCTTCTCTGGTGTTATTCTTCAACATTGGGGAAGCAAGGACTCGTCACCGGTCAGCAGCGTAACACCTTCCCACCCAGGCTTTGGCCCTGGGGAACTTACATGGAATCAGAGGGAGAATGGGATAAGGTAGCGACTTTAAGCAAGCTGAAGAAGGAGAACAGGGAGGGGAAGGGAAAGGTGGAGAGGAAGGGGAAGCAGAAAGGGAAGGGGGAGGAAGAGGAGGAGGAGGAGGAAACTTTGGATTGTTTAACAGGATATCCTTAAAATCCAGTCTTTGCTCTTCAGTGAAAGAGGTGCTGAAGGCAAAACATTCAGTCACTTACTTACATTGCCTGTCTGCACCGGGGAAGAGCTACAGCTGCTCCACATGCTTAAGGTTTGGAATTTCTGTCACAGGAAAAGGGTACATTTAAATTATTGCCCACCCCATGGGCGTCTCCAGGCTTTATTCACAAGCCGGGAGTTTCAACCCACCAGATTAAGACTTAAAGCAAGAATCTTCCAGAGTCAACCCAACCTTCCGGGGTTGACTGTCTGGGTCTCCCCACCCTCCCTCATTCTTTCCTGCCACTTTTTACCTCTCTCTGCTATTTGCTGGCTCTTCTCTTTGTACTTTCCTCAAAACTTTGAAAATCCTAAGTAAAACACGATTCTCCTATTTTCCTAACTCCAAGGACTCCAGTTGGATTATACAGACCCTCTTCTTTCCCAGAAAAAAATGTCTGGAACTAAAGGGCGCATGCCCCAGAAAGCCTGGTGCTGACCCAAGGGGAGGAGTGTGCACTGCCAGGCAGCACCAGAACCCCAGGCTGGAGGCTTCTTTTGTCCCCCAGGTCCCCAGGGACTCAGACAGATTAACATTCCAATGCTCTCCGAGGCCTTTTCTTCTGGCCAGACTTCAGCCAGAGTAAACCCAAAGTGAAACAGAGGGAGGTCTGCGTTTCCTGGAGCCTGAACCACAAGTTCACAGTGGGCTCTGACTGCTGCAGCTTCTCACTCACCCAGCGCACCCACGGTAGTCCTTCACTGTGGCCAGGCCACGCCACCCAGGCAGGGGCTTTCCTGGCTCCCTTCTCACCTGGAGGATGCTTACCCTCCTCCAAGAGCCCGGCTCAGGTCCCAGCCCACATGGGCTCTGGCCATCTGTTCCTCTCCCCGCTCGCCATCCCTGACCAGCTTCTCTTGGCACTTGCAGATCCTCCCTGGGCTTCTGTTGTCCTCTTTGGAGTGTGGTTTTCTTGACAGCAGGTGGACCGGAGTCTCTTGCTTTGTTTTTCCCAGCACCTAAAGGGACAACAAATGATTTCTACATGGGTGGATGGAACCTGTGAAGTCAAAAGGGAAACGAGAAAGTGCTGGGATGGCCTGAGTGATCCTGCACTAGACCCCTGAGTGGCACCTGAGTGGCACCTGAGTGGCCTCAGACAGGAGGAGGCTCGCCAGCAGGGCCAGACTCTCTTCCAGCGTCCAGGCTAACACAAGCCTGCTGCTCCGACGGCTCCCGCAGCTCACGTAGGTAAACAGTATTCTGCAGTCTGATGTCTGAGTTGGTTTCTCACTCACTTCCAGTGCCAGCTCCGAGCCCTCCTGGGAGGCTGACTTCCCAGCGGCTTCGGCTGAATATGTATGAACAGTCTGTAGGAGCTGCCTTCTATTGTTCCTGGAAGACTTTTATTATTTAGAGAGCAATTAATCATATTCAGAGGAAAAGTGTGGGAGCCAAGCCACATGGCGAGGCTTATGGTGGCGCCTTCTTCCAAGAAGAGCACAACCAGAAGGCCAGCCAAGGCGCTCCTGGAGACTTGATGGTCTTCCGCGTTGATCTGCACACACTCCCTGGGCCACGGTGGATCCACCAGCGAGCAGCCAGTGGAAGAGCCCCAGCACCCTTCAGGCCAGTTCCCCTGCAGTCGGGAGTGTGCCCATCACCCATCCACACTTGTACTCTTCGAAGTCTATAATTTAGGCCAAATGCTGAGGTCTAGAATTCCATCCTACATTTACTTCGGTAGGGATGCCATTGTTCCTCAAATTACCCAAAACAAGAATGAGAAAAATTTCTAGAATTTCAGAATTAATTTGAAATTAGCAGTTTGTGGAGTGCCTACTATGTGCTTTAGGTACACTATTTCATAGGCATTGCTTTATATGTATTGAAAATAGCATGTAGGATAAGCATTGTTTTCCATTTTACTCTGATACAGAAAAAATGCTAAGAGATAGTATACCAATTGGCTTTTGATAAGTAACTAATCACCCCAAAATATGTAGCTTAAAAAAGTGGGCATTTTTTTCAAAAATTAAATTTTTTTTAGTTATGCATAATGTTAGGATTCATTTGATCCAGTTTGCTGGTCTCAGCAAAGAGGAACAAGGCACTAGCACTGAGCTCTGGCCCCATGGGTGCCTGGTTCTGCTGATGGAGGTCCGGCCTTTCTGCCTTCACTCTGCTTCCTGAAGCCTCTCCTTTGGGCAGGTTGGCAGGAACTGACCTGGGCAGCCCAGGCGGGGGTTTGAGAAAGCACAGACAGGTGATGTTTCTCAAGGTCTGACACTCACACGTTATTCTGATGTGTGTGTGTTTGTGTGTTTATTGTTGCTGTTGGTAATGTTTTGTTTTTGTGTTTTGCCAAAAATGAATGTGGAGACTGGCTCAAAGTGAAGGAGTGGGACATCCATTCTGCTATAAAGTGTCATTGCACAGGGTGTGGAGAGGGAGGCTGTGAAGTCAATCACAGGTGTGTTCTGAGAAATGTGTGTGCTACTTGGAACACAGTCATGGAAAGGAGACACTCAACCTCAAGGCAGGCCAAGACACTGCATGTCCAGGGTGGGAAGGACTCGTTAGCCCTGAGTCAAGACAGGCGTATGATAGACAACTCAGAAAGTGAGGGAATAGGTGAGTGGGCAGGGGAGGATTCGAGGAAAGAGGTGGGAGCAGAACTTGGCTGCTCACTGGAGGCAATCCTCACTCCCTGAAGCTTCCGGGATCTCTGACCAGCTCAGAGACAGGGCTCTGATCTCGTTGCACAGTGGTGAGTAGTGGCCACCTTACAGCCTGGAGAGGATCATGGGTGAACCCTGATCTTGTCCTTCCTCTGCAACAACAAACATTCTTTCAGAAGTGTTTGTGACTGAGTAGAAGAGTTGGAAAAGCTGAAAGGTTTGGTGTTTGTCTGTCCAGAGGGCAGGCTCTGAGCTGCCCAGAGGCACAGTAAGCTTTGCCATGCACAGGGGCCTGTGTGGGCGGAGCACGGACCTGGATTTGGCAGGATCAGAGGCGGAGCTGCAGACTGCAGATCAGAGGAGACGCTGGAAACTGCTCTGACAGAAGCCCAGAGGGTGGGGAAGGGAAGACCACCTTCCCTCAGAGAGAGGCAGGAATCAAAGACCCTGTTTGGGCTTGACCTTGATATGTGGACACAGAGACCCTTGTTGTCCAGAACAGAGCTGAGGCTCTCCAGGTGAGATGACCAGGTGGACCCCAGAAGCTCCGAGCTGCCCTGAGGTCCTGTGGAGGTCGCAGAGCAGGCAGAACCTGCTTCAAGCCAGTTGGCACCACGACCTTGGGGGCAACAGAGGTCTTTCTGGCCATCACAGATGAGGGAAAATGGCTTCCAGCTCCTGCAGACTCACCCGCTGGGGCTCGGGGTGGAGGGAGCTCCCACAGCAAAGCAAGGGTCATGATGGCCGATGTCCACAGGCCACCTCCCTGTGCCAGGCTCCACTCCAACTGTTTGTGGGTGCTGATCAGGCAGATGATTAAAGAATCATCTCCAAGGTAGGTATCGCTGTCCTCCCCAACTCCCATGTGAGGAAATCAGGCACAGAGGGACTAGCGAGCTGGTTCCACACCATGCAGCACCGAGTGGATCAGGAACTGACCGCTTCCTTTCCAGTGACCTGATCGGAGCTAACAGTGTGACCCAGCAGCAGTGCGAAGACTGGTTTGTGAGAGAGGGCAGAGATGTGAATTCTGGTTTGTTCTATGAGCATGGCTATTGAGCTTTAAGGGCTTACGAATCTGGAATGTGCTGGGTGGCCGCACTAACAAGGGCAGAGCTAACCCTCTTGAGTTCCCAGCAAATAACTTAGCATCGGAGACACATTCCCTTATGTAATCCCCCAAGCACAGTATGAGTTTGGTACTCTCAATTCCACTGAGCACAGGAGACAGAAATGTGAAGTAACTGGCCTGAGGTCACACAGCTAATGAGCAACAGGGCAGAACGGGATTCCAGGCTCCCTGACCCCAAGGGCAGCCCTCTCACCAGGGCAGACTGGTCTCTTCTCTTCAAGCATTGGTTCAGATACTTTGGGCTGCAAGTTTCAAATGTAGCTCTCTTAATCATGCAGGAAAAAGGGAGAGGATTCATGACATGGTAAGGGTAGGCAGGTGACCCTGGTATTGGACATAAAAGGGTGTGGGCTTTCTTGTCAATATGGAAAATTCTCCCTGGTTCTTCTGCTTCAACTTGCAGACTGATAAAATAGATTTCCTAAACATCAGGGTTTTGTTTTGTTTTATTTTATGTTTTTTGCTGGTGAGTCTTGTTAAGTTGCATCTCCGTTTTCAGAGACGAGGTTAATGCAGGAATCTCTTGGCTCTAAATCCATATTTGTGTGGAAAACCTCTGATTCCTGGAATAAACTGATCTAGTGCATTTCTCTGGCCTCATCGACTAAAGCTGGGGACTGAACCTCTCGTCAAAGTGGTTATTGCTATTTTGACCATGTGGAACTGGAAAGCTAGAGGGGCAGGGTCTCTGAAATGTGAGAGAGTTGACAAGGATTATTTGCTGGGCTAAACTTTTATGGAAAAAGGAATCTTGGAAAAGAAATTTTACCTTGTGTGGTCAAAATTGGCTGAGATTGAATGGATTCATTTAGAAGTCTTTTTAAGGAATTAGCTTCAGCACAAACTGGTGCAAACCCAGAATTTGGTCTTTGTCAAGTTACATGAAGAATGTTGTTTAACGCAGAAATAACAACAGGTCTGCTTGCCGATTGCAACACCTCCTGAGCAGTCCTCAGACCTTTACCATGGCCATTGTTAGTCTTGAGTTGTTCAAGGACAATTGTGGTTTATCCTGAGTCTTCTTTGAAAGTGTTGACAAGCAGCTTTAGCACAAAGTTGCTTCCTCTTCAAAGACATTCATGAAAAAGGCTCTAAAAGGTGTTCTGCAAGAACTTGGCTTATGTTTCTGGCCTACAGAGGCTTTCAGAAATCCAAATGAGGTTTCTTATGAAAGGTTCCAGCAAAGTAAGCTCAGAAAGAGCTTAAGCGGTTGATCAGTATTCCTGCTGGACTCTGGAAGTAAGGCCAAGTGTAACCAGAGTAAGCTTATTTTGCCTTTAAGTCAGCCTCCTGATTATCGTTGGTAGAAATGACGATGCTTTAGAGTGAAAATATATGTCCCAACAGACAACTACAGTGCACCTCTAATTAAGTAAGATCTGGCCTTGCTAATCGAATTTGAGGCTTTGTTACTTACAAACTGAACTGAGTCCTTAATTCTTCTAGTTCCTTCCAATAGCTGACTACAACTCTCCAAAATGATGTTTCCAATTTTCTCCCACTCCCCTGACTTAGAACTGCTGAAATTAAACTGTCTTCTCCTAAGCCCTGTGAGCAGAAGCAGGACAGCCCAGCATGGGCTGCCAAGGAATCATCAGAACAGCTGACCACGGACAGATTTTGTGACATTCAAACTGCAAACCAGGAAAATGCACCACTTTGCTGCTGCCTGTTCCCCTCCTTCTGAAGAGGCTAGTGCCTGACTCACAGCACGATTTAGCAAATGTCCTCCACTTTTAAGTTCCAACGGAAAATCCGGCTGTTACTTAATGAGCCAAAGGATATTGAATGAGAAAATGGACTTAGAGTGTTCAAAAGAAAGAAGATAGACTCTTATTATCTTGAATAAGAGGGGGACTGACAAAGATTCTTGCCAGACTTCTGAACCTCTGTGTACTTTCTAGCAAAATGCAATTATATAAAAAAATCTTGCATCCCACTCTTGCTATCTAATCACTCTCAACATCAGGTTTCTCATCATCCTCCAGAATCTCCCAGATGGCATCTGATGACCAGATTGCCTGTCTTCAGCAAGAATCCTGTTAGGTTGGTTTGACCATTGTAATGGTTTAGATGGGTATTATCTCTCCCAAACGCATGTGTGAGACAATGCAAGAAAGCTCAGAGGTAAAGTGATTGCTTTATGAGAGCCCTAACCTAATCAGTGCATTAATCCACTTTAACAGGTTAAATGAGTGAACAGCCTTGGCTGACAGGGTGTGGCTGGAGAAGGTGGGTTGCTGGGGCCTGCATCTAGGGTTTCTATTTTGTGCCTGGTGAGCAGAGCTCTTTGTTTTCTGGCTGCCAAGTCCTGTGCTACTCCCTCTCTGCCCACACTCTTCCACCAAGAGCTGGTCATCTATGGATTGAGCCCTCTGGAGTCATGAGTTCCAAATAAACTTTTCTTCTGTAAAATTTTTCTTGCCAGGTCTTTTGTCACAGTGGTAACAACAACAACAACAACAACACCTGACTGACACCCCCTTACCGTGCTACACTCCTTCCTATAAATTCTCACTCACCTATGCTGAATTCTAAGTTGAGCCCAGCATTTCTCCTTCACAGCAAAATGCAACTGCTATAATTGGGATGGAAGTCTTTCTTATTGTGCTTTAACAAGTATCATCAAATAAATTGTCCTTTAACAGAGTGAGGAAAATATTAACAATAAAACATTACATGTACCTTCTCCATGATATCTAATCTGTGTGCCACCCCTACCCAGAAGCTATATCAATCTCTGGACTGGGACATTTAAGCGGAAAAACTCACTATCACTTCCCCTCTCACCTCGAAAGAGTTGTATTTCTTCTCACTCAAATAAATCCTACTCCACTGAAAACGTTTTTGTTTTCAATGATTGTCCATGGATTTTATTCTTCAAATTCATGAGACAAAATGTGGTGAAGCAGAGAACCTAGTTTCATCTAAAACTCTGGTTTCATCTGGTCCGTGGTACCTAGAACGAATCCAGTCAGCTGAGCCGGTCTCCAAGCCTCCTGACTTCATGTGGACTTGTCCAGAAGGATGCACTAGGTGCTATGCTGTGGGGACCGCAGTGAATGCCGATTCAGTGCATCTGAACATAAAGTCACCTGGGTCACCCTCGCCAGAGCTGTCTTCTGCATATGCCAAGCGTTCAGTGCCAAGGCAGTGAAAGCTAAGCCGTGGCTGGGTCGGGCTGTCCAGTCTGTGTCTGCCGCAGGTCCCTCCCTGCCTTTGGTGATAGATGAATCCTGTTTTGAGAACAACCTTGGGAGAGAGAGCTGTTTGGAAGGAAGTTCTCCCACCATGCTGGATTGTTTTCACAACGCTTTCTTTCCTAAGAGCATCATTGCCTTGAATTCTGTCATATTCTCTCTCATTTCCTCTCCTCTCTTCTCTTCTTCTGGGTGCCCCTGTTTCTCCTTTTCTCTTTCTCTCTCTCTGTCAGTCACTACCTGTCTCTTACTTGAATACCTTCCTCTCTCTTTCATTTTTCCTATATCTCATTCTCTTGTTCTTATATTTGGAACTTAGAATAGAATGTTCTCATAGGAACCTCTCATACTCATAAGTAAGTGTAGTCTGATCACTTAATGGTAATCCCTCCCAAATTTTGGAAGGATGAGCACAAGGATGAGGTACTTCACGTATGTGAGCACTCAGGCCCAGCTCTGATTCTGGAAGCCTGTAAAGAGCTCTGTATGAACGCAGAGGAGAAGATGCACATCCAGCTAGTTACTGGGGGTTCCCAGGGATTAACTCCCTGAAATAGTTTAAGGTCTTTCTTTTAAAGACGAGGAACAGCTTAACTTTCAATATATTGTCAACAGTTCTTTTGCTTGACCTTCTCAAGGTTTGGAATTGTCTCTTTTCTGTGCACAGAAGTGCTAAAATAATGACACGATTGTGTCCGAATAAAAATGTGGCATATGGATGAGAAGATGATTCACAGTGTTTGCCACATGTCAGGGCTTCCCCACTGTTAATCAGCCTGATTTGGGGGATTCTGAGAGACTTCTAGAAAAAATAACGCTCCAACAGTCACATTCAGTAGAATAAAATGGAGTTTTTGTGTGAAAGGCAACATGAGGTCAAGGGAAAAACTGTAACCTGTCTGCAAAAGATGCCTTCCTACGTTGGCGGGAGCCTGTTGTGGATTGAATTCTTTTCCTGAAACGATGTGCTGAAGTCCCAACCCACTACCTGTAAAGGTGACCTTATTTGGAAATAAAGACTTTATAGATGGGATCAAGTTAAGATGAGGTCACACTGCATTGGAAGGGCTCTCATTCAATGACTCATGTCTTTACAAAACAAGGAGAATTTGGACCTTTAGACCCAGTAGGGAAACACATGAAGAGACAGATCAAGGGAACTCCATCTGATGGGGGAGGCACGATTAGAGCTGGGGTGACAGCAACCACGGGAAGCTAAGGAGGACGGAGAAGAGCTCTGTCCACTCCTGGAAGTGAGGCAGCCTGCTCAGCCCCTCCACCTCCGACTTCTAAACCCCAAACTGGGAGCCAATAGATTCAAGTTTTAAGCCACTCCATGGCTGTGATTTATTTATATTTTTATTTTTATGGCAGTGTTAGGAGACAAAGGTGCACCCGGCAGCAGGTGTCTTGTCAGGCGAGATGTGAGATCCAGCGATGTGACTTCCCCAGCAGGGAGGCACCCAGAGCCCCCGTCTACCTGCAACCAGAGACTGAACGAGCGCGGGCAGCACGTCCCTTCTTTGGACAAGGTCATGGGGGAGGACGTTTATTATAGTCAGACATAAGAAGTTCGCCCACAGCCTCTTCCTCGTCGAGTCACCTCACGCAGGTTATTACACTCTGTCGATTCCAGTTACCTCCTGGCACCTGCAGGGCGATGCTGCTGCGCTGGACAGGTAAACGCCATTGTGGGTGAAGGTCAAGGGTAAGACTTGTTGTTCAAGATAAAGCCCTTCCTGGCACAGCAGTTCTCAGGGTTGGGATTCCTGTCTGGTGGAGGTCAGCGCCATGGGTCAGTGTGGCTAGGCTGCAGCACTGTCATTCAAAGAAGCAGTAATCCAGATGCCGTAGTGAAGGCGCGTTGTGGATGTGACTAGCATCTGTCATCGGCTGGACTGAAGTAAAGGACATCATCCTCGACCTTCAGGGCAGGCCTATGTTCCTCAGCTGAAGAACTTAGGAGAAGGAAAAGCTGGGGTTTTCTGAGAAAGCGTTTCCAGCCTGCCCTAGGCATTTTGGACTCACCCAATGGACTCACCTCCAAATGGTTCCCTTTCTTGGTAGTTCCCGTTGATTCAGGTGTCGGTACCTGGAAGAAATGCTATTGAAACAAAGGCCTGAAACTTTGAAGCAGCTTTGTAACTGGGTACTGGGCCGAGACTGCAAGAATGTTGAGAGACAATGCCTAGGTCGCTGCAAGGAGACTGCTGGTAGACATACAGAGGTCCCTGTGTCACTCGTGAGGCTCAGAGGAAATGGCAAGGAGCATGTTCCTGTGAACTGGGAAAGGGGGTGCTTACAGAAATGCCGAGTTGGATCCCATCCTCTGGTTGGGAAAGAGGGACGTGTAAGCAAAGGACTTGGGTATTTCGCAGAGGAGATTTCAAAGCAGAGTAGAAGGTATGACCTGGTTTTTCTTGCTTCTTAAAAAAATGAGAGGAGGAAAGAAATTGAGGGAGAAAATTGAGGAGCACAAAGGAGCCAGGATTCGAGGAAGAAGAGCCTGTCCACCTCCCACAACTCAGCAGGAACCTCGGAGTCAGACGCACTCTGCAAGAAGCCTTCCTTGATTTTTGTGGTGTGCTGACCACCCCCTCCTTCCCCACTGTCTTTTCCATGGTACATTCTTGCTCTTTTCTCACGTATCTTACTTGTAAAGAGTGTCATTAGTTCAACTACTGTCACCCGAGTGGCTGCTTGGTGACAATGGCAGCGTCTTCATCAATAGGTCTTGGCACTTGGTGGTCTTGGGTACAAAGCAAATACGTGTTAATATTTGTGGGATGAGTGAATAAATGCACCAACCAACTTTGGGACAAATGTTGAGTCATCAGGATTTTGAAGATGTTCTGAAATATTAGGATGGAAGGCATTTCCTTGGCTGGAAGCCAAGAGCCTTCGTGGAGAGGGGCTGAGCTGCAGGTGGGGTCATGGCACGAAAGGGACTCATGTTTGGCCCAGAACCAGGGCCTGACACCCATTCTACACACTGTCTGCCCTCCCCTGGACTGTCTCCGTCTCATCACTACCTGTGAAACCCTGCTGAACCCTCCCACACCTCTCCAGACTCACCTGCTTACAATCCACCCTCCACGTCAGCTGTGCCGGACAAGTTGGAAATCCTGGAGGGCTCTGCTGCCTCTCAGACCCTTCTCTGGATGCTTCTTTGCCAGGGTCACTCCCATCTGCCCCAGGAGGGTCTGCTCACCCTTCCAGACCCAGTGCATGCAGCAGCCCCTCCAGGAAGCCCTTCCCAGTCTCCTTCAAGTTTGACCCTTGCAAAATCACTCTCCTTTGTACTCCCCGCTGTGCTTTGTGACTCTAGATCGTGAACATGTCTGCCATGTGTTGGAGATCGGTCATGACCCTTGGCGGGAGGGTAGGAGCCGCACTAGGTCCATATTACGTGAAGTCAGACATGAGGTCAGAGCGCTGCTCTGGCGTCGGGTCAGTACTGCAGTTTTCATTGACTTGTTGAGTGAAGAGGGTAGTAGAGTATCCTAAGAAACACATTGTGAGGAGTGGATGACTTTTTAAATTAACCCAGAGTTACCACTGGAGAGAGTGGCATGTCCCCACGAGGCCTTGAGACCTGGAGCTCCTGCCCCAGGCAAGCAGAGTAATGGGCGCCTGGTGCACTGAGGGGCTGGACCTCCATTGCTGCCTCCTTGGTGGTCACCATGGTAACCTGCTGACACTCGCCCAGTGCTCGTTCTGCCAGCGCTGGCCTTGGCCCTCTCCATGCCTGAACCCTTCAGTCCTTAGGAAGAGGACTGAAGGCATGATGGCATTCCATCATGATGGTGTTCCCCAGGTAGAAAACTGAGGCAGAGACACAGATTGGCCCTCCCAGGTCACACCGTCACTGTGCCAGATTATTTCATGTATTTTCTTACTCCCGCTACTGTAAGAAAATACATGAAATAATCCACTCGTAAGGAAAGAAGGCTCACTTCGGCTCGTTTGGCTTTATTTTGGCTCAGAGGTATCCGTTCATGGCAGTGGCCCTGTTGCTTTTGGGCCTGGGGGGAGGTAACACACCCTGGCTGGGAGTGGACAGCAGAAAGCCATCGCAGGGGAGAGCCACCGTGAGGACATGGGGCCCCACTGTCACCTTCAATGGCACGCACACAACAACCAGGAGGCTCCACTTCTTAACGGCTCCACCACCTTCTAATAGGACCAGGATGGGTACCAAGTCTTCAAAATATGTGCCTTGGGGGACATTACAGATGCAAACCACAGCAGCTATGATTCTGGAACGTTCTGCTAGCTCCCGAGCCCAGGCTGAGTGGCCTGCGGAGTGCCCTCCTGCACAGCGACGTTCCTCTGACCCCTCCCCCATTCTCCAGTCCTCAGCTCCTTGAACAAGAAACATCTGTCCATCTGTGTTATGCCCAACTGGCTCCTGTCCCACCAGGAGGACAGAGCACCTGCCCAGGCTCCGCGCGAGTTTGCGTGTCCGAGAGCAGGCCTGGCTCCGCACGCCCCCACCGAGCGGCACCAATGCCTTGTGCAGAGGCAGTAAGAAACCCGTTCCTTCACAGTGACTCCCTCGAGACCCTTAGCCATTCATGGCCAGGGAAGCCGGTCTACAAGACAGACAGGTTGGGGGACAGATCCTCATAAGACGATGGGATCCTGCTTATGCTCATGTCACACACACAGAGGTTGAATGGTGTCATGTCCTGTGGATAACAGTTTGTGACCCATAATGGTTTTAATTCCTGGCCAGCACAGTGGTGGGGGTGGGATTTTTCCAGGGGAGCTAATGTGCAAATTTAATCTTGAAAGAAGCAGGTTGTAGACAGAAGGAAGGAGATGGCAGGGCTGCACACACTCTCTGGGGAGTGTCCGCTGCCAGTGGGGAGCTCCTACCCATCAGCTAGAGAAAAGGGGAGTGGGAGGGCAGATCAGAAAGCCAGCATGGGGCTCTCTGGCTATGCCCAAGGACAAAAGACGGGGGACCTGTCTGGAGCACTTGTCCCTAGCACGGAATCATCATTTCTCAGCCCAGAACTTGCTTCTTTCCTTCAAGTTCTGCCTCAAAAATTGCTTTCGTTAGGACGATCTCTTGACTGGTGCTACTGCACATTGGCGATGGTTGGCAGGACCCAGATGGTTCATCTGGGGGAAGCAGACACAGAAGCCAAGCCCTTAGAGAAGCAGGCCTGAACCACTTAGGAACAGGAGATCCCGACCCACCACCGCGGGTCTGGGGATGGGTTTTCCCCCAGAGCCACCCTCGGGGCCCTCTCCCTCCAGAGTCCCCTGCAGGCAGCTTCAGCAGGTGCAGGCTGCAGCATGCTGGGGCCACCTCCAAGCCCATGGCCATCCGCCACTGGACAGTGAGGGCATTGTCCCTCTGGATGGAATAAGCAACGTTTGGGGCCCAGTATTCTCCATAATTATTGTAATGTGACTCAATAAAACTAAATACTTCATTTGTGCTGCCTCTTGACTGTGACTTCCTTACAACACGACCCCATTGTGTGCCCAGGACAGCAGCTGCAGGAGGCCACGGGGTGAGGACACATACTTGGAATTTTCCCCCTCTTGTGACCCTGCTGTTCGACGACTATCTTGAGAAAGGAATGAGAGTGCTCTGCCATCATCGCGGGCTCCAGGGGCTCCCCGCGGCCCTCGCCACATCCCCACCAACACTGCAGCAGCCCGTCCTGACAATCGCTGGAAGCAGTTTTCTATCCTGAGAGGTGGCCCCTGTGGCTAAGTGACTTCTCCTAAATATCGGCCACGCTTTCTTCAGCCCTGAGCAGCTGACTTCGTCCTTAAAAGGATAGATGAGAAACTGAGTCGGAAACTATCAGCAAAATTGCCCACGATTCTGTTATTAGAAAGTGGTAACTGGATTTGGCTTGTCCCTTGACACTCGAGACAGTGACCGCCCTGGAAAGTCAAAGGTCGTGCCTTCTGAGCAGGTGTGGTTCAGGGAACCTTCTGTGAAGGAGGAGCCATTTCAGTGCATCCCTGCAAAGTAGAGCAACCGCCAGGTTCATGATATCAAAGATATCATGTATTAGCATGTATTACCAGTATCAGCAGGTAATGTCACTGCAACACACAAAGAAAAAAATACCAAGAAATTTGACAAAATGAATGATATGGACAAATTTCTTGAAAAACAAACTAATCACAAATGATAACAAAAGAAAATCCAAAGAGTAAAGAAACTGAGTTCATGATCCAATGCTTTCCAGATCAACATTAACAGCAAACATAAAACCCATGAAAACCTGAGACCCAGATGATTTCACTGATGAACTCCATCAAATGTTTAAAGAACACGTATCTAAAACTCTCACAACAGATTCAGGAAATAAATGAACAGTGACTACTGCCCCTCTTGTTTAATAACACCAGAATAAAAGAGATACTAAAACCTGACAAATTACAATAAAAGAAAATTGTGTGAACATAGATGCCAGATTTTTTGGTTAAATTTGACAATTCAAATCTAGAAATCTGTAAGTCACCAGAATAAAAAAATAAGTTATATAATCATTAGTTATTGAAAAAGTTCTTAAGAAAACTCAACTTCCATTTGTATAAAAACTCTCAATAAACTATGACTAGAATGAAGCTACAATTTTTTTTTAAGAGATCAATAGAAAAGCTGCAATTAGTAGTGAAATGCTGGATGCTTGTCCTGTGACTCTGGGAACAAGGCAGGTGATGGCTCTTTTCATTTCTACCCTACACTGCAGTATGTCTGAAGCTATATAAGACAGGGAAATCAAGGGCATGAGGTTGACAAGATGAAGTAAAACTGGGCTTTCTTTGTGGATGACACAATTACTCATGTAAAACATGCTAACAGAGACACGCAAAACCGCCCTAAGTACTAAATACATTTAGCCATGTTGTAAGATACAACATCAACACATAAACATTTATTTCATTTCCATATACTGACAACAAATATTTGAAAAATCAGGTTTAAGAAGGCCATTTCCATAGCAACAAAAATGTAAAATCCTTAGAAATTTGTTTAATAAAATATGTGTAAGATATTTACTTTGAAAAATCTCAAGATTTTGCTAAGAGAAATTAAAGACTTAAATAAATAAAAGATAATGTTCATGGATTAGAGGACTCAATAGCTTTAAGATGTTGATTCTCTCCAAATTGCTCTACAAAGTCAAAGTACTCTCACATCCCCTCATATTTTTTGGGGGTAGAAATTGAAGAGTTGACTCTAACATTTATCTGGAAATGGAAAGAACATAGAATAGCTAAAACAATCTTGAAAAAGCTGAAGGACTCATACCACCCATTTCAAGATTTCCTGAAACTACAGTAACCAAGACACTATGGTTCAGGGACAAGGACATACAAAAACGAGGAATTGGCAATCTATAGACATGGGCACAATGCCACTGTGGTTTGGCATTTTACAGAGATAAGAATGATTTTTTATATTTTAAAAAGGATGGCAAACTAGAGAAATGAAAACATTTTGTTACACGAAAATATGTGAAATTCAAATTTCAGTGTCATTCAGAAGTCTTCCTGGCACACAGCTGTGCTCATTCACCCATTTCCTGCAACTGCTTTCCATGCACAAGGACCTGGCTGAGTATTTGTGACAGAAACTGTATGACTTGCAAGGCCTCAAACTTTCTGTAAAGTTTTCCTGGACAAAGAGATCAGAAGAGCAGAATTGAAAGTCCCCAAACTGTGGGTAGTAAATATTTAAAAAACAAACAAAACAAAAAACAAGAAACAAAACACTGCACCTCTATTGGATGGGTACAATTTTTTTTTCTTGACCTTGTATCCTAAATAATAACCATAGAAACTATTTAAACAGCTTTTATATGGTATTAGGCATTACAAGCAATCTAGAGATAATTTAAAGAGATAGATGGGTGGAGGTTACATGCAGATACATTGCCATTTTATAGAAATCTTGAGCATTACTGGGTTTGAGTGTCTGGGGGAAGTCCTGGTACCAACAACCCAAGGGTACCAAGGGATGCCTATTCTACTACACAAGTGCTGGGAAGGCTAAAGTGAACAATGCTGACATGTTAGGGACGACACAGAGTAGCTGGAACCCACCTTGAAAATTGTTTCACTTTTTACAAACGTTCATGTACACCTATCTTATTACCCAGAACTTTCTCTTATAGGTGTTTAGTCCAGATATATACAAACATTTTTATAGAAAGATTATACAAAAATTAGATAGTCATTATTTCATGGTAAAGCTAGACCACGTTTTTGTCAAAATGAGAATGTCTCCTTGAGAAGACACACAGGCGATGTCACAATAAAACAGGTGGCATAACTTGCCGCCAATAAACACCATAAAGCCAAACGTTGGTCAATTTGGGTATGTACCCAGGTGTGGGGTAGCTGGATCATGTAGGAGTTCTAGTTTAGTGTTCTGAGGAATCGCCATTCAGTTTTCTTTAGTTGTTATCCTGAACTACATTCCCACCACAGTGTATAAGAATTCCTTTTTCTTGACATTTTTGCAGCATTATTATTATTTTTAATAAATGTCATTCTAACTGGGGTGAGATGATCTCATTTAGTTTCCATTTGCCCTTCCCTGATGACTAGAAAGATTGAGCATTTTTTCACATATGTATTGGCCATTTGTATTTCTCCTTTTGGTATGATGTCTATTTAGATCATTTGTCCATTTTTAATTGGATTGCTTTATTAATGGTAAATTTTGAAGTTTTTCGGTACTGTGGAAATTAATCCTGTCCATGAATAACTGGTAAGGATTTTCTCCAATTCTGTAGGCTGTCTCTGAACTCCATTCATAATCTGCTTTCTTGTGCAGAAGCCTTTTAATCTGGTGTAATCCCATTTGTCAATTCTTACTTTCATTTCCTGAGATTCTGGAGTCCTACCCAGGAAATCATCGCCCAGGCCCATACCTTGAAGTGTTTCCCCTGTGTGTCCCTCTAGTGGTTTCAGAGTTTCTGGTCTTACCTGAAGGTCATGGGTTTAACTTTGGTACAGAGTGACAGCTTCAGGGTTTACGTGTGGACCTCCTGTGGTTCCAGCACCATTGATTAAAGACTGTCCTTTCCCAGAGCATCTTATTAGCACATTTGCAGACAACCAGCTAAAGTTGCAGGACTGATTCCCGAGCCCTCCGTTCTGTCCCATTGCCTGTTTTTGTGCCATTTTTGCTCCTAGATCTCTGTAGTACACCTTGAAATCAGGTCTTGTGACCTGTCTAGCGTTGCTCTTCTTGCTCAGACTTCCTGAGCTAGTCGTGGTCTTTTGTGCTTCCACGAGAATTTTAGGATTGTTTCATCGAGTTCTGTAAAAAGTGTCACTTATATTTTGATAGAAATTATATAGACTATGTAGGTAGCTTTGGGTAGGGTGGACATTTTAGCAATAAGAATTCTCCCAACCCACACATGGGAGGTCTGTATACCTTTTGGTATCCTCTTCACTTTCTTTCTTGAGTCTTTTATAATCTTAATTTTTGTAGAGGACCTTCACATACTTAGTTAGGCATACACCAAAGTGTTGTTTTGTTTTATTTTAGGAAAGGATATCGTGAATGGGATTACTTTCCTGATTTCTTTCTCAGCTGGTTCATTATTGATGCATTGAAAAACTACCAAGTTTTGTTTGTTGATTTTGTACCCTGATAAATTTACTGAATTTGTTCATCAATTCTAATAGTCTTTTGATGACATCTTTGAGTTTTTCTGTGTTTCTACTTTTTTAAAAAAGTTTTATCTTTTAGTTGTAGTTGGAAAAAATACCTTTTTTAAAAAAAATATCCTTTTAGTTGTAGTTGGACACAATCTCTTTATTTATTTTTATGTGGTGCTGAGGATTGAACCTGGGCCTCACACCTGCTAGGCGAATGCTCTACCACTCAGCCACAACCCCAGCCCATTTCTACTTTTTAAGTAGAAGTGTGTGCTACTGATTGAATGGGACCATGTCATGGCTAGCACTGGGCACAGTTCCTCTCCGTGGGACTGGGAGTGTAGCGCAGTGGCAGAGCGCCTGCCCAAGATGCATGATGTCCTGGGTTCGGTCCTCAGCACTGAGGAAGAACAGAGAAAAAATTTAGAAAGAGAGAAAACCAAAAATAAATAAATAAATAAACAAGAAAAAGATAAAAATAAAGAATAGGGGCTGGGGTTGTAGCTCAGTGGAAGAGCATTTGCCTAGCATGTATGAGGCACTGGGTTTGATTCTCAGCACCACATATAAAAGAAACAAATAAAACAAAGGTCCATGAAGAAACAAAAAAAATTAAATTAAATTAAATAAAAAAGAAAAAAGAAAAAGTAAAAAGAAAAATTTAAGAAAGAAATAAAGTTAAAAACAAAACTAAAATAAAATATAATAAAATGAAAAGTTAAACAAAAAATGTAAGAAAAATAGAAAGTTATATAATAAAAATAATAAAGGATAAAATGAAGACTGTAGAATGAACTGGACATAACTTTCCTAAATTTTCTATGAATACATGACCAGGGTAACTCCATACATGTACAAGTACAAGAATGGGAAGTTACATTACATGTATGTCAAAATATATTTTACTGACATATATAACTAAAAAGAACAAATAACAATTTTTAAGAGGTACAAAATTTAAAAAAAGAAAAACTATATATAAGATAAAAATAAAAAAATAATTATAAAAGAAAAATTAAAATTAAAAAATGAGGAAAACAAAGAAAATTTAAATTTGGAAAAAAATCATTAAAAAATTAAAAATTAAAATAAAAAACTGAAAATAAAATAAAATAATCTTTCATAACCAAGGTGCTTGGAAATGCAAGCATGGGTGGATAATCAGACTGCTAATCTACAGTTCTCTTCTGGGCTTCTTTGGCTATGCACCCTGCTAGCCTGGAGCAGGACAAGAGATTTTCACCCCCACTCCTTGTTCTTTCATCTGGGATGTCTGAAAGGCATTGTTCATGTGAATTGCAGCTGGAGTTAGTCAAATCCTCTCTCTTCAATTTCCTGCCAGAATGCTTGCTACTCCAAGTGTGTGTTCCCTTGGGAGCCTCGAGAGCTGCAATCCCAGAGTGGGGGAGGCTACATCCACTCTGCATCCTCCGAGCCTCCAAGGGCTGAGCACAATTGGTGTAGATCACATGGTCCACCACCCTTGATCCTGGCCTCTCAGGCCTCTTTAGACCTGGTCGCCATGTGAAACCAGCCCCTAACCTCAGATTCTTGTAAAACTACAGGAAATTGTTCTGCGAGGGCAGACTCCTGATCTGCCAGTCCCTGGCTGCCGTGTCCCTTGCAGCATAGAGCTGCAAGAGGCCTGAGTCAGTCTCCCAAACCAAGTCTGCCCAGGAGCCCACTGCCACATGGTCAGTGCAGCAGGCTGCCCACAGGATCAAGGGACAGAAACAAGCCAGGGGTTCTGACCCCAGAGCAGTGCAGGCTCAGTCAAGGGGACACTTCTCAAGGTGGCTCCTGGCTGGAGCACGCTGAGAGGTGGCTGGAGGTGACACAGATTCCTTCTCCTAAGCTCGCCTTCTGTGCAGACTCCAGGGTCTAAGCTGCATGACTGGGTGGGCAGGCTTCTGTGCCACGGGGGGACTCTTTCTCCTTGCCACCTCAGAGGGGAAAGTCCCCCTTTTCTGTCCTCCGAGCTGGGCCACAGGTTCTGGGTGTCTGTTTCTCTGGCTCTGCTTCTAGACCTGCTAGAAGGAGGCCTCTTCTTTGCTGTTGAATCCATGATTACCCAGAGCCGCTCACCTCCACACACCTGTTGCTTTGGTCAACTCCCACGAGGAGCTGTTGAGTGCCAGGTGCCTCTGTTCCACCATCTGCCACGCCCCTGCGTGCATTTCAGCAGGCCTGGGGAGGAATTGCTGCCGGCTCATGCCAACACGCAGGAGGGAGGGGAGGAAATGCAGCTAAGTGGGGTCATTCCTCATTTGCCCATTTCTTGGCACTTAATTAACCATATCAAGTGCTTGAGATGAGTGTGTGTGTGTGTATGTGTGTGTGCACACACACACATGAGCACTCAGTGTGATGGCCTGAGCTTGTGTCAAAGAAAAAGCCAAGGTTAACCTGAGGAGGAGGGATGACTGAGACTGAGAGGAGCTCACAGGAGGAGACTTTGGAGAGCCAGGGGCTGTCATCCACCGGCACCAGGGTCTGAAAGGCTGCGCTGAGAACCTCGAACTGGTTTCTATGTTCTCACAGGAGAGAAGGGCACTCCTTAGGATTCCTGGAAGGTTGAGTCAATGACAAGGCCCAGGGTTCGGTCTGGGCCCCTGGTCCGTAGTGCTGCCTCTTGGGCCCAGATTGTTCTGGAAACAGGGTGATTGAAAGGCACAGGAGGCTGGAGGGTTCAGATGTACCACGCTGAGTCTGAGGAGCTGCATCCAAGTGGAAAGGTGACCAGGTGACTCCCAGGCTGCAGGACAGACACTTGGGCTGACAGCACACTTGCAATATTGGTTTACACTCGACACTTGCCTGAAATTTTCCCATGAAAAAGCATTTAGGTTCACCGTTGGAGATAAGTGTGTTAGAGAAGGGATTATTAGCAAAGAAAGGCTGGGGGCAGGGTTGGGGGCAGATCCCTGCTCCAGGGAAAGGGAGTAAGTGAGGAGCCCAGCCCAGTGGGGCTGTGGGGCTGCCGCAGACAAGGTGGACGGGCCTTGCGGTGCTCCTCACCCTTGGGTCCTTGTGGGGTCAGCAGGCCCACCAGGGATTTCTCAAGGGCAGCTGGACACCGGGGGCAGAAGCTGAGGCATCTCCCGAGTCCTCATGGCAGAACCTGAACTGGGGCGGAGACCAAGTCCTCCCATCTCACTGTGAAAGACCAATGCATAGAACTTTTGAGGTCTCAGCTTAAGGTGCGAATCCCTGGGTCCTGTTAAAAGGAGCAGAACTTACTCAGTAAGGATGAAGGAATGCTAATCCCACAAACCCTGGGGGAAGCCTCCGGTGTTCCAGGCTCTGGGCTGCTCATTCTGAGGGATACGTCAGACACTCCTCTTAGGGTACTAGAAGTGGACCTGAGCAAGGAGGGGCTTCCCTCTCCTGGAGGGTGGGGGTGATGGGGGGGGGGGCGGGGGACACACGACTTGAAGTGGATTTAGAAAGAGGCAAGGGGTTAACCTGAGAAAAACCACCTTGAATAACAGAACGGGCCGGTTTTCGCGTTCCCCAACTGACTTCAGGAGGCCTAGGGGGGACTCCTTAGCATTTACTCACCAAGGAACTTGCTGCTTATGAAGTGAGGACCACTGGAGGGTTTTACATTTGAAGTGACTGGCTATGGGCACAATTAAGTTCTTTCCTAAGTTTAACACAGTTCTCCTTGCTTTAAGCATATTTTCAGGCCACCAGACTAAATTGGAAGGGTCCTGAGCTGTGAATGGGTTTCTGTGGCTCCGTGGTGGGACGGCCAGGGTTACAAACCCGGAACAAGGAGACAGTGAGCGGCTTGCAGTGTCCCACGAAGGCCAGCAGGTGGCACTCAAGCACTTGGTTTAACCACTTTTGGTGCAAGTGCCTTGCTGTCTTTGTTAAGGTTTCATTTGTTTATTTGTGTATGTGTTGGGGTTTTTTTGCCTGTGTGAGTCATGGGTTGCTTGTCTGCCCTGGACCCTTCCACTTTATGCCCATCCTGCCACCTTCTGACTTCTTTTTCTGCCTTTAGTTTAATGATAATGCGTAGTAGCAACCAAGAAAGAGGAAGCGGGTGCTCCGTCACACAAAGAACACTGTGGTTTGCAGCAGCCAGGAGAGCACTGCTTTGCACCCTGGTCCTCTAACCAGAGCTCTCTGGCCACTGCCCAGCCCTGGGCTGGCAGTCATGAGGAGGGAGCTGATGTAGGGGTCCCTCCCCACGTGCCTTAGGCTGCTGTTTCCTGCATCTGGCAGACCCCCCGTATTTCCAAGGCTCCCTACCACCTCACAGGGCCTCTGTGTCCGAGTACCTGAGATGTGCTTTTACTCTAACAGGGGCCTCTGCACAGACTCCTATGTGCAGAAAGACAAGGAGACCCCAGGGCACATCCCCGATTGCAGCCAGGCCACTCTGCCAGCTGTCCCACATGCCACCTGGGCCTGTCCCTCAACCACAGGCATCCTCAGGGCCTTCCCTGGAAAAGGTCCCCTGGCTGTGTCTTGGCCCAGGTAGTGATGATGTTCTGGTACTGTTCCTTTCATCCTGTGGAGGATTCAGCCGGGGCTTGTGTTCCCATTTGTCTCCACCTCTGAACGCCCTTCAGACCTGTCACCTGGCTGAGCTGCAGGTTCCCTCTCCGTCCCACATCTCTAAATTCTGATGAGAATTCCGATGCAGTAAGCCTTCTATTTAATTGAAAAAAAGTGCATAATACTGGGCTCAGAGAGTGTTCTGATTGGCATAATGTCTAAGTATCTAACCTGATCATTCATCTGTGCACAGATTATAGGAGACCCATTTTAAACTTCAGCGAAGGTACTTAACGTTTTTCAGGGGTCATTGGCCAGATTCTGTTCAGTGCAAGGTGTCAGGTATATTTGCCCATCAGTCTTAAGTGAAGGGTGAGATGTTTGAGCTGCAAAATAAACTCCTATCGTCAGTAAAAGACTTCTTTGCATGCTTGGCAGGAACGGTGGTTCCAGACCATTCTTGCGCACGCTGAGCGGCATGGCCTAGCCTGGCCCCCCAGAGGCTGGAAGGAAAGAGAGGACCCGGTCTACCCTGGTTCTGTCTCCTCAACCAGCTGGTGATCTCGGAGTTCCCTGTAGCTCGAACGGTGTTTCCTGTCCTTAAAGCCAGATTTCACCCTGCCGAACAGTCTCATGGGGGGGGGGGGGCTGTTGTGTGGATCAGGCAGACTGCAGGAGGGACCACGGCTGCGATGCTGGGCGTCTCCGTGGGCCCAGCTGGTGAAAGGTCCCTTCATTCTCCGAGCACTCTGGAGCATCCTTCTCTGTCCTAGGACCATGTGGGGCCCCAGCAGGCAGCCAGCAGGGCACAGCCTGGCAATGAGCAGGGCACGTCTTCCCACCTCACCCCGCTGTTCAGAGTCCCCTCCGTTGGACCAAGCTTAAGCTCAGGGATGGAGGCTGTTTCCTGGATATATGTCCACTAAGCAGGAGGTGATTTCATTTTAAAATTTTAAGAAGAATCTGTCCCACTGGATTCCATGTTCCGCACAAGACGGTTTTGTTCCTCTTGGGAATCTGTCTTCCCCACGAGTTTTGTGGTGAGCGCCCTTCTCGCCTCCACGGTGGGCAGCTCTTCTCCCTGTCCCCCTGGTGCTACTGACTTCTCCCTTATTCTTAATTATTATCTACGCAGCATTTTCCAATCTGGGTCATCCATTCTTTAGCAGCATGCCCAGTTTCCACAGATTTGTCCTATCCACATGCAAAAATTTTCCAATTTCCCATACGTTTTGAGTTACATTTTCTTTCTCTCTCTTTCTCTCTCTCTCCTTCCTCCCTCCCTCCCTCCTCCCTCCCTCCCTCCCTCCCTCCCTCCCTCCCTCCCTCCCTCCCTCCCTTCTTTCTTTCTTTCTTTCTTTCTTTCTTTCTTTCTTTCTTTCTTTCTTTCTTTCTTTCTTTCTCTTTATTTTTGTCATAGTTATAATCGTTTCCTTGTTACCATGCTTGAAACTTGCAGTCCTCGGGCTGGGGTTGTGGCTCAGTGGTACCGGGCTCACCTGGCATGCAGGAGGCACTGGGTTCGATCCTCAGCACCACATGAGTGTAAAATAAGGATATTGTGTCCACCTGTAACTTAAGAATAAATACTAAAAGAAAGAAACTTGCAGTCCTCATGTACTTCTGAGACACTGTGAGGCCAATGTGTTTGTAAAGGGCTTCAGATCCAAGTCCCCCGCCACGGGCAGCCAAGGAGCTTGCAGTGGGCCAGCCCCACAGTGGGGGACATCATCTGGGGGCCAGCAAAGCCCGGGGGTTTGCTCTGGAAGTCAACTGTCATCAGTCTAAGGAAGGCCTTGAATTAAAAGTTTATGAGCAGAAATATTTACGTTCTTGGTCACCCCTGTTTCGTGAGGGGTTTTCAGTCGAGGACGACGTCTAACTTTATCTGAAAGCTTTCCCTTAAGAAAGCCGGGTGCCTTTTCTTTTTCTGTCCACTCAACTGCTGCATTGATTGCGCTGTAGTTTTTCTATAATTGGGTTGCTCTGACATTTCTAGAATAAGCCTCACCTGCTCTGGTGGTCATCTCTGAATGGGGTTCTGAGTGATGTTTATTAATATATACTGAGATAGTTAATTATTTTTAAGTATAGTTGAAACAGATTTTTTTTCCTTCTGCTTCTTTGTTGGGTTTTGCTAGCTTTGGAAATTCATTTGGAGATTTTTCTCCCCCTTCTGTTTCTTCTTTAGTTCAGAAGCATTTCATGTCATTCAACCGATCTATGACCTATTTGTTAAAGATTTGTTAGAAATCTCCGGTAAATGGCTCGACATGGTGCTCTTTGGCTGAGATGGAGGCTCCTTCTCCAAGGACTTCATGGGCTCCTTGTTACTTGGTCTTTGGGGAATGTTTTCTGGGGAGCCCTTCTCACACGTGACTGGGCGACTCCCGGTCTGGGCCTGAGGCGCTCTGGCTGTGTCGGAACTTTCCCGGCCCTCTCCTGAGGAGAGAACCCGTCTGTGTGGGGGTGACTGACCACTGACCCCGGGGGCCCATCACTGACCCTGACCTTGGAGTGCGGCCCCCCTCAACCTTCATTGGATGGAATTCTCCCCTGAATTTTTTGTTCCCCAATAAAAGGCTACTCCCTGGCGTGCTGGCTCTCTCTCTCCTGCTAGCCCTGAGTAAGCCTCGATGCCCTACGGGCGGTTACAGGTGGGAGCCAGAGGGGGGAGCCATCTCGGACCTGGACATAGAATAAGGTCACTGAGTCTGTGTGTTTATTTCGATCTCGCTAGCTAACGTTTATGCCAAGAACCTCATTAGTGAAAGCAGTGCGCTGGTCGCTTGGTGGAGTTTTCACCTTATTGGGGTCAGGTTGGGTAACCGTCAATCTGGTCTATTCCGGATCTTTCAGTTCATGGGTGTGAAGTTAAGGACAGCATTCCACAGTCTTTCCTTTACTTCCCACGGGTCTGTGGTTGTGTCTCCATTTGTAGATTAGGTCACAATTTCAAACCAACTCCTAGATTGATTAATTAGTTCTATTACTTTATGTTCAAGTAAATAATTTCGCCTTTCTCCTTACTAATTCTTTTTCCTGCTTTCCTTAGTTTTGTTTTTCTTATTCCTTTGGTTGAATGATTAAACAATGCACTTCCAAGTATATGTGCAGATTAGTGTAACAAGGTAGAGAAGTTTCCTCTGAGGGCGTTCATGGTCTTATTCTCTAGTTCTGATACTTTTGCCTTCCACTGTTACCATGCCTAGACAGTTTTCCATTTCAGTTTTGAGATTTGGAGGTACTCTTTGACCAACAGTGCGTTAAATGGAAGATCCTTATGTTTTCTTATAGAAGATTTTAGAATTGGTCTTGTTTTGCAATTCTATTTCATAGAACTGTGTGGACAGTTCTGCTCTTGATGACATTATCCTGTCACTAAGGAAAGTTCAGTGTTAAGGACAACTCCCTGGAAACTGGAAGGCTTTTGCCCACTTTCTTTTCTACCACACAGAGTGAGACGTACACTAGTTATCGTGTCCTTGTTAACTGTTACCTAGGCCTGGGGGTACTGGGGTGGATGTGGCTGGCTTCTATTTCCTGTGAAAGGAGAGTTGTGCGATGCTACTCTGTCACAGGTGCATTTCTATTTATCCGTGTGTCACCTTCAGTTTTTGTGCAGACTGATTCCCAGGTGGCCTGGCTTGGACTGAATGCCTGGATCCGCCACCTCCCCGAGTCTGCCCTCCAGGGAGTTGCTCTGTGCAGCTGGTTTCCATGTCCTCATCTGGAAAATGTGATAAGGGTTCTTAGGTTGTGGAATTATTATGAAGTTCAGGAATGATGCCTGCAAACTGGTCCCAGGAAGATGCCAGAAAATTGTAATGCTTTTAATTTTTCATGTTATTATTTTATAATTATGCTTGCTCACAAGTATCACCGTCAACTTCACTGAGAGAGTGTGGGGCAAAGCACACGCTTCTGTGGATGTTGCACATGTGAGTACTTGTGGAACACTACTCTGGATCTTACTCATGTGAGTACTTCTAGGACTCTACTATGGAGGTCACTCATGTGAGTACTTCTGGAACTCTACTGTGGAGGTTACTCATGTGAGTACTACCTGAACTCTACTGTGGAGGTCACTCATGTGAGTACTCCCTGAACTCTACTGTGGAGGTCACTCATGTGAGTACTTCCTGAACTCTACTGTGGAGGTCACTCATGTGAGTACTTCTGGACTCTACTGTGAAGGTCACTCATGTGAGTACCTCTGAACTCTACTGTGGAGGTCACTCATGTGAGTACTTCCTGAACTCTACTATGGAGATCACTCATGTGAGTACTTCCTGAAATCTACTATGGAGGTCACTCATGTGAGTACTTCTGGACTCTACTGTGGAGGTCACGCATGTGAGTACTCCCTGAACTCTACTGTGGAGGTCTCTCATGTGAGTACTTCCTGAATTCTACTGTGGAGGTTACGCATGTGAGTACTTATGGAACTCTACTGTGGAGGTCACTCATATGAGTACTTTTGGAACTCTACTGTGGAGGTCACTCATGTGAGTACTTCCTGAACTCTACTGTGGAGGTCACTCTTGTGAGTACCTCTGGACTCTACTGTGGAGGTCACTCATGTGAGTACTTCCTGAACTCTACTATGGAGGTCACTCATGTGAGTACTTCCTGAACTCTACTGTGGAGGTCACTCATGTGAGTACTTCCTGAACTCTACTGTGGAGGTCACTCATGTGAGTACTTGTGGAACTCTACTGTGGAGGTCACACATGTGAGTACTTCCTGAACTCTACTGTGGAGGTTACTCATGTGAGTACTCCCTGAACTCTACTGTGGAGGTCACTCAAGTGAGTACTTCCTGAACTCTACTGTGGAGCTTACTCATGTGAGTACTTCCTGAACTCTACTGTGGAGGTCACTCATGTGAGTACTTCCTGAACTCTACTGTGGAGGTCACTCTTGTGAGTACCTCTGGACTCTACTGTGGAGGTCACTCATGTGAGTACTTCCTGAACTCTACTGTGGAGGTCACTCATGTGAGTACTTGTGGAACTCTACTGTGGAGGTCACTCATGTGAGTACTTGTGGAACTCTACTGTGGAGGTCACACATGTGAGTACTTGTGGAACTCTACTGTGAAGGTCACTCATGTGAGTACTTCCTGAACTCTACTGTGGAGGTCACTCATGTGAGTACTTCCTGAACTCTACTGTGGAGGTCACTCTTGTGAGTACCTCTGGACTCTACTGTGGAGGTCACTCATGTGAGTACTTCCTGAACTCTACTGTGGAGGTTACTCATGTGAGTACTTCCTGAACTCTACTGTGGAGGTCACTCATGTGAGTACTTCCTGATCTCTACTGTGGAGGTCACTCATGTGAGTTCTTCTGGAATTCGGAGGTTACTCATGTGAGTACTTCCTGAACTCTACTGTGGAGGTCACTCATGTGAGTACTTCTGGACTGGACTGTGGAGGTCACTCTTGTGAATACTTCTAAAACACTACTGTGGAGGTCACTAAAGTGAGTACTTCCTGAACTCTACTGTGGAGGTCACGCATGTGAGTACTTCCTGAACTCTACTGTGGAGGTCACTCATGTGAGTACTTCCTGAACTCTACTGTGGAGGTCACGCATGTGAGTACTTCCTGAACTCTACTCTGGAGGTCACTCATGTGAGTACTTCCTGAACTCTACTGTGGAGGTCACTCATGTGAGTACTTCCTGAACTCTACTGTGGAGGTCACTCATGTGAGTACTTCCTGAACTCTACTGTGGAGGTCACTCATGTGAGTACTTCCTGATCTCTACTGTGGAGGTCACTCATGTGAGTATTTCCTGAACTCTACTGTGGAGGTCACTCATGTGAGTACTTTTGGAACTCTACTGTGGAGGTCACTCTTGTGAGTACCTCTGGACTCTACTGTGGAGGTCACTCATGTGAGTACTTCCTGAACTCTACTGTGGAGGTTACTCATGTGAGTACTTCCTGAACTCTACTGTGGAGGTCACTCATGTGAGTACTTCCTGATCTCTACTGTGGAGGTCACTCATGTGAGTACTTCTGGAATTCGGAGGTTACTCATGTGAGTACTTCCTGAACTCTACTGTGGAGGTCACTCATGTGAGTACTTCTGGACTGGACTGTGGAGGTCACTCTTGTGAGTACTTCTGGACTGGACTGTGGAGGTCACTCTTGTGAGTACCTCTGGACTCTACTGTGGAGGTCACTCTTATGAGTACCTCTGGACTCTACTGTTAAGGTTACGCATGGTGTTTGATTTCCCATGCCTCTCATATGGCTGCTAACTATTAAACGTTTTCATTGATCCTTTTATTTCTGCTTCTGTCATTAATTCTGCTGTTGACACAGCCTCTAACGTGGTTGCTCCTTCTGCTGTATAGGACACTGGTATTGGTACTGTGGCCATTGAGAGTGCCTCACTGTCACCTGGGGGCCCTGAGCATAAGGAGCAGGGGCTGGGAGCTGGGGTGACTCATCTGCAGAGGAGGGTGTCAGTACTCCCCACATTCTCACACAGAGGTGCCATGAGATTCAAGTGGCACAAAGTTAGTAAAAGCTCACCAGAGACTCTAAGACACGGAAATGTCTTTTCTATTTTCAGGTTTAGTAGATCATTTAGGTTCCAGCAAAAGCTTCGGAGATTATGAAATTCCAGTTTCTTTTTTGTCCCAGAATGATTCTGGATCTGTGTGTGAATGTGGGGAGAGAGAGAGAGAGAGAGAGAGAGAGAGAGAGAGAGAGAGAGAGAGAGAGCGCGCGCGCGCACTTGAAAAGCCAGTGCCTCAGTTCCCACGTGGAGTTCCGGGTGAAATGACATTCCTGCAGAGGAGGGTCCTCAGGGCTGGAACTCTGGGGCTGTGTTGATTGTTCCTGGAGGGGAAGTGGGGTATGGAGGGCAAGTGTCAGGGCCACCCCGAATCCCCCACTTCCAGCATTATCTAAGCTAACAGCATGTATCCATGGATACGATCATCTAGTTAGGCTCCAGACTGATCATCTCATAAGCCAGTCTAAGACGCCGGCTTCTGCCAGGCTTGCAGGTCAGCAGGACATGGCCAGAGTGAGACCTTTGGACAAGGAGTGTCAAGTGGTTTCTGTTAGTTCTGGGGGTTCTGAAGACACCGATGAACCTTCTCATCTAAGCACTGGGCTGGATTAGGGGTTGCTGGTGAGGGTGCTGCCTCAGGACCCATCTGGACAGCGACCAGGAGGCTGCACAGGCCAGAGTCAGGGGAAGAGTCAACTCCCCTGGAGGAGCTGCTCATCTGTGGCTGGGAGGCCTTCGGCTGCAGAGCCTGGTTCAACTGGGGGCAGCTGGGCTGTCCAAGCCCACACCTGCAAAGGAGAAAGGGGGTCTGAGCTCCTGGTCCCAGGGCAGAAGCTCCTGAGACTCAGAGAGGCAGAGTTGCCTCTGGGTAACTAACCACAAAGCTGAATGCCAGCCCATGAGGGGTCCACTGTGAGGGGAGATCAGGAGCAGCTCAAGGGACATTAGCCTTGGTCTTTAACAATGTTCTCAGGACTCACCTGCTTTAAAAACATGTACACTCAGAAAAATGAGAAATGATATCCCATCTATGTATGACATATCAAAGTGCATTAGTGCATTATATTGTCATGTATAACTAATTAAAACATTAAAATAGTATTTTTTACAATCTATATTGTAAAACCTACATTTTTGCTCTTTTAAGATATGTTTAATCATCAACAACACCCCTTTTAGATATAATAGAATCTCAAGACAGATCATTTGCCTGGGTTCATGCAACTCTTATGTGAGCCCAGATGCAATTGGCTTCTCATTTTGTGTTCTTATCTCTAGATCATTTGGCATAAATTTACTCTGGCTGCCAGAGTTCAGCACGAGGCTGGTTCCTTTGTGAAGGTCATTGATGACTGTTGTGTTTATTCAGATGTTGCCTGCAGGCAGTCAGGTGTGTGTGGGGACATAGGCAAGCAGGTGTGTGTTGGTGAGGATGCGATGTTTACCTGGGCATGCACCTGATTCCACGTGAGGCAACCCATGGCCGTTTCCACTGAGTGTACCCAAAGCCTGGAGGGCGTTTGCTGAGTTCTCATGCTTGGGATGCAGCGGGTCAGCTTCTGTGGCTGCCGGTGCATAATTCTTTGTCATTAAGCCCTGGAAACATCTGTTCTCTGCAGCCGCAGAAAGGTTTCCCTTTATTAGATATTGGTTAATGATCACAAAGGCGTTTGCCTTTGGAAACAGGTGCTTCTCTTTGCACTTGAAGCTGGCGTCCGGGGCTAATGGGAGAACCAGCCAGGCTGTTCACGGAGTGTGGGCATTCCTGAAGGAAGCCCCAGAGGCCGAGGCAGCAGGGCGTCAAGCTGAGACCCATTGGCCTGGCCTGTCTTTGCGCAGATCCTGCCTACTCAAGGTCATTGCTGTGGCTTCCTTGGGCAGGGTTGTGGGGAGTGTGCTTGCCTTTTGGACACGTGAAAGCGTGTGCACCCTGCATCAGTCTGGTGAGGCTTCCGGTGCTCTGCTCTCGTCGGCCCTGGTAGAATTGACAGCCTGCGCGGGGTGCTGAGGGAAAGGTGAGCTTTGGTGGGTGCTGAGGGAAAGGTGAGCTTTGGTAGCTGCTTCCCAGCTCCCAGGGGACAGTGAACCCAGCGGGCTCAAGCCAGGCACCGGGGGAACCCAAGCAAAGCAGAGCTGATGCCTGCAATTGCAAGCTGGAGAACGCGGTTTCCTTTTCAGTAAGTGAGGCCGTGCCTGTGAGGCCCTGGATGGTTTCCACGCTGAGGCTGAGGTCAGGGATTATACAGGAAGTCTGGACACAAGTTTGAGGAGTCATGGGAGGGGCGTGGCTCAGTGGTTGAGTGTGAGCCCAGATTGTGCAGGGCCCCAGGTCCAGCCCCAGCTCCAAAGCAACAAAAAGTGCAGACCCTGTGCTTCTCTGATTTTATTCATTTAATCTCCACAAACACTTGATGGGGTTCGCTGTGTGCTGAGTGTCCTTCCTCCCTCCACAAGTTGAAACGTATTTTTGAGCCCCTCATTGAGAATTTAATTCACATGGGCATAACTTGAACAATCAGGTTCTTCCTGCCACGTGCATATCAGAAGCAGAAGCCTCAGTTTGTTGCTCTCAGCAGGTCCAGAAGCAGGCCTAGAAGCAGGCCCTGGAGGGAGACTGTCCATTCTTCAAATGGGCCTGTGCAGTTCTCTGGACAGTGCTTCCGGATCTCGGCGGCACTTGAGACTTCAGGCACATGAGGCCGAGGCCACATCCCAGAGACCAGGTCAGACACTCTGGGGCTAAGACACAGCAGCGTGCTTGCTTTTCGGCTCCTGAGGATATCAATGTGCAGCCTCAAATGAGAGCCAGGCCAGTGCTTCGAGAAAACAACAGGTGTGCTGCATTAGGAAACCAATTTTACTCCACTCTGAAGCAGCCAAGTTATTTATTTTTCAATAGCTTGGTTTGGCTATAGAGTGTTATTTTTAGATCTTCAACATCTAGCAATAAAAAATTTCTTGAACTTGAGGGATAGAGAGAGTGCACCACATGTGCAATTTTAAACATTTATTCATTTATCATTTATTCAATAACCGTTGGCAAGGGCTTGCTCTGTGCGAGTGATTGTACTGGACACAGTGCACAAGCCTGAGATGATGCACCTCCCCATAAGGAAGCTGTGATCCGGGGAGACAGAGAGGGAGACGGATGGAGGACAGCAGTCCAGTGTGCGAAGGGACCCCGGTTCACACCAGTGGTCTAGGTCGACCTTGTTGCCCATCTTAACCTCTCAGATGCACTTGAATTCAGCCCCAGAGGGTGATGGTGCTCAGGGGATGACTCAAACCCTAATGGGAAGCTCTGTTTTCTAGCTGAATGTTGAACACCTGGCTCCGTACTTTAGCCCTCAGACACGTCTCTGGTCCATTCTATTTGAAAATCCACACACCTGGCTCAATGCCACACCTCTGCGTTCACAGAAAGCCCGCAGTTCGGTGTGGCAGGTGTTCCCACACACCTACTGTGTGCATGAGGAGTCGGTGGGTGTCTGTCTTCCCCTCTGGCATGTCAGCCTCTGGCCTGGCTGTGCCTTAGAAGAGGAGGCCCTTCCGCTCCAACGCTGAGGGTGCTGGCAAGTTGAGCCCAGCCCTAGAAGAGCACCAGTCTCCTGAACCTGGACAGGTGGGAATGCAGAACTGCCGGAAGCACCACCCCAGGCCTGTGAGTGGGCTTCCCCCAGCAACGGGGCCCAAACTCCAGGTCACAGGAAGCAGCGGAAATTGAGAATTTTCTCCTGCTGAAGAACAGTTGAACTCAGTGTCTGCAGGGGACTCTGTGGTTACCAAAATCTGAGGATGCTCTGGCGCCTTACAGAAAACATGGCAATGCACAGCTCCTCATACACTTAAATCTTATCTCTAGGTTCCTTATAATGCTGCACACAGATACAGCGTACCTGCTATCTAAAGAGTCCTTATGCTGTAGAGTTTAGGGACATGTTCGGTGCAAATGTAATTTTTAAAACGTTTTACCACCTCAGATCAGTTGCCTCTGTAGATGGAGAGGGCTGACTGCAGACCCCAGCCCTTGGTTCAGATTAACAACCCCCTTTCACCCCCCCCATCCAGATACACATGCAATTTCAAAGCCTCAGCCAAGTTGTGTAAAATTTCTTTTTACTTAAAAACTGGTCTGTATAATTACCCCAATAAATTAATCTATCCCATTCAAGGGATAGCTAGCTCCAATGGGTCTTCTACCTGGGGGCTGAGGGAGCCCAGAGGGACCCTGAGAACTCAGGCAGCAGCTGGACACCATGGGTGGTTGCTGAGGTGCCCTCAAAAGAAACGTTTCCTTAAAGAGCAAGAGAGTGTGTCTCTGTGCTCTCCTTCAGAGCCACTGCACAGCATTGCAGGCCGTTGGACCCGGAAGACCTCTGTGTTCCCACCTGTCAGATGGGAGGCTGAGCCAACCCCTGAGGAAACTGGAGGTTCTGAACCCTACGCAGGATGTGACGTGAAACCACACAGAAAATCGTCAGGAGCCTCTGGTAACGAGAATGGACGGTGTTTCTGACAGATCTAGAGGTCACAGCCACCTCAGAAACCAGCCTGACCCCGTTATGCGCCCAGCGGCCATGTCCACTTGAGCAGGAGGCCCAGCTCAGAGAGCAGTTGCAGCCTGTGTAGAGAAGCCCACATCCCGCGTCCAGCTCCAAGTGGGTGACCTTACTGTCACTTTTTTCTTGTAGACCACCGAGGTGGAGCACTGTAAGCATCCCTAAGGTCACCAAGACAGCACATTGCTGTGTGTCTGTCCGTGGGTCCCAGCCAAGTGGCAGGAGACAGGAACTTGGCCTGTTCTCATGCTGAGGAATGGCTAGGCGTGTGTTAGCTTTAAGGAAAAAACAAAAACAGCACAGTGGTGTGGTTGGGCCTTCTCTGTTTGCTTTTTTGGCTGGCTGCTTCCTGCTTCATCAATCTGCAGAGGGAGGCAGGGAGTCTGCGAGCTGCTCCCCGCGTCCCAGGCCTGCGCAGTGTGTTGGGGGCCGCCGCAGCACCTCTCTGGACCAGATGCTGCGTCCATCTGCAGCTGGGCCGCTCCACGATCCACAGCCAGAGCGCTGCGCCCGGAGCCTTTGTTGCTGCCTGTGGCAGCTGGTGTGAACTGAGTGGAAAAATAAGCTTTATCTCCCGCATCAGGAAGAGCGGAAGACAGACAACAAGCGCGCACCTGACTCCTGCCCTGGGCTGCAGTTCCAGGCCCACCCCGGAGCCCGGAGCGGCTGCTCTCACCCCTGTGGACCGTCTTTCCACCTGGGAGCAGACTGGCTCCCCGTGACACACAGGGTCCTGGCTGGCGTTCAAGTTCCTGGCCCCCAAGGGACTTAGGAGTCCCTGGAGAAAGGGTTGCTCCTGAATTTAAAAAAAAAAATAAAAATCTTTGTTTCCTTTGACTTTAGATGTTAATTTCAGAACCATTCTGTGAAGTGACAGATGGCTGAAGCTCCTACATCAGCCACGGGCACTCTGTCCTTTACTGGACCAGTGAGGCAACCGCAGCATAGTCCCTGAGCCTGTGCACAGCCTAGCCTGTCCCACCTCTGGCTACCCCAGAGCAGGCCCTGGGAACCAGTCAGAGCGCCTCCGTGAGGACGCACACTGCTCCTCTGGGGAGACCCAGGGCCCCAGTGAACCTGCGGAGGCCCTGCTGGGAGCGGAGCTGAGGGGCCGGACGTGGGGCTTTTGCTTCCTGGGAAGTCTTCTCCCGCACAGGAGACAGAGCCAGGTGCTCCTAGTTTTTGGTTCAGACAAGTCCCAAGCCCTGGAAGGGTTCAGGGCCCCGAGAGGGAGCCGCAGTGTGGAATTGCACCACCCGCATGAGGACAGATGCCCTCGGGTCACCACCGGGGACCAGGAGGAGTTGCCAGGCCCCAAGTCCTGACTCGCCCCTCGGCTTTCTGCGGGGAACCTTTACTGAAGGATCCACACAGGTGATCTCCCTCCTCTGGGTTCTACCACCTCAGGCTCTGAAGCTCCCCACTTGCTACTCCTTAAGGGGTATTCAATCTCTGTCCCTGAGGCGTCTTGAGGACAGAGATAGGGTGTGACACAGTTGGATCCTGACTGTGCCTACAGGGCAGGGCAGACTCAGCATCTTCTTTGTCTGAACCAACTACTGCGTGAGCTCTCCTGGAGGTCCCCGAGGCCTGTGGGCACCTGGGTGCCTTCAACCCCCATGTGGCCTGGCCAGCTCAGGACACTGGGTGGACAGAGCAGGGCTGAGTCTGGAGGATGCCCACCATCCTGAGTCCAGTGGGAAAGGTGAGGCCAAATGGAAGAGCGGGCCATAGGAATCAGCAGGACAAGGCCATCCATCGCCGCGGAGGAACGGCCGAGGAGACCCCGAGTGACAAGAGTAGTAAAGTCACTGTGCAGGACAGTTAGGGCTCAGCGGCTTCCCTCGACCTTCACGGGTAAGTCCGTGCCATTTAATCTACAATGTGTCTTTACAGTGATCTATTTTAATCTTCTGGTTAATTTCTTACAGTGCCAAATTTAGTAATTAAACTCTAGGTACGTACGTCTAGGAAAGATCCTGGCATGTGCGTTTGGGTTCCCTAGGGGGACTCCTGCATGGCCTGATGGTGATGGACGTTGGCTTCTTGGTCTTCAGCTGGCTTTCTGGAAGTGCATTTTAATAGCATGGAGAGGTGATAACACCTAGGTAGATAAGAGAAGACCTAGTGCCATCACTGGTGCGTGGGAGACTGAGTCGGGACTCATAGAAAGGCATTTGAAGAGAGAGGTTCGTGATTTAAAAAAAAAAATCACAGCAAAAAGTGTCTTTTGGTTATGAGATGTTTTCTTGGATTATTCTTTAATGCTTTTTTTCCCTTCCATTTACACTGCGACTTCTGGAACTTTTATTTTAAAGATCTTTGATCTCAGACTAATCCTCCAAAAGTTCCTTACCTTCTATTTCTCATCTCCTATAGTTTTTTTTGTTGTTGTTCCAATTTCCGGGAGATTTTTCCACACTTAGCTTCCAACCTTTTTATTATATTTTAAAGTGTATATGTTATAGTTTTAATTTCTAGGATTGCTACTGCTCTCTGTTCACTTTTGATGGCATTCACTTCTTGATTCTTGAATATACTATGTTCTTTCTTTGAAGGTATTAATTAAATATATATTTATGTATGTAATATGCATATTTATAATATAAAATATATTTTATTTATAAATAAAATAGCTTTACAAATACATCTTATTTATAAATAGTATATATTATAAGTAAATATTAATAAATATACACACATATTTATTTAATTATAGCATTTGCAGTGCTGGGATGGAGCCCAGAGCACTGCACATGTTAGACAATCACCCTACAACAGAGCTACGGTTGTAGCCTAAAATTAAATATAGCTTTTAAAGTTTTCTTCTGCTCATTATGTGCCTCATTGTCCTTCTTCCCCTGCTCCTATGATTTGATTTTTTCTTTGCATTGGGGTTTTCCTCAAATGTCTATTATTTCTTGATTTTCTCTTTAAAACATCAAGTATATTAAACATCCAACTGGAAGGTCAGTTGGGGGTCACAGACGGGGAAATTCTCTTAGAGTGACTGCTGCTTGGGATCTGTGGACTGTCTCTTCTCGGGTTTCTAGTCTTTAAAGGTCAATTCTCTCAATGGCCTCCTGGGCTGTGCTGGGCAGGGGAGGATGGAGGCTGAGAAGACAGGCTCCTTACGTGGTGATGGCCTCCATCCCCTCGGCCCTGAATTTCTGCTGTGGTTTACCTTCTCCTTCCTGCACCAGCCATGTCTGTGCCTGTACCTGGGTTTCATTTCAGGTCAGCCGCTGGCCTCCCCAGGTGGAGGACTGCAGCCTCCCTGCTCAGGTTCCCACAGGCTGCTGGAGGTCTCCTGCCCTGTGTGTGGGCATCTTATTATTTGTTTTGCAGCTGAGCCAGTCACACTGGGCACAATGTGGTACAGTGAGTGAGCTGGTGAGGAGGCGCATCAGAGGAACAGCGCATGGGAGTTTGTCAAGAATCAGTTGAGAAAGGTCAAGACAAAAACCAATCAGAAAAGTGCTGATGTTCTGTACCTGGAGGTTGGATTCCTTCTGTGGACAATGAGGTATCCAGCCCAGGAGGACGAAGTGTCCAGCAAACGGCTCAGGAAGGCAGGACCAGCAGCTTGCTTCACCTTCTTCCATGGTCTTACTTTTCCTCTTTGTATCTTCTTCCCATCTTCTGTCCCAGTCTTTCATTCACAATTCTTTGGATTTAACAATATTTATAATGATCATTTAACTAATTTCACAACTCTAAGCCTATGCCAAGGTTTAAAAAGAAGTTTATAGACTCGATTTTTGGTTGAAGCATTTTTTAAAAAAATTATTATAGCAAGCATTTTTTTTAAAAAAAAAATTATTAAAATAAGCACCAATCAAAATAAATCAGTGCTTGGAACACTTGAAAATGGATAGGAAGATTGGGGGCATATTCTGATAATTAAAGAAGGGTTTCAAGATCTGTGACTAAAGATTGTCCATGGTTCCCATATTTTAAAGATTTAAAAGATGCACAAAATCTGTTTAAAATAAGCACCTCGGTCTCCAGAGCTGATCAACTCATTCTACGAATAGACTGAGCTTATTTTGTAAATGTCATAGGATTTGGCCAGAGCTGCCCACCAGCTTCCCAGATGTGAAAAGTGAAAGTTGTGGAGAGAGAATCCAAAAGATTCTTTTCTCTGATCTTCAGCAAAGGAAGCCGGATTTATTGAGCATCTATTATGTGCCAGGCACCCAGCTGTGTAGCTCCTGGCCGTGTCTCTTACTTCATGCCGTGGTGATGAGCAGTGGACCACAGTCCCGGTCACAGTCCCCGTCACCACCAGGAAGGAACGAGGCGGAGCAGAGGCTGCACTCACGGACCTCTGCGTCCCACAGCTGCATTTTCAGGTTCCAATAGAGCCTGAAAAAGTCCTGCGGTTTCTTCTCCTTGTGCACCGCACAGAGAAAAGAACTCCAGAATGCCACCGCGAGCTCGAAGGGAGAGCAAGTCCCTCTCGTGCCTCGTGGTCCGCGGTGGCAGGCTGCCTTCCCCAGCTTGGGGCAGCAGGTCAATTTACATCCTCCGAAGTGCCAAGAGCCCCATCTGCTCCGCCATCTGAAATGGGAATATTTTGCTCTTTTTTTTTTTAATCTTGATTTGGTCTTTCCGTGTTAGTGTTGCAGCTCCGGCCCAGATGCTGATAATGAGGAAGATGTATTCAGTGGTAAGGGTGAAACTAGCATGGGTGAGGGAGGGGAAGGGGAAAGGGGGCGAAGTCTCTGCGACCCGCAGTTCAGGTGTGCTGGGAAGGCAGGCGAGTGCAGACACCGGCTATTAGCCCCTCAGCCCCACGTCCAGTGAGGGGTCACCAGGCCCTAGAAGACAGGCCAGAAACACCTAAAGAGACTGCCCGAAGCTGCAGCCGGCTCCACGGTGCAGCTGCTGTTTATTAGGGCTGCTCATCTTTTATGTATGCCAGCCCGAGCAGGGAGCGCTGCGGGAACACATGGCGTGCAGCAAGCTGCAGACAGTTGGCTTCACATGGTGGCACCACCACAGCTCTCCATCACGTGAGCTTGAGGACAACTGAAGATGGACAGCGCCACGGCTGGAGTGGGGGAGAGCATTCCACTGGGAATCTCAGGAGCGTGGTGAGGCCCCGAGGGTGTGTGCTGCCAGTTGAGCTCCAGAATCCAAGGCGAGCCATCGGTGGTTGATGCAATGAGCAAAGAGAACCACCCTGTTCCGTGCATGCATGGTGCAAGGTGGCAAGGTTTTATTGATGTCCACCTGATGAAATTCCTTACTTTACAGTTGAGGAAGGGAAGCCCAAAGAGATAAAATCATCATCTTCCTTTTCCTTTGAAAGAGTACTTAGCCCTCCGCACTAACTAGTGTCTTCTAAGATGAGTGTTTGCCTTTGGTCTTCATCCCACCATGAAGCCCCTGGCAGTCGGGCTGCCCGCCTTCTGCCCAGAGTGGGTGGAGTCCTGAGTTTGCACAAGGATACGGTTCCCAGGGCTGGAGGTAGAGACTGCCCTGAACTTGGCAATGTGCTCTAGGGGGTCTCAGGCTGTCCAGGAGACTTTTCACAGCTACTTTGGGGGAGAGGGAATGCCTTCTCTTTTCCAATTTTAAAATTAGATTGACTTGCAGGATTTTTTTTTTTTTTTTGGTATGTGCAGAAAGGAAGGATTCAACAGATTTCTTTGCAAGTTTGGAAACTCTTGAGTTCTACTCTGGTTGCTTCATTGGATACAGGCAGTACAACTTAGAAAGTGTGGAAAGCCTGCCCTGACCATCCACTCCTCCAGCTTCAAGACCATTGCTGCTCTGAGACGCTTCTCTTTTAGGATTAGTGATGTGTGTTGGGAGGATTCTCTCTGGAGGTCAAAATCAAAGCTGAACTTTATGTAAGTGAAAAAACTACTTTTGGCACCCCCAAATTATCATTTTGAAAGTATTTATATAACCATCTCAAAAGCAGTGTTTCCTAGGCCCCACTCTTTTAAAAAGCATCTATAAGAATTTGATGTCACAAAGGTAGCTCAGGTTCGGCCTTAATTAAAAATCAAGGTGAATTAAATAGCAATAATGGAATTATTTTCTAAGACACAGAAGGCAAGTGGATCTCAAGCATGGATGCCAAATGTTCCCTGCTATAATTCCAGGGTTTAAAGAAGAAATCAGGGAACTCTGTCTTTGAACATGTTCCCCAAGTCCCTAAACTCTGGGAGCCTGTGTGCCTGGGGGCTCCCTTGCAGTGCAGGGAAGAGGGCTGAGACCATTCCCGCCACCCCTGTGCCGCCCAGCTCAGCAGAGGCCTCAGCACTTCCTTGCTGAGCAAGCCCTGCTCAGGGAGGGTGCCGCAGGCTCCTCCCTCAGCAAGCTGGCCTGGGCCTCCTGGGACAGAAACAGAAGGCCCTGGGTTCCTGCAGCAGTCTCTGTGCAACCAGCCTCATTTTGCTTTCTGGTAGGTCCACGGCCTTCTCTTTCTCTTCCCCTCCTCCCTCCCCATCCCTGGCCCTCTTTTGATTGTGCTTGTTCAACTGAACTCACTCCCTGCAAGACAAAGCCATTTAGCCTTCCAGATGTTGGGAATCCGAGTGCAGTTTTCTTGGAGAAATCCTCAACTTCCTTCTCAACAGCAGGTGTCACTGTGGCAGCAGAAGACCCTGTGCCCTCCAGGGCCCAGCAGGTGGAGATATGTCTACCCCAAGGAGAAGAAGCCCAGTGTCAGACAGAAACATGGTAAAAGAAATGCCAAAGTGAACGAGGAGCTCATGAAACACTAAGTTTCCAGGGTCTTTAAATGCTGAGCTGCCGGCTTCCATACCCATCCCTTAGGAAGAGACAAGCCACATTGGTCCCCATGGTACCTGCAGCACATTCCTGTCCCCTGGGCCCAGACTGCTGTCCTCACCCAGAAGGGGTGGAAGATGCTGGAACCACAGACCCCAGGGAACAAAGGGGACTTTGCTGTGCAGGTGCTGATGTCTGGTGCCCCTGGATCAACTCTCTTGAGGACGGTTCCATCCAGGATCTGGGTAAGCTATCTGGTTTGCCTAGGGATGCTCTAGCTGTGGGCAAAGCTTGTTTCCTAGGCCCCACTCTTCCTTTCCCAGTCAGTCAGGTACAGACTGAACTGCAGGTGCCCAGGAGGGCTGGTCCTGCTCCACCGTGTCTCTGCAGGAGGCTGGATCTCTAAGTGAATGCCTGTGATTTGTGGCAGGGTATTTAAACTTTGGTGCCTTGACCTCTGGAAGGGTTGGCGGCCCTGCAGTTTGGAGTCTCCTTCACTCTGCATCTTGCTTTGCTCTTTGCAGAAGTGGTTGCTCATCTCAAGTTCAAACATCACGAAATGTGCACTTGACATTTGCACATGGGACACCTGGCTATGTCAGAAACTGCACTTTGAATGTGCAGTTAGCTATGCACATGGCCACAGAATTTAAGTATATTATGTATACTTCATAAACAGAGAAAATGAAAGAAATGAAGAAGAATTGGGAAAGACGGAACCTGGGTCCGGACAGGCAGAAAGTATGTCCATCCTCTTCCTGAGCAACATCTCTGATGCCCATGGCCACTGTTGAGGAATAGATTGGGGACATGCAATTGTTACTCAGTTAATATTAGAACCCCTCCCACCCCATGTAGCAGAACTTGTACTGTGTGAATGTTCTGCAACATGGGGTGGGAGGGCTTCCAATATTAACTTCACAACCAAGGGTGACTAAGACGAACTTCTCTATGAATGCCTTGTCTAGATTCTCTTCTTCCTTTAGCTGATTCTGCTGGTCAGCTTTGGCAGCTGCCATCCTTCGGGTCCCATGTCAATATATGCTAAAATGTTACCACATGATATTCTCTTAATGCTTTTTAGAGAGCTTCTGAATTGTAATTGCAGTTGCTGAATATTAACAGGAGTACCTGGTACTTATCCTCCGTGCACTATGAAGTCTTCCTCTCCTCCTTTGGCTCTGCTGGTCATGCTTACTACCTGAGGGGGGGGTCAAGGTGGGTGGGGCGGATTCAGTTCTGAAATGAGGCGTCCATCCTGCCAGCTTTGGACGTTAGCTCTCCTCTTGGGTGAAGCAGCTCAGGGCTTCCATGTTCACGGGGTCACGTCTGTTGGTAGACAAGATGGGCATGAGTATCTCAACACCTCGTTCACGCTGAGTCCTGCTCCACCTGGCTTCATCAGCCCTCCAGGTTGCGGAGTTCCACCTTGTCCTGTGAAACGCACAGGAGGAGCCCTAGCAAGCCCAAGGGCAGAGGCATCCAGTGGCCTTCCCAGTCACTCACAGGGGACAGGCCTCCTTGTGTAAGAGCATGCTGCCCAAGAGAAACTCTATCCAGCCAAAGTGAGGGGCCATGTCTTTCCTTCAGCTCCCACTACTTTATCTTCTGGAAGACAAAGGAATGTTTTCAAAAACACCAACAATAAATTTTGAATGGACAATAGCTCAGGGAAAGTAAAATCAGCCAATTATTCCAGATAGAAGGGAAATTAGGTTGCTGATTACCATTCTATCTGGAATAATTGGCTGATTTTACCAATTATTTTGCTTTTGCCTGGATGCTGTTCATAAGGAATTCTGAGGTGGCCCTCTGCAGCACTGAGGCACCCCTGCTTTTCAGCAGAGATGTGGGCAGGAAACCTGAGTTCTTGAGCCCTGCTCTTTGGATTCTTTCCAAAGTTATTGGGCATTCAGAGAGGAAAGAGAGGAAAGTGGGGACAAAAAGAAAAAAAAAATTATGAAAAAAGTTCAGCATAAAATCCAAATACCTCAGAGTTTTCTGCTGGACTTTTTATGTGTGGCGGATGCAGCTGGACCCGAATGGGCTAAGGAAGGCAATAGCGCGTTTTCTTCTCCTGCATGTATGAAAGTCAATTGTGTAACTTTCCTACTGAGCACATCAAAAGAATTAAGAGTGTTCATTGTTTTGATCTGCTTCTAAGGATCCATCTTAAGGAAATTTATCAACTGTCAAAATATGGATATACAAAGATGCTCATCAAAGTGTTTTCTGAAATCACAACTAAAGTTACTCCACTGCTGTCTTGGTAACTGAAGGTGGTACACAGCCAGGGAGAGCAGGAAGCCCATGCCAGGAGAGGGCACAGTTGCTGGAGGAATAGTGGCGCTTTATTTACCAACAGAAGACCTTGGTGAGTCACAGATCGTGAACAGAGCAGGATTCCATGGTACACCACATGCATGAATGTTGAAAATCGGTAGGAAATACAAAAGCACAAGCTCTAAAATGTTATAAAGAAATAAAATCCCTCCCTTTTGGTGACATAAGTCAAAGCAAGTTTATGTTAATACCCAATTATCTCAGAGGGGATTAATTTCCCCTTCCCTTCTCTTTTTATGTTTTCTATTTTTTTCCAAATAGGCATGGATTAATTGTATGATAAAATTAATGAAAATTAAAAAATGAATAAGATGCCAACCTAAGTTGAACATCATTCCTTAAAAAGAAACCAAGGGTTATTTGATTGACCTCTATTTTATCAGCGATTTCTTTATAAATTTGAGGCTTTCAGTTTAGGACCTTTTCCATCTCTCCTCTGATCCTTTCCAAGCTATAGTTTGGAAATGCCGGCTGCCATCTGTTCAAGCATTGACCTAGATCATCGGGGAAGTAATGGTCTGCTTAGAAGAGAGATACAGAGGAGAATTCCAAGACTTCAATACGGTGGGGAGAGCTGGCTGCTGCGGTTGGGTTCCCGATCCCCTCCAAGCACTGGGCAGATCAGAGGCCTGAAGTTCTGGGGTGTGTTCCCTGGGGAGCCATCTTCAGGTCCCCTCCCCGTCCTTGTATAACATGCAAAACCACATTTCAAACTCTTAATTATAACATATCTAAGCTGTGTTCTGCTTTCTTAACACATACATGGATTCATGTCATTCATCTCTTATTTCCAATTAGTAGCTTCAGGAACTCTCCCCTTAATTGTACGATAGGACAAATCCAATCATCCCTACTGCTAGCCGTTTGGGCTGCAGCTGAGAACCTGAGTGACAGGTGACCCGCATACTCCAGCACCGATGTTCACCCCTGCCAGCCCTCTTCAAGGCAGGCAGGGCCTGTGACTCCTTTTGGCCAGTGGAATGTGGGGAGAAGCTACGACTCCTGAAAAACCCACTCCACACTGCCTTTCCCTCATGGCTGAACGGATGGAGAGCATCTGGCAGGGACCTTGGAGGCCCTGAGCATGCTTGAAAGCAGCCAGACCCCCTTGATTGAAGCAGCCACGCAGGATGTTCCCTGACAAGGCAGGTCTGCACTCGTAGCTGGGGGCACAGTCCACTCCTGTTATGCAAACCCACTGAGTTAGAGTTGATAAACCCCAAGACATATTTCCAAGAAAGCAGACTTTTATACAGCTAAAAATTTATACTGATAAATATTGCATGTCATAGGAAACTGTACTATTTTGCTTTAGCTCTAAAACTATATGTCCATGTAGAATTTCATCTGTGTCTCTATCTGTCTGTCTGTCTAATCTGGTGGGATGCTGTCTATCTCCCTTCCATCTTAGCCACAGTCTCCTTTCAGACAAGGATGTGGTATGTTATGCCTGTTATGGTTTAGATATTAGGTGTGCCCCCAAAGCTCGAGTGTGAGACGATGGAAGAAGATTTGGAGTGAAATGATTGGGTCATGAGAGCACTGTCCAACCATGACACAAGGTAAGACCACCGAGGCAAAGTTCAAAGCAAATTAAAGCAAGCTTGTAATTCCAGCCGGCCGGGACTGTCTCTCCTGAAATCCATGGTTAGAGGACAGTCCCCAGCTCTCTAGGAGCATGGTTTCATAGCACAAAAGGTAGCAAAAAGGGGGTTGTCTAGAGACCTTAAAATAACAGGATTTTGATAAGCATAGTACAAAGGCAGATAGTAGGTTAATGATCTAAATGGTTCAACATTTCAAGTTAGCGAGTAAATCTAGAACTCAACACCAGAATTTACGAGGCACTGCTAAGGTTTCAGAGAGGGTTGTTATCTGGTCAGGGAGAGCCAGGCAGGGGGAGTTCAAGGCACAGGCAGGGATTCCAAGCAAGTTTAGAGATCATGGTAATTTCTAGTAAAACAGAAATTAACTTTTCATGACTTTATGACAAGACGGCTCCCAATCTTAAGATGGAATCTGGCTGGGTTCGTCAGGCACCACCCGTACTTGCCCACTTTGACACTGTTGGGCAACTGCTTTTTTGACTCATTCCTCTCTCGTCATTTTCACTCCAGAGTCAAAAGTCTGGGAATCTCTTCTGGCACTGAATGGATCACATTGTTTTGGAGTCTTTATCTTTGTTTATACTTGACCCTTTGCTACCATCATCAAACCTAATTCCTGAGTTCCTCTATGCATGGGAACTAGGTTAGGCTTTTAGTGCATCTTAGTGGGTCAAATTCGCCTGGTCTCTGACTTTGCCAAATGTAGTAGTTCACACACACCCACACTTTGCCAGCTCCATTGCACAGCTACAGGTGGGAGGCACCTTTAATTTCTGTCTTCTGATGTCCCATCCTCAGCTGCACAAAGTCACCCTTTGTCCAGTTCTTGCCAGGAGGAAACCAGGATGACGCTCAGCCAGAGGAGCTATATAGAAATCCGCTCTATGGGCTTCCAATGTTTGAAAATAATACAGGAATTTTTAATTAATTTTTATAGTCAGTATTTATAGTGGACTAACTTATGTGGGGCTAAAAATTTTCTAACATTCTGGAGTCTGTGAGGAAGTAATTCTAAGATAGTAAGCATTTAGGAATCCATCAATTTTGCTTTTGTAACTCTTTCAACAAAGATACACTTGAGAGAATAGATAGAATATGTGTTAATGTATCTTCAATTCATCCTTTTAAGATTAAGAAAAATGTCTTGTTTACACAAAGAAACCCTTGAAGAGGCACTTCTTGTTCTTTTTCAGCCTCTTCAAAATATTTAATAGTTCAACCATATTTGCATGCTGTATAATGTGGGAGGATTCTGCTGTATTAAATTAACTTACAGCCAAACCATTGGGTTTCGTGTGTGTGTGTGTGTGTGTGTGTGTGTGTGTGTGTGTGTGTGTGTGTGTTTTGCTAGGGATTGAACCCAGGGCCTTGTGCATGTGAGGCAAACACTCTACCAACTGAGCTATGTCCCTAGCCCAACCATTTGGTTTTGAGGAACATTTTATTTTTCTTTCTTGGGGCAGGAAATCTGTAGGAAGGCAGGACATCTGCTAAGGCTGCTGCAATAGGATACTACTGAGGGGTAACCTACACACAGATTCATTTCATGGTCCCAGAGGCTGGCAGCCCAGGATCAAGGCCCTAGTGAACTGGTGTCTGGTGAAGGCCCTCATCCTTGTGGGCTGTTTCTTCCGGGGATCCCCATGTGGCAGAGAGAGAGAGAAAGGAAGTACAAGCTCTCTGGTGGCCTGTTAAAGGACACTAGTCCCATCCATATGGTGTCCTGATGACCTAATCATACCCAAAGGCCCCTCCTCTACCTGCCACAGCCCTAGGGACTTCACTACGTGCACACGTGAATGTGAGGTGGACACACACTCAGTCCACAGCAGCTGAGCTCCCCCGGGTGTTCCAAGTTGGCTTCTCCCCTTCACAGATTAAGGGCACCTTGGAACCGGGACGGAAGATTTTTGAGTCTTGGTTGCATCCTTCCCCAAATATAGGTCCTTGGGCAAACCTGTAATCTTTCAAAACTTCTTCTCCTAAGACATAAAATGGGGCAATTCTATTTATCCCGTACCACTGTAGTACAGTTGGGATAATGCGAAGCATGCACGAGGCCTGATGGTTTAGCAAAAATAGATACTTAGTAGTAGTTCTTCTTATAAATATTAATAAAACAAAGTGAGAGTTGGTTTTTTAGATAAAAACCTACTTTACTTGGAGGCAGTCTTTGAATGTGAAATAGTCTAAAAAACAAGCTGATTCTGTAGCCAGTGCAAATATTAATTAGCAGTCTAGCAAGAAGCAGGTCACAATGCTGAATGTCAATGTGCTAAAATGTCTCCTAGCTTCAAGACAGTAGCACCTTGCTAATTTGTCATTAAGGGGCCCCTGGAGCTGAGAGAGATGACAAAAATCTGTGTGAACAAGAAATTCTCACTGACTAAATCAAGCTTCTGCAGTTTTATTAAAATGTGCTACTTTTGTTAGCTTGGCATTGGAGCTTAT